>NC_079149.1:75927690-76249372 GCF_945859685.1 Eupeodes corollae | reverse complement strand
AAATATAAGGCAATGTGTTTTTTGACATGTTGAGTTCGTCACGTTTAAAATTTTTAATAGAGTATCCAATTTTTCTGCCCGGCAAAAATCTTCATTTCAAAACCTCCAAGTAGGTGCCGGGCGGTAGACAGTTGTCTTGCACGTTGTCAAGAATCAAGATGGGGATCAGCTGAAGTCAGGTTGATTTGCTGAAGTTTTCTACTCCTTAATAGTAGCAAGCCTTAGCAATGCAATTTGACCATAGATACGGGGTCCCTAATTTCAGTGGTGGTGTAAGCGTTTTACATAATTCGTGCCGAAAAATGAAAGGCTGGGGGGCAAACCAGTCGCTAACGAGCTCATTCGGATGCCTTGGCAGGGTCCGTCTTATTTTCTACCTTACCCCGGTATGTCGGCTCTGCCGGGGCTGACCTCTTTTTTTCCGACCTACTTGTGGAAACTCAAACAAAATGGACGAACTATACATGACATATGAAGAACCATCCACAGACTTGGAGGATGAACTTTTGGCCTCCAGCTAGGAGACCTTGAAGGGGAGCTCATTTAGCGCTGGTAGTTCCAACACTTCTGAGCAACCCAAAACCACAAGAAGTATAGGTCGTGCTATTCATAGCACTCCTATAACTTCCTTAACCGTATACAAAACCGAAACCCTAGCAGTGCAACTCGAGGAACCAAAAAACCATCGGAAAACGCTCTTCTTAGGAACCGATTCTAAACGGCCTCTTTCATTCTTGCCAAGATTGCCAAAAATGAAGAGACCGGAGTGATTCATGAGAGGGACGCCCAAGATAAAATAAAGTACCAGAAGGTTGTTGATGAATACAACAACCTTCTGGCCAGCCGGGAAAAGGCCGTTAAGCGAAACAGATCTCAGGTAGAGATCTGCCCGTCTCAGAAAAAGAGCAAGCTTGACGACCGGACAAAGCCTGGGAAAGCACCATCTTCTGGAGCAGCGCAACTGCGTACTCTTAGTGAGGTTTTCAGAGATGACCTCCAAGTAGCAGTTGTGGATGAGCTCTCCACAAATAGCAAGGGTCTGCTAAACGTGTGGAACTCTATCGAGGGCAAGCTCTCTGAGATGGTGTTTTCATACACTATATAAAACACTGAGGGCCCCTACCCTAGTTTTGACTCTGGCGAGATGCTCAGGGGGTTTAGGGTAATCAACTGTGCGGACAGGTTTTCTAGGGATTTCCTTAGTGAAAGCATTGCTAAGGTTAGCAATGACTGCGAGGGCTTGAAGCTCAAGCTTATCCCAGATAAGGACATCCCTAGACAACCGAAGGCTCGCATTTGGTTGCCACTCATAAGCATAAAGCCAAGCGGACAGGATCTGATCCGCGGTCTTCAGAGGCAAAATCCACTAGTCCTCATGCACGATTGGGCTGCAGTAAAGGCAGACGAACCGCAGAAGACCAGCACCTCTTACCTTCTAAGGATTAGCGAGAAAAGTCTAGAGGCTCTCGAAAAGGCCGAGTACAAACTTAGTTTTGGAATAAGGAATGCCAAAATTAAAATTCTGCAGAGTCGGGGAACAGACACCGATAAAGCTGATGACAACGTCAAGGTTGACGATGTTGTTAGCGGAGTCGAGGTCCCCAGCGAGTTGCCGGGCCCCAGCTCTGCAGCTAAAAATAATTAAAAACGCGCTGAAGGTCATCCAGATTAATCTGAAGCACTCTAAATGTGCTTCAGACAATCTGAGAGTTTTCCTTAGGGAGGAAAACTTTGACATTGGCGTTATCCAAGAACCATTGATAAACGGCCTCAAGGTGCGAGGCCTCCAAGACAACCAATACGACCACTTTTATGAAACCACAGATCAAGACCAAGGTAATCCCATAACTTGTATTTTAGCTAAGAAACATTTAAAAGGTTTTTATGTCCAAACCTTAGCACTCCCGAACTGACAGTTGTCAGATTTGAAGATGAGAATGCACAGGGTTTGCTGTTCAAAATCATAACCGAAGCTAAAATAAAAAAGGTAAAGCTTCTGATCGGAGGCGATGCAAATGGTCGGCATACCCTTTGGGGAAGTTCTTAGATCAACGAACGAAGTGAGTCACTTTTTGATTTTATTATTGAACACAATATGACCATTTGTAACAGAGGCAATACTCCCACTTTTGGAGGATGGTCGCATCTGTGACTTACTAAATATGCGCTCGTCTTTGAAGACATTATTTTAGTCGGAAAAAGGCAGTAAAATAAAATAATCCTAATATGCTATATGATTCCAATATTTCATGAGTGAAATTAAAAATCAAATATTTCTGCTGGCGTATAAAAATCAATTTTGAAGGCCTGACAGGTCGGAAAATAATTTTAGCTAACAACATTGTAAAACAAGTACATTACACTGCACATCCGCCAAAGTCAATATCAATTTAAATTTAGAATTGTAATAACAAAATAAATGCATCAAATGTCCAAAACATTTTCTAATAAACTTAATTTTCATGTCCCGACTTCTCTACATAACCTATGTATGACCGGCCCATACGAGGTATGCGAACTTCCTTATCAAGAGGTACATATTTCATTAAATGAGAGTATTTAACGACATTTAAACTGATATATATATAAATGTTTATAAATGAATAAGATATACTGAACTTTGTATATCTTATTCCTCACTTCCTTTAAATTGTCCAAATCTTTATCGACCCTATTACTTAAATGCTATGGAATCGCAATTAAGCACTTCTTCCTAAAAACTTTATCTCCAAAAATTTAACTGTAACAAGCATGAGTGTATAAGAAAACCATTATCAAATAAATAACTTCATATTCCAAGATTAATTTCTCTTTTCTCAGCGAACAAACAAAATTTATCTTGTCATATAACAAGAATTTTTGTTAACATTTTTTTACAAAAGAAGTACAACTGAAAACTGGTAAATATTATCCAAATCCAATTTTTTACAAAAAAAAACCAAAACCTTATATTTTGTAATTTTGGCAAATGAAGTTTATGGCTGAATCTAAACCATATAACCAAGATCAGCCTCTCACGTTTCGTAAAGGACTTAAACTGGTTTTATTGAGCTTAGAAGAAAGGCTCAAAATTCATGTGGTATCACAATCAGTGTTGTTCCTCTACATGTCGACTTTGATTGTCTACCTTTCTACGTAGACAATTGTGTCAACAATGTAGACAAGGTAGACAATGTCGACAATGTAGACAATCATGTCGACAATGAAGAAAATGGGGAAAAATGTCTGTCTGTCATATTGGAAATCTTTTAGCCGAAGTCTTAAGCGACAAAAATATTAATGCTAAGGTTGCTTTGATTTTTAAAGAGTTCAAACAAGATATAAAGAATTACATGGAGCTTCTTGATCCAGTCTGCACATTAAAAAACAGGTGTTGATTGTTCTGCTCGAGAAGCAGTTCATCTTTGACTGTGTTTAAACTGTCAGATAGATTTAAGGCACAACACGAAACATATTTGAAATCGCGCCTGGATGAAGACGTCAAAGACGAAAATGAATAAGGCTTCTCATTGTATTTATGAAATACATAAGCATTTACGATTTTTATTTTTGTTTAAATCAATACAAAATGCAGAGTGAAAGACTCAAATAATACAAATTTGTTTTGTTTATATGATTAAGAAAAGAAAACAAAGTTGAAAAATTGCAAAAAATTGATTGTCTACATTGTTTACATTATCTACATTGACATGTAGACAATGATGAATTGTCTACGTTGAGTTGTCTACACGTAGACAATCGTGTAGTCTACAATTTTTGTCTACATGGAACAACACTGATCACAATGGGCCATTAAACTGGCCTAAGTGTGTCGTATTCCATCACGGACAGCCACTTTAACCTAACCTCACCAGCTTTAGGAGTGGATAACTGAACTTATTTATTAAAAAAAAAAATTATATCACTCGTAACTTTTGTAAAATATTTTAAATTATTAACTTCATGAAGGACTGTAAGATCTAAATGAAGATCTAAATCAATTTTGGAAAGGATGCAAGAAATTCGTTTGATTTTAAATTTTGACAAATATAAGGCAATGTGTTTTTGACATGTTGAGTTCGTCACGTTTAAAATTTTTAATAGAGTATCCAATTTTTCTGCCCGGCAAAAATCTTCATTTCAAAACCTCCAAGTAGGTGCCGGGCGGTAGACAGTTGTCTTGCACGTTGTCAAGAATCAAGATGGGGATCAGCTGAAGTCAGGTTGATTTGCTGAAGTTTTCTACTCCTTAATAGTAGCAAGCCTTAGCAATGCAATTTGACCATAGATACGGGGTCCCTAATTTCAGTGGTGGTGTAAGCGTTTTACATAATTCGTGCCGAAAAATGAAAGGCTGGGGGGCAAACCAGTCGCTAACGAGCTCATTCGGATGCCTTGGCAGGGTCCGTCTTATTTTCTACCTTACCCCGGTATGTCGGCTCTGCCGGGGCTGACCTCTTTTTTTCCGACCTACTTGTGGAAACTCAAACAAAATGGACGAACTATACATGACATATGAAGAACCATCCACAGACTTGGAGGATGAACTTTTGGCCTCCAGCTAGGAGACCTTGAAGGGGAGCTCATTTAGCGCTGGTAGTTTCAACACTTCTGAGCAACCCAAAACCACAAGAAGTATAGGTCGTGCTATTCATAGCACTCCTATACTTCCTTAACCGTATACAAAACCGAAACCCTAGCAGTGCAACTCGAGGAACCAAAAAACCATCGGAAAACGCTCTTCTTAGGAACCGATTCTAAACGGCCTCTTTCATTCTTGCCAAGATTGCCAAAAATGAAGAGACCGGAGTGATTCATGAGAGGGACGCCCAAGATAAAATAAAGTACCAGAAGGTTGTTGATGAATACAACAACCTTCTGGCCAGCCGGGAAAAGGCCGTTAAGCGAAACAGATCTCAGGTAGAGATCTGCCCGTCTCAGAAAAAGAGCAAGCTTGACGACCGGACAAAGCCTGGGAAAGCACCATCTTCTGGAGCAGCGCAACTGCGTACTCTTAGTGAGGTTTTCAGAGATGACCTCCAAGTAGCAGTTGTGGATGAGCTCTCCACAAATAGCAAGGGTCTGCTAAACGTGTGGAACTCTATCGAGGGCAAGCTCTCTGAGATGGTGTTTTCATACACTATATAAAACACTGAGGGCCCCTACCCTAGTTTTGACTCTGGCGAGATGCTCAGGGGGTTTAGGGTAATCAACTGTGCGGACAGGTTTTCTAGGGATTTCCTTAGTGAAAGCATTGCTAAGGTTAGCAATGACTGCGAGGGCTTGAAGCTCAAGCTTATCCCAGATAAGGACATCCCTAGACAACCGAAGGCTCGCATTTGGTTGCCACTCATAAGCATAAAGCCAAGCGGACAGGATCTGATCCGCGGTCTTCAGAGGCAAAATCCACTAGTCCTCATGCACGATTGGGCTGCAGTAAAGGCAGACGAACCGCAGAAGACCAGCACCTCTTACCTTCTAAGGATTAGCGAGAAAAGTCTAGAGGCTCTCGAAAAGGCCGAGTACAAACTTAGTTTTGGAATAAGGAATGCCAAAATTAAAATTCTGCAGAGTCGGGGAACAGACACCGATAAAGCTGATGACAACGTCAAGGTTGACGATGTTGTTAGCGGAGTCGAGGTCCCCAGCGAGTTGCCGGGCCCCAGCTCTGCAGCTAAAAATAATTAAAAACGCGCTGAAGGTCATCCAGATTAATCTGAAGCACTCTAAATGTGCTTCAGACAATCTGAGAGTTTTCCTTAGGGAGGAAAACTTTGACATTGGCGTTATCCAAGAACCATTGATAAACGGCCTCAAGGTGCGAGGCCTCCAAGACAACCAATACGACCACTTTTATGAAACCACAGATCAAGACCAAGGTAATCCCATAACTTGTATTTTAGCTAAGAAACATTTAAAAGGTTTTTATGTCCAAACCTTAGCACTCCCGAACTGACAGTTGTCAGATTTGAAGATGAGAATGCACAGGGTTTGCTGTTCAAAATCATAACCGAAGCTAAAATAAAAAAGGTAAAGCTTCTGATCGGAGGCGATGCAAATGGTCGGCATACCCTTTGGGGAAGTTCTTAGATCAACGAACGAAGTGAGTCACTTTTTGATTTTATTATTGAACACAATATGACCATTTGTAACAGAGGCAATACTCCCACTTTTGGAGGATGGTCGCATCTGTGACTTACTAAATATGCGCTCGTCTTTGAAGACATTATTTTAGTCGGAAAAAGGCAGTAAAATAAAATAATCCTAATATGCTATATGATTCCAATATTTCATGAGTGAAATTAAAAATCAAATATTTCTGCTGGCGTATAAAAATCAATTTTGAAGGCCTGACAGGTCGGAAAATAATTTTAGCTAACAACATTGTAAAACAAGTACATTACACTGCACATCCGCCAAAGTCAATATCAATTTAAATTTAGAATTGTAATAACAAAATAAATGCATCAAATGTCCAAAACATTTTCTAATAAACTTAATTTTCATGTCCCGACTTCTCTACATAACCTATGTATGACCGGCCCATACGAGGTATGCGAACTTCCTTATCAAGAGGTACATATTTCATTAAATGAGAGTATTTAACGACATTTAAACTGATATATATATAAATGTTTATAAATGAATAAGATATACTGAACTTTGTATATCTTATTCCTCACTTCCTTTAAATTGTCCAAATCTTTATCGACCCTATTACTTAAATGCTATGGAATCGCAATTAAGCACTTCTTCCTAAAAACTTTATCTCCAAAAATTTAACTGTAACAAGCATGAGTGTATAAGAAAACCATTATCAAATAAATAACTTCATATTCCAAGATTAATTTCTCTTTTCTCAGCGAACAAACAAAATTTATCTTGTCATATAACAAGAATTTTTGTTAACATTTTTTTACAAAAGAAGTACAACTGAAAACTGGTAAATATTATCCAAATCCAATTTTTTACAAAAAAAAACCAAAACCTTATATTTTGTAATTTTGGCAAATGAAGTTTATGGCTGAATCTAAACCATATAACCAAGATCAGCCTCTCACGTTTCGTAAAGGACTTAAACTGGTTTTATTGAGCTTAGAAGAAAGGCTCAAAATTCATGTGGTATCACAATCAGTGTTGTTCCTCTACATGTCGACTTTGATTGTCTACCTTTCTACGTAGACAATTGTGTCAACAATGTAGACAAGGTAGACAATGTCGACAATGTAGACAATCATGTCGACAATGAAGAAAATGGGGAAAAATGTCTGTCTGTCATATTGGAAATCTTTTAGCCGAAGTCTTAAGCGACAAAAATATTAATGCTAAGGTTGCTTTGATTTTTAAAGAGTTCAAACAAGATATAAAGAATTACATGGAGCTTCTTGATCCAGTCTGCACATTAAAAAACAGGTGTTGATTGTTCTGCTCGAGAAGCAGTTCATCTTTGACTGTGTTTAAACTGTCAGATAGATTTAAGGCACAACACGAAACATATTTGAAATCGCGCCTGGATGAAGACGTCAAAGACGAAAATGAATAAGGCTTCTCATTGTATTTATGAAATACATAAGCATTTACGATTTTTATTTTTGTTTAAATCAATACAAAATGCAGAGTGAAAGACTCAAATAATACAAATTTGTTTTGTTTATATGATTAAGAAAAGAAAACAAAGTTGAAAAATTGCAAAAAATTGATTGTCTACATTGTTTACATTATCTACATTGACATGTAGACAATGATGAATTGTCTACGTTGAGTTGTCTACACGTAGACAATCGTGTAGTCTACAATTTTTGTCTACATGGAACAACACTGATCACAATGGGCCATTAAACTGGCCTAAGTGTGTCGTATTCCATCACGGACAGCCACTTTAACCTAACCTCACCAGCTTTAGGAGTGGATAACTGAACTTATTTATTAAAAAAAAAAATTATATCACTCGTAACTTTTGTAAAATATTTTAAATTATTAACTTCATGAAGGACTGTAAGATCTAAATGAAGATCTAAATCAATTTTGGAAAGGATGCAAGAAATTCGTTTGATTTTAAATTTTGACAAATATAAGGCAATGTGTTTTTGACATGTTGAGTTCGTCACGTTTAAAATTTTTAATAGAGTATCCAATTTTTCTGCCCGGCAAAAATCTTCATTTCAAAACCTCCAAGTAGGTGCCGGGCGGTAGACAGTTGTCTTGCACGTTGTCAAGAATCAAGATGGGGATCAGCTGAAGTCAGGTTGATTTGCTGAAGTTTTCTACTCCTTAATAGTAGCAAGCCTTAGCAATGCAATTTGACCATAGATACGGGGTCCCTAATTTCAGTGGTGGTGTAAGCGTTTTACATAATTCGTGCCGAAAAATGAAAGGCTGGGGGGCAAACCAGTCGCTAACGAGCTCATTCGGATGCCTTGGCAGGGTCCGTCTTATTTTCTACCTTACCCCGGTATGTCGGCTCTGCCGGGGCTGACCTCTTTTTTTCCGACCTACTTGTGGAAACTCAAACAAAATGGACGAACTATACATGACATATGAAGAACCATCCACAGACTTGGAGGATGAACTTTTGGCCTCCAGCTAGGAGACCTTGAAGGGGAGCTCATTTAGCGCTGGTAGTTCCAACACTTCTGAGCAACCCAAAACCACAAGAAGTATAGGTCGTGCTATTCATAGCACTCCTATACTTCCTTAACCGTATACAAAACCGAAACCCTAGCAGTGCAACTCGAGGAACCAAAAAACCATCGGAAAACGCTCTTCTTAGGAACCGATTCTAAACGGCCTCTTTCATTCTTGCCAAGATTGCCAAAAATGAAGAGACCGGAGTGATTCATGAGAGGGACGCCCAAGATAAAATAAAGTACCAGAAGGTTGTTGATGAATACAACAACCTTCTGGCCAGCCGGGAAAAGGCCGTTAAGCGAAACAGATCTCAGGTAGAGATCTGCCCGTCTCAGAAAAAGAGCAAGCTTGACGACCGGACAAAGCCTGGGAAAGCACCATCTTCTGGAGCAGCGCAACTGCGTACTCTTAGTGAGGTTTTCAGAGATGACCTCCAAGTAGCAGTTGTGGATGAGCTCTCCACAAATAGCAAGGGTCTGCTAAACGTGTGGAACTCTATCGAGGGCAAGCTCTCTGAGATGGTGTTTTCATACACTATATAAAACACTGAGGGCCCCTACCCTAGTTTTGACTCTGGCGAGATGCTCAGGGGGTTTAGGGTAATCAACTGTGCGGACAGGTTTTCTAGGGATTTCCTTAGTGAAAGCATTGCTAAGGTTAGCAATGACTGCGAGGGCTTGAAGCTCAAGCTTATCCCAGATAAGGACATCCCTAGACAACCGAAGGCTCGCATTTGGTTGCCACTCATAAGCATAAAGCCAAGCGGACAGGATCTGATCCGCGGTCTTCAGAGGCAAAATCCACTAGTCCTCATGCACGATTGGGCTGCAGTAAAGGCAGACGAACCGCAGAAGACCAGCACCTCTTACCTTCTAAGGATTAGCGAGAAAAGTCTAGAGGCTCTCGAAAAGGCCGAGTACAAACTTAGTTTTGGAATAAGGAATGCCAAAATTAAAATTCTGCAGAGTCGGGGAACAGACACCGATAAAGCTGATGACAACGTCAAGGTTGACGATGTTGTTAGCGGAGTCGAGGTCCCCAGCGAGTTGCCGGGCCCCAGCTCTGCAGCTAAAAATAATTAAAAACGCGCTGAAGGTCATCCAGATTAATCTGAAGCACTCTAAATGTGCTTCAGACAATCTGAGAGTTTTCCTTAGGGAGGAAAACTTTGACATTGGCGTTATCCAAGAACCATTGATAAACGGCCTCAAGGTGCGAGGCCTCCAAGACAACCAATACGACCACTTTTATGAAACCACAGATCAAGACCAAGGTAATCCCATAACTTGTATTTTAGCTAAGAAACATTTAAAAGGTTTTTATGTCCAAACCTTAGCACTCCCGAACTGACAGTTGTCAGATTTGAAGATGAGAATGCACAGGGTTTGCTGTTCAAAATCATAACCGAAGCTAAAATAAAAAAGGTAAAGCTTCTGATCGGAGGCGATGCAAATGGTCGGCATACCCTTTGGGGAAGTTCTTAGATCAACGAACGAAGTGAGTCACTTTTTGATTTTATTATTGAACACAATATGACCATTTGTAACAGAGGCAATACTCCCACTTTTGGAGGATGGTCGCATCTGTGACTTACTAAATATGCGCTCGTCTTTGAAGACATTATTTTAGTCGGAAAAAGGCAGTAAAATAAAATAATCCTAATATGCTATATGATTCCAATATTTCATGAGTGAAATTAAAAATCAAATATTTCTGCTGGCGTATAAAAATCAATTTTGAAGGCCTGACAGGTCGGAAAATAATTTTAGCTAACAACATTGTAAAACAAGTACATTACACTGCACATCCGCCAAAGTCAATATCAATTTAAATTTAGAATTGTAATAACAAAATAAATGCATCAAATGTCCAAAACATTTTCTAATAAACTTAATTTTCATGTCCCGACTTCTCTACATAACCTATGTATGACCGGCCCATACGAGGTATGCGAACTTCCTTATCAAGAGGTACATATTTCATTAAATGAGAGTATTTAACGACATTTAAACTGATATATATATAAATGTTTATAAATGAATAAGATATACTGAACTTTGTATATCTTATTCCTCACTTCCTTTAAATTGTCCAAATCTTTATCGACCCTATTACTTAAATGCTATGGAATCGCAATTAAGCACTTCTTCCTAAAAACTTTATCTCCAAAAATTTAACTGTAACAAGCATGAGTGTATAAGAAAACCATTATCAAATAAATAACTTCATATTCCAAGATTAATTTCTCTTTTCTCAGCGAACAAACAAAATTTATCTTGTCATATAACAAGAATTTTTGTTAACATTTTTTTACAAAAGAAGTACAACTGAAAACTGGTAAATATTATCCAAATCCAATTTTTTACAAAAAAAAACCAAAACCTTATATTTTGTAATTTTGGCAAATGAAGTTTATGGCTGAATCTAAACCATATAACCAAGATCAGCCTCTCACGTTTCGTAAAGGACTTAAACTGGTTTTATTGAGCTTAGAAGAAAGGCTCAAAATTCATGTGGTATCACAATCAGTGTTGTTCCTCTACATGTCGACTTTGATTGTCTACCTTTCTACGTAGACAATTGTGTCAACAATGTAGACAAGGTAGACAATGTCGACAATGTAGACAATCATGTCGACAATGAAGAAAATGGGGAAAAATGTCTGTCTGTCATATTGGAAATCTTTTAGCCGAAGTCTTAAGCGACAAAAATATTAATGCTAAGGTTGCTTTGATTTTTAAAGAGTTCAAACAAGATATAAAGAATTACATGGAGCTTCTTGATCCAGTCTGCACATTAAAAAACAGGTGTTGATTGTTCTGCTCGAGAAGCAGTTCATCTTTGACTGTGTTTAAACTGTCAGATAGATTTAAGGCACAACACGAAACATATTTGAAATCGCGCCTGGATGAAGACGTCAAAGACGAAAATGAATAAGGCTTCTCATTGTATTTATGAAATACATAAGCATTTACGATTTTTATTTTTGTTTAAATCAATACAAAATGCAGAGTGAAAGACTCAAATAATACAAATTTGTTTTGTTTATATGATTAAGAAAAGAAAACAAAGTTGAAAAATTGCAAAAAATTGATTGTCTACATTGTTTACATTATCTACATTGACATGTAGACAATGATGAATTGTCTACGTTGAGTTGTCTACACGTAGACAATCGTGTAGTCTACAATTTTTGTCTACATGGAACAACACTGATCACAATGGGCCATTAAACTGGCCTAAGTGTGTCGTATTCCATCACGGACAGCCACTTTAACCTAACCTCACCAGCTTTAGGAGTGGATAACTGAACTTATTTATTAAAAAAAAAAATTATATCACTCGTAACTTTTGTAAAATATTTTAAATTATTAACTTCATGAAGGACTGTAAGATCTAAATGAAGATCTAAATCAATTTTGGAAAGGATGCAAGAAATTCGTTTGATTTTAAATTTTGACAAATATAAGGCAATGTGTTTTTGACATGTTGAGTTCGTCACGTTTAAAATTTTTAATAGAGTATCCAATTTTTCTGCCCGGCAAAAATCTTCATTTCAAAACCTCCAAGTAGGTGCCGGGCGGTAGACAGTTGTCTTGCACGTTGTCAAGAATCAAGATGGGGATCAGCTGAAGTCAGGTTGATTTGCTGAAGTTTTCTACTCCTTAATAGTAGCAAGCCTTAGCAATGCAATTTGACCATAGATACGGGGTCCCTAATTTCAGTGGTGGTGTAAGCGTTTTACATAATTCGTGCCGAAAAATGAAAGGCTGGGGGGCAAACCAGTCGCTAACGAGCTCATTCGGATGCCTTGGCAGGGTCCGTCTTATTTTCTACCTTACCCCGGTATGTCGGCTCTGCCGGGGCTGACCTCTTTTTTTCCGACCTACTTGTGGAAACTCAAACAAAATGGACGAACTATACATGACATATGAAGAACCATCCACAGACTTGGAGGATGAACTTTTGGCCTCCAGCTAGGAGACCTTGAAGGGGAGCTCATTTAGCGCTGGTAGTTCCAACACTTCTGAGCAACCCAAAACCACAAGAAGTATAGGTCGTGCTATTCATAGCACTCCTATACTTCCTTAACCGTATACAAAACCGAAACCCTAGCAGTGCAACTCGAGGAACCAAAAAACCATCGGAAAACGCTCTTCTTAGGAACCGATTCTAAACGGCCTCTTTCATTCTTGCCAAGATTGCCAAAAATGAAGAGACCGGAGTGATTCATGAGAGGGACGCCCAAGATAAAATAAAGTACCAGAAGGTTGTTGATGAATACAACAACCTTCTGGCCAGCCGGGAAAAGGCCGTTAAGCGAAACAGATCTCAGGTAGAGATCTGCCCGTCTCAGAAAAAGAGCAAGCTTGACGACCGGACAAAGCCTGGGAAAGCACCATCTTCTGGAGCAGCGCAACTGCGTACTCTTAGTGAGGTTTTCAGAGATGACCTCCAAGTAGCAGTTGTGGATGAGCTCTCCACAAATAGCAAGGGTCTGCTAAACGTGTGGAACTCTATCGAGGGCAAGCTCTCTGAGATGGTGTTTTCATACACTATATAAAACACTGAGGGCCCCTACCCTAGTTTTGACTCTGGCGAGATGCTCAGGGGGTTTAGGGTAATCAACTGTGCGGACAGGTTTTCTAGGGATTTCCTTAGTGAAAGCATTGCTAAGGTTAGCAATGACTGCGAGGGCTTGAAGCTCAAGCTTATCCCAGATAAGGACATCCCTAGACAACCGAAGGCTCGCATTTGGTTGCCACTCATAAGCATAAAGCCAAGCGGACAGGATCTGATCCGCGGTCTTCAGAGGCAAAATCCACTAGTCCTCATGCACGATTGGGCTGCAGTAAAGGCAGACGAACCGCAGAAGACCAGCACCTCTTACCTTCTAAGGATTAGCGAGAAAAGTCTAGAGGCTCTCGAAAAGGCCGAGTACAAACTTAGTTTTGGAATAAGGAATGCCAAAATTAAAATTCTGCAGAGTCGGGGAACAGACACCGATAAAGCTGATGACAACGTCAAGGTTGACGATGTTGTTAGCGGAGTCGAGGTCCCCAGCGAGTTGCCGGGCCCCAGCTCTGCAGCTAAAAATAATTAAAAACGCGCTGAAGGTCATCCAGATTAATCTGAAGCACTCTAAATGTGCTTCAGACAATCTGAGAGTTTTCCTTAGGGAGGAAAACTTTGACATTGGCGTTATCCAAGAACCATTGATAAACGGCCTCAAGGTGCGAGGCCTCCAAGACAACCAATACGACCACTTTTATGAAACCACAGATCAAGACCAAGGTAATCCCATAACTTGTATTTTAGCTAAGAAACATTTAAAAGGTTTTTATGTCCAAACCTTAGCACTCCCGAACTGACAGTTGTCAGATTTGAAGATGAGAATGCACAGGGTTTGCTGTTCAAAATCATAACCGAAGCTAAAATAAAAAAGGTAAAGCTTCTGATCGGAGGCGATGCAAATGGTCGGCATACCCTTTGGGGAAGTTCTTAGATCAACGAACGAAGTGAGTCACTTTTTGATTTTATTATTGAACACAATATGACCATTTGTAACAGAGGCAATACTCCCACTTTTGGAGGATGGTCGCATCTGTGACTTACTAAATATGCGCTCGTCTTTGAAGACATTATTTTAGTCGGAAAAAGGCAGTAAAATAAAATAATCCTAATATGCTATATGATTCCAATATTTCATGAGTGAAATTAAAAATCAAATATTTCTGCTGGCGTATAAAAATCAATTTTGAAGGCCTGACAGGTCGGAAAATAATTTTAGCTAACAACATTGTAAAACAAGTACATTACACTGCACATCCGCCAAAGTCAATATCAATTTAAATTTAGAATTGTAATAACAAAATAAATGCATCAAATGTCCAAAACATTTTCTAATAAACTTAATTTTCATGTCCCGACTTCTCTACATAACCTATGTATGACCGGCCCATACGAGGTATGCGAACTTCCTTATCAAGAGGTACATATTTCATTAAATGAGAGTATTTAACGACATTTAAACTGATATATATATAAATGTTTATAAATGAATAAGATATACTGAACTTTGTATATCTTATTCCTCACTTCCTTTAAATTGTCCAAATCTTTATCGACCCTATTACTTAAATGCTATGGAATCGCAATTAAGCAATACTCCCACTTTTGGAGGATGTTCTTGATGCTACTTTAGTAAACAACCGTAATTTATTAGTGGAGAATTGGAGAGTTTCCCCTTTGAATTCGTTTTCGGATCACAAGTGGATTCTTTTTCAAATTAATTTCGAGACGAAAAACCCTCCGTCTTATAGAAATCCCAAAAGAACTGACTGGAAGAAATTCAGTCAAATTGCTAATTCCAAACTAAGCAACTTACCGAATCTCACAGAATCGATAGGAGACCTTGAATCAAAGGTGAAAATCTTTGAAAATTCTAGAAGTAAAGTTTTAGAGTCTCTTGCCCAGTTAAATAGAGCCGTAAAACCCTCCCTTCTTGGTGGAATGAAGAACTGTCCAGTCTTAGGAAAATTACGAGGACAATTTTCAATATCTGCCACAAACATAATTTTTACCAACCGTATAAAGACTGTTAAAATTTACAAGCAAGCCCTCATATCAGCCAAAAGACAAGGCTGGAGAGATACTGCCAATCAATCGAAGACATAAAGGACTCCGCAAGGCTTAGCAAAGTTTTATCGAAGGAACATTGTAATCCTTCATTTCTAAAAAAGCCTGATGGAACCTGGACAGCCTCTCCCGCTGAATCTCTTGACCTACTGATGACGACGCACTTTCCGGGTTGCGAGAGTGATAACCCCGAACCGCTTGAAACCGCAGAGTTAAACATAGCTCATGTGGAGCAAGTCAGTTCCGTTATAACCAGAGAAAATATTTTGTGGGCCATCAATACTTTTTCTCCATATAAATGTCCAGGCATGGATGGCATACCACCAATTATGCTTCAAAAGTTGCATGATGTGGCAGCTTCATGGCTGGAACAAATTTTCAAAGGATGCCTCTTCTCAAATATGTGTCCATGTCGTGGAGACAGGTCAAAGTAGTTTTTATCCCGCAAGTGGATAGGCGAGGTCATGAATCCGCGAAGGATTTCAGACCTCAGCTTAACATCTTTTGTGCTTAAGACTTTGGAGCGCATTCTTCTTTACCATATTAGATAAATCCTAGTTGGACAACCTCTCGAAAGGTCTCAGCATGCTTATCTTAAGGGCAAATCTATACGGAGACTGCCCTCCATGAGGTAGTGCGTACTGTAAAAAAAAAAACAATCTATTATAAAGAATTTACTCTTGCCACCTTCTTAGACATAGAAAGTGCTTTTTCGGTGTAGAAGACTTCATTCGAGAATGGATTATTTCCATGCTCAGTGGTAGGAAGATTCGAGCCACTCTAGGCAATACAATCGCTACAAAACACGTGAGTACGGGAACACCCCATGGTGGTGTCCTTTCGCCTCTTCTATGGCTTCTAGTTATGGATACAATTCTCGTTAATTTAGAGAGATGTGGAGTGAAGGCGGTAGCCTATGCGGATAATTTGGTGCTACTGGTGTCAGGCAAGTACATCTCTGTGATTAATGAAATCACGGAGTCAGTTTTGAAGGAAGTTAGCAGCTGGGCCACGAGTTGTGGACTAGGAGTTAACCAAAGTAAACCTGAACTGTTGGTCTTTGCCACCAAAACTAAAGTACCGCCCTTCACGCTATCTCAACTCAACGGTCAAATCCTATCTTTCTCTCCCAGTGCAAAATATTTGGGAGTTATACTCGACCCTAAACTAAACTGGAAACTAAATATTGAAGTACGGGTTAAGAAGGCCTGTGTTGCCTTCTACGTCTGCAGCAAAACTTTCGGCAAAAAGTGGGGACTTCAGTCGAAGATGATTTTATGGACGTACACAGCCGTAGTACGTCCAATCTTAAAATATGGTTCGATTGTGTGGTGGCCTGCTCTTAGCAAAGCCTATAATATTGATAAGCTAAAGAAGGTTCAGAGAACAGCTTGAGAGAACAGAACGTTATTTTGGATCTTCTACTTATCGACCTTTTTATTAAATACACAGTTTTCTGCAGCGCTATTAGGCTGAAGGGATCAAACAGTTGGTTGTCAAAACCTTATGGTCACAGCAACACAACGAAAAACGAACGGGCTGACGAGCTAGCCAGGCAAGGATCGGCGCTTCATATTTCACTTGCGGAAATGGTTAACATTTTTCTTGGTGCTATGAAGGATAAAATATTTTCTATCTATTAAATTGAATCAAACCGAAGGTGGAGCAATTTACCCAACTGCATTATATCTAGGAAGATATGGCCAACCTATAATAAAACGCGTACAAACGATCTTCTATGCAGGCCAAGACAAGCTGGTTTTAAAGCTGGTGTATTGAAGGGGACGATTTGATGTCCAACTAATAGATTAAATTCCAATCTGAGTCAAGCCAGCTTAAAAAAAATATACCCCTTAGACCTAAAAAAAATATAAAAACATATACAAATTAACTAAAAAAAAAGTATGCATATTTATGTAGATTTAATTTTAACACAATGGTATTATTACTTAAAATTTTAAAGAGTTTAAAAACTAATTTTAAATAAAAGAAACTATGTATATGAATACTTAATGTACGAATTTTGTCAACAATCAACTAAAATAAGACTATGCTTCAAAATAAAGTATTGAATTTCGCGATAAGTAGAATTTTGAGTACAACAACTTCGTTGCAAAAAAGACTGCCTTAGGCCACATAACAACTCTATGTACAAAAATACATTATATGTATATAAAATATATACAATATACATTTGCCTGTGCCACCTAAGGTTTTTTTATGGGTATTATTGCAAGGAAATTACAAATCCTACAATGAAAAATCTTTTCATGAAAAGTAAATACATTCTCAAATTAGCTGATAGGACTCAGCATAAGAACTGTAGGTCCCCTCTATCCTTTAGTAAGTCACTAGGTCCTGGTTCTCTACAAGCCATTGCGCCACCTATTTCAATAAGATCGTGGATATCAAGTACGTCGAAAGAAAATAGAATATCGAACTTCTGTGGAGAGCTTCAACACTTCCTAAAAAGTTCGCTTCATTTGAAATATAGCAACAATTTTTGAGGGCAGGAGGTTAGCAGACGCATTGAATTTTTTTCTAAAATACAAATAAGAAATAAAACACATATGTGTAGTAATAAATAATGTCATAGCCAAAAATATAGCTTTGGTATAAAGATAAGGGTTTGCAATGATAGAATTCGATTTTCACACTTTCTTTAGCCTTAAAAGTCTATTCTTTTCGAACTAGCTAACCAACCTAAGCATAATTTAGTGACATCTGCCAACAAGATCAATTAAGAAAAAAAGGATTACCAGATTGACAACCACACGTCTAAGAAAACACCCGTTATTTGGAAAAAATTATCGAGAGAAATTAAGTGGCATTTAAACTTTTGAAAACAGACTTGTTTGCATTTGATTTTAAAATAAAGGATATAATTTTAAGCAGAATCTTTTGATACATGAACAAGTTTGTGCGACCTAGTAGCATTTAATTTTACTGTGAAACCCTTTATTTACATACTGTACATATGTTCATCTAATCATATCCAGTCGATACTTCATATAAGCAAGGCGAATAAAGAAAATATTTTTTTTTCGTTACCCATTTTTACATGGTACTCGGTTTTGTATGCTTTTTGAGCTACATATTATGTTCCCATTTTTATGATACCGTATTCCATAAGGGGCTCCGAGAATATGTTGTATTCATTCTTCCTTGACCTCTACTTCCGCATATCACTTTTTGATAACCTCCGTATAACTACGAAAGTAATTTACAACTTCATCATGATTTAGCAGTTCGATAAATTAAATTAAATTAAATTGTATGTAAGCAGCCCAGGCACATGGTTCTAATTTTGACGGAACCATTTTAGAATTTATATTTCACTAAGAAACAATACAAAAAATACATACGTACATATCTTGTTTTATTTTTAACAAGACTAAAATGTTTATTATGTTAGGTTAAGCTATGTAAAAAGAGCTTCAAAGCCTAAACTGCATCAGATCCAACTTTTGTTAGATATTCCTCAATCTGTTTAAGTTCCATTTTAATTCTTTGTCCCAAATGTCCTTCTGGTGAGTTAAGTGGTTCGAATTCCAACATTCGAACTGATTCATTGGACATTTCTCGTGACTTTAATAATCGATTCTACAATTTTAAAATGTATTATAAATAATTACATACATACATACATATTTGAAGAATCATGTACCTTATATTCATCTATAGATATTTCACCATCATTATACTCATAATTCGTCAATTCAACAAAAGTTATAACAAACTCGTACAAAGCAATTGCATATAGTCTTGAAATACCTGGCTGCACAGCTCTTACTACTGGAAGCATTTCTTCACATAATTCAATTTTTCTTCTAAGAACACTCCTCCCAGGTTGACACAACGGATTCATTAGGATAGCTCTCAAAATTGAAGCAATGTTTTGTTTTATATCAATCATGAGAAAGTGATGAGGGTGAAAATCGCATGTATATTTAGCTAAAAGAGCCTCATATTGACGAACATCTCCGTCAGCGTATAATATTTGTTCAGCTACCTCAGAAAGTAGTCTGTTAACATCAACTTCGCTTATTGTGGATGAACACTTTTCGCAAGTCCACTGCGAGTTGGAAAAGCTTACATAGCCCTCAGGACATAATTTGCACTTGATGCTGCTCAAATAGGTGCCGAGTTCAGTTGGATCCTTACAGCGGGGACATGAACAATCGATGAATTTTGTCATCTTCAAGTGATGTTGACGTTGACTGGTGCCCTATAAAAAAGTAGTCTTTAAAAGCCCTGCTAGGTAGAAGACTTCTCTAATTATATCCTATACACTTTTTTTAATTTTATCCTTAGAAAAACTTATTTTCACAGTGCGTTTATACTTGTGAGCTTATTGTTTTTATTTTAATAAAACTAACTAAATCAAATTTTAGATACTCACCATCAATGGATTTGTGTAAGAAATATATATTATTTCTCCCTGCCGAATAGGCAATGAAGCATAGATCTTCAAATTAAAATCATCGTCAACGGCCATTAAAGTGTTCGGAATGCAACTGTGTGGAATTGTTGGTGCTCTAAGATAAATACCTCTCACCTGTTCGCCGTCTCTGTTTGTTATTTCGTACGAATTTAAATCAATCAAACTACAAAGTTTCTGCAAAATTTCTTCATCGACCTTGATGTTCTGGAAATATTCTGCTATTCCACATTCTAAAATAGGCTGCACTACCTTCTGTCTATGCTCAACCCACGTTTCCGATTTTAAATAGTCCTCCAAATGGGCATTAAGCTTTAGCAACTCATTTACTCCACCATTGCTCGTTTTTGGATTTTCCATTTTGAGCAAACATTTTAATGGAGCATAAATTGTGTAGTTGGAGATTAACACATTTTTTGAAATATTCTTAGCTCGCTGAAAGAACTCACAGTCGAATTGATCATGTGCGGAGCATTCTACGCACATAGGAAACACCAGACATGCCCTTAAATTGTGCGGATATTTTTAAAACAAACCAAAAATGTATCTGATACATACTGAATTCAAATACTTACTGACACATGACGAAAGAGCTCTTTAAGCAATTGGAACACTTCATTTGGTCGCTCTCCCATTGTGGACTCATGAGTATTGGCTGCTCTTCCAAGATCACGTCACCTGGTGTTATGTCAATGATGGCTTTTAGGCATCTGTTTTTTTTTTAATGAAAAATGTATCTCATTTATTAACGTTCAAATGAAAGATACACTTTTTATAGTTACAATTTGTTATCTTTAATTGACAACTGGCAGAATTCACTAAAGTTTTGCATTTTTTTACGAAATTTTAAGATTTTTTCAGTTTGCAAATAGGGAACAGACAGATAACTTATCTACTCTGAAAGCCGACAACACACCAACTGCAAAGCACACTCTGTGAATGTTTTCAATTTTTGTCCTTATTGCTCGCTTGAACGTGAACGCAAACATTATTTGAACACGCACAGTCTATTCGGAGCTGGGACAAAGAGAGATTTTGTTATAGACTAAATTACAGGTAAATCATCCACAGCCGTATTCAAAAACCGTTAGGCCTTTAAACAATCACTTTTCAAAAGTATTACACGATTATTCCAATTATTTGTAAAAGTGGACCTTGGTTTGGGTGAAACTGTTTTTTTTTTTACCCTTAGACCATTTTGCGGTTTCAAAAGTTAACGTAAATAGTTTTTTTATTATAAAAATTGAACGTTTCTCATTATGTGTGAAGCACATATTTTAAATTTCCCATAGGAAGTTATTGTAATGGGTCCGATTTGTCAAATTGAAAATTTTGACATTTCTCGACGTTTCAAGGTCCCTAGAGTCGAAATAAAAGATTTTTAGAAAGATGTCTGTGCGTGCGTGTGAACGTACGTTTGCTACGTTTTTTCCGTTGTCCATAGCTCAAGAACAAGAAGAGATATCGACTTCAAATACATTTAGTTATACAGATAATAAGGCAGAAAGATGCAGAAAGGGCTCTGAAGCAAATTGCGTGGGTGGTTTTTTTACCATAGCAGTTTGAAAAAAAGGTGAAAATTTTGGTAAACCCTAAATATCTTACGAACCAAAAACGCTAGAGACATGAATTAAATTTTATATAATATATTGTAAGATATCAAAGAAGTATATTTTTGGAAAAAAATACATTCAACGGTTTTTTTATAAATCAAAAAAACTGAACAACAAATTTTTCACCTCCAAAATATTACGACTAAAATATGATTTCATCTCCAAAAAAAATGATTTTCGACTCAAATATCTTTTCAAAAATTTGAGATAATAGCTTCTAACTAATTTTTTCTCATAAGAAATATTGTTCTCAACATTAAGAATTGACAGTTTTTTTACAAAAAAATAAAACTCTAAACAAAAAAAAACATACTAAAACTTGGTAAAAATTTACTTTCGACTCAAATAGCTTTTCAAAAATTAAAAATATTGGCTTCAAACTTATTTTATTTCACAGAAAACATTGTTTTCGATTTTCAGTAATTTTTATATAATAATCCAACAGGCTGTTTTCTTCCTAAAAAATAAAATCTACAAAAAATAGTACGCAAATTTGGTAAATATTGATATGAGTACATATCGACAAACTTTTAAGCAAGAAAAATCGACAGACGTGATGGGAAGTTATCAGTGTGGGTCGCATCCCAGCCTCTTTTTTTAAACACTTTTTCACACATATTGGACGGTACCTCACCATAACTTGACGAATGGTGGTTTTTAGGTGCTCAAGAGTTAAAGGTTTACATGCATAAACAAGGTCTTTCGCGTAGCCCCCAAAAAAAGTCCAGAGGTGCGCCACAACGAAATATTACGAGGCCAGAAAATGTCTCTTGCAATAAACCCATATTCACTCGAGTTGTGTGGCATGTTGCACCGTATTGTTGAAACCACATATTCTTCAAGTCGTATTTTTTAATAGAAGGCAAAAAAGTCAATTTTCATATGACCAAACGCTCCGAGTTGACGGTGACAGTCGTACCATCGTCGTTTTCGAATAACTCAGGTCCAATCACACTTCCTCACCAAAGAGCTTACCAAACAGTGACTTTTTGTGGATGTAATGGCTTCTCTTCAATTACTTGGGGATTCTCAGAACCCCAAATAATTTGTTTATTAACCCTTCTGTTTTTTAAACCATAATTTCCTCTTAAAGTAATGTATGTGGATGCGGCAGAATCGAACTTTTTTGTAAAAAAAAAAAATTGGTTTAACAACTTAATTTGACAGATGTCCTATACTTTTGAAAATGGATAACCCGTTACTATGTAGATATTTATTTTGAAATATAAGCCAGTACAATTGTCAGTATCTCGGAAAAGAACTGATGAATTAATCATTTGGTTTTGCATAAGAGATGTCTTATTTGGGTTTGCATGGGTAAATAATTAAATTTATCCTTGAATTAGAGCTATCAAAATATACATTTCAATCTATCAGCTATCAAAATATAAATTTACCCATGGAAACCCCCATTACTAAGCACATAAAACAAACATACTAAAACTGCACAAACCCATTTCTAATTCATAGATTTTGGAGCTCATAGCAATAAACCTTCATTCTTATTTAAAAAGCTAAATAAATTGTAGGCTGAATATGAGGGCGGGTAGATGTTGAATTGAAGTAAAACAAACTCTGTTGAGAATTAACAAAATTATTTGTTTGTTTGAAAGGCGCATATATATGTCGTTAAGTGTGGAATATGACATCATTCAAATGCCCGCCTCGGCTTCTTACGGGGACACGGATCTTAGTGGTCCAGTTTTCAATTACTCTTAGGCATAGATCCGGCTGAATTTGAGCGATTGCCTGTGTTATGTTCACCTTTAGGTGTTTTATGTGCATAGACCTGCGACTTCAAGAAACCACACAGAAAAAAGTTTGGCGGGGTCAAATCGCATGACCTTGGTTGTCAATTCACATCACCGGCTAGATATAACCTTACCCTCAAATCGTTCGTGCAAAATATCGTACGTGGCGTTTGCTGTGTGGCAACACATGTCGTCTAGGTCCATATAGTTCAACTTGTGCCAAAAGAAATAATTAGTTATCATGGTTATGTAGCGCTCGCTGTTGACAGTGACCGCCTCAATAAAGTTGTTTGTAAAAAAGTACGCACCAATTACGCCGCCTGCCGGCGTAAATCCACACCAAACGGTAACTTTTTGAGGATGCATTATCACCTGATGAACCTCTTTTTTTTAATTTATTGAACCATAAAAAAATGTATATACATTTGGCTTAATTTTAACATCAATAATATTTAACAATAACTTTAATTAAAACATTTGTTGTCACAAAGGAGGCCTAACTTTATACATCGATGAATTACAAAAATTAACATGTGTTTAACATGAAGTCGATGGCTAAAAAAAGAGTGTCGTTGGCGAGGCTCATCTCGGGTTGTTCAGTCCCGGTTGACCTAATATATGGTTGATTGGGCGTGGCGGCGTTCAGCCGCTGTAGTATGCTGACTCCAGGCCAGCAAAGAAGGAGATGTCGTCGTCGTCGTCAGTGGGGAGTTTGTCCGATGAACCTCTTGTGGCTTGGTGTCACCCAAGTTGAAGTCTGCGAAAGTTCTTGCCCGGAGTTCTTATGCAAGAAATAGATTGCCTCGGGTTCTGTTGTACACTTTCTCGTCCGATCTTGCGTACCTAAAAAGTACAAGTGTGGGCTGATTGTTTACTAAAACGGTCGTCTCAAATTTGGCCACCAGACGTTGAAGAGTCGACTGTGAAGGGTCACAACATCTAGCGTAAAATGGTCGCAATGTGCGCAACTCATTTTAATAATAAAGTTTTATCATTTGACCGTGCTGTACCCTCGCCACTTGAAAAACTTTTTATTGTAATGTCAATGATATAAATTTGATTCCCTTCATAGTAAGATTCTGTAATCGGATCCTTGTTTTATTAACTTTCTTCAACTTTTCTGGTCTGAGGTAGGCTTTGTATTGTCATCTCTCTTATCTGTTTCACCTTTATCTATCTTTTCTTTAGTTCGTAAGGAACCTAATTGGGAATAATTTGTGCAATAATGATGTCAGTTCTGAACTGATCGTTATGGTTTCTTATGCCTTAAAACCTAATGTTTCCCCATATACCATATTGGCAACAAGAACAACTGAAAGTTTTGTATAAACTGAAATTCGCTGTGTGTATGTATATGCTTACAAAAACTGTATAATCCTTAATAGATAGTGTTTTAAAGGGTATTCCTAAATAGGTTGTTTTGTAGGCAAATATGTTATATTTTATGTTTTAATAAAGCCTATTTAAATTTAAAAAATTGACTTAATCCATGCATATATATATTTAACTGAGGATGCATATTTTATAATTAACATCAGTAAACTTAAAAACCTTTTGCTGCCATATTTGAAGAACCAGCGCCAGCAACGATATACTTGTTTAACTATAAATAAATCTAAATCTAACATTTAACTCCTTGAATAATTTTAAAAAAATAGTTGAATTGAAAGTTTTTTTTTTCAAAACTAGTGGTTAGTGCGTTGGACTGTCATGCAAGGGGTCTTGCTTGTGTTCAATTCCTGCCTGTGTCACCTTAATTTAAAAAAAAATAATTTGCGCGGGTACTGCCACTTGCGCGCAATTGACAAATCCTTCAATAGTAAATCTTGTCATGAAAAAGTGCTTTCTCAAATTAGCGGTTCGGATTAGGCCCTGGTTCACAACGGACTGTTGCGCCACCCAATTTATTTATTTATTTAAAACTAACTGAAACTAGTACTAAAAACTGATGTTCGAGTAGAAAATCACTTACCATGTTAAAAAAAATAAAATCCTACCAAAAATACCACACTAACTTAGTTTTTACATCTCGAATATGAACAAGCGCAGTAAGGGAATGAGACATCTGCATAAATGATTATCTATCGTCTCAATTCGAAATTTAAATCTAAGTTCTATATGATTGAGTGTATCTCAGCTTAAAGACATTTAAAGTAGGTTTGTCAAATAGAATATTCCAACAGCTGGGATCCGTAAATACCTTCTTTAGAGAGCTAAAGATTGTATTTCGCTTTCTGCAGATCTATTTGATGATAAGGCGAAGTATTTAATATTGCTAACAAAAACGTTGCTTTAGTTTTTTGAAACTTCTGCAATTTTTCTGAAGTCTGATTATTTATATATAATATTTTAAAATGAAAAATATTGCAATCCTATAATATTTTATTTTAAACTAAAACAAAAATTATGGAACAAAGTGAAAGAATGAAAATTGTATGTCCTTGTGGCAGCTCTGGTATAGAGATATTTTCATTTTGAAGAGTATTTTTTTCTCATGGTAGAGGAAAATTGATTTCATACATCTGTTTCTCTCTCATTGTTATTTTTGTGCATGTACTGTTTTATGTTTTTTACTTGATTTGTTAATTTGTACCTATTCCTTTTGTTCGGAGATTTATTATTAGGTATATTATTTGTCTGACTTGTTTTGTTTATTGCAGGTATTGCTTTATTTAAGTACTTGCATATTAAAAGAGGGTGTTGATTTTATTTGTCGGGATTTTAGTAAGGTTTACATATGCATACAATTTTCAAAATTTAAAATGTATGCATGTAGAATTTCTTAAAAAATTTAAAAAATAAATTTAAATTCTTTGCGGAAAGAACTAAAATGGGCTAATAGTCTGGGATAGATAGGGTCAAAGGTCCAAATAATTAATTAATAAAAGTTCATGATTGGAATCGACGGACGATGTCATGCTCGATGACATCACCTCAAGTATAATTTTTGACTCTTTTGGTTCTTAATGGTCGCATTCACAAAGCTAGTGGCTACGTAGTCAAGGGATTCTGATTGGCTAAATCTAACTACAAAAGCAGTTGAAATTTCCCCTTCGACGCGACGTAGTGTAAAAATTTCGGCTACAAAGTTAGTGGACACACACGGTAAGGATACAAGAATTCAAAATGAAATTAGTTTTTCGGTATTTAAATACAAACATAAATAAGTGATATTATATCTTCTATTTGTTTTTTTTTTAATTTAAAAAGAAAACAAAACTATTTAAAGTTCTGAAAACACAAATGTTTCTTATTTTATATATTTGTATTTGTCATTAATATGACAGTTCCGGGTTGACTAGCTTTGTAGTGCAATTTTGCATTCACAAAGTTAGTTGAATTACTACTACGTACTACGTAGTCACTAGCTTTGTGAATGAGCCCAATGCTTATGCCAAATAATACATTGCTCCAAATTTCATTAAAAATTATTATTTTAAAGGTGGTTTCTAAAATTTGTAAGCTGTTCTTAAAACAACACTCTGAAAAACACTCTTCTTTATTTGTATCGCTCAAAAACACCCTTTGAACCAACTATTGATTCTTGGTTGAAATGAGAACCGAAACATTTTGATCAAATTTTATATTTCTATTAAATCATTGGGAAATGTTCTGGCAAATATGGTGCACATACATCTCTCCCTGAAATAACACCCTTTGACCTCACATATATTAATAGACTTTGTTGATTTTTAATGCTTATGCCATATTATGCATTTGCTCTAAATTTCATTAAGATAACATTATTCCAAAGGTGATTTCCATAACATTTTAACTTTTAAAAGGATGGTTCAATTTTTTTAGTTAAATTTTTATTTGGTTGGACATTAATAACATCCCCGAATACATGTATTATATGTTTTGATTGTTTTAAAGTGAATATTTCAGTCTGTTGTATCTACATCACCCCCCAAAAATGGCACTTTACAAGCAACCAATATGGAGAATTCGTGGGACTTTTAACACATTGCCTTAAATGAAACCGTGCCTCGATTCCAATCATAAAATTGCATGAATTAATTATTTCGAGGTTCCTGTTATATTTTTCATACTTAAAATCCAAAACAATCAGAGCCGCATTTAGGGGAGGGCAACCGGGCGGAAACCACGGGGCCTCTCTAGACGGGGGACCACACAATAAAGACTTCAGAAAATTTTTGTTTCAAATTCCAACTAATAAACACTATTTTAAACATCTTTTCCTTTGATATGTATTTTTTTGCTCTTTTACCTTTGCCTGCAGCCTACAGTACTTTGTATATACATGATTATTTAATTATAATAATCTTAAATAACGATGTTCAAATGGTAGACATGTGCATTCAAGAGGACACAAGCGTCCACAAGTTTTTCAAAACCCATCCCTGTCTATCAACTCCTACTCTCACCTCCCCGCGGTGAACATCGGGTGCCTAGTACCTCAACTGGAGATTGAGTTCCAACCCCAGTGGAAAGTTGTTGGGGGCAGCAAACGAGAGAGGGGGGAGAGGTGTTTCCACTAAGGCACCTCTCCTTATCCAGGCGGCAGCGGACGAATTATCAACGGTGGCGTCTACAGTTCCAGTAAGGTTGAACTACTTAGTGAACACCTTATAGGGCTTCTTCGACGTATTCGGAGCCCAAGCCTGTAAGGAGCGGTTTATCCGGCTCCCCTTCCTTGGAGTTATACTAAGGATCTGGCCCTCCAGGTTGGGGGTTGTGCCGTCAGGGTGACTTCCTGGCCATCTAAAAATACCTGAAGTTTCGAAGCACCAACAAGCTTCGGATACGGACGGATTCACTGTTGACAACCCACGCAAACGAAATAAGGACAACGAACATCGGATATGTACGTGGAATGTTAGGTCCCTTAACAGACCACGTGCAGCTGAACATTTAGCGGAAGCCCTAAACTGCTGCAAGGCAGATATTACAGCCTTCCAAGAAGTGCGATGGGATGAACCGGGCAAACGCAAACTAAAAGACTGCGATATCTACTACGGCGACTGCTGCCGAGAACAAAGACAGCGTCTATTTGGGTGTGGATTTGTTGTTGGAACTAGGCTCAGGCAAAAAGTCTTGAGTTTCAACAGTGTGAGCGAGCGCATCACGACAATCCGCATCAAGGCTAAATTCGCCAACATAAGCCTAATATGCGCGCATGCCCCAACAGAGGAGAAAGATGAAGGCACCAAAGACATATTCTTCGAGCTCTAGGAAAAGACATATGAGCAGTGCCCTGGCAATGACATTAAAATTGTCTTAGGAGATTATAATGCCAAGCTAGGAAGAGAAGATATCTTTGGTGGGATAATCGGGAGATACAGCCTGCATGACATGGAAATCTTCTGATAAATCAACCGTCAACCAGCTTGACCACATTGCGATCGACGCACGACACTTCTGCAGCATACAGGATATCCGAACATTCCGAGAGGCCAACATTGACTCGGACCACTACCTCGTTGTAGCCAAGGTACGGCTACGGATATCCCGATCCAAGCCAAAACAAGGAAGTAATGTGAGAGGATTCGACGTTAGACGGCTACAATTGCAAGACTCTGCCATGTCCTTTTCCGATCGAGTCTCTAATAACCTCTTAAGGAGTCCTATGCTTCCTGCATTAAGCATTGAAAACCAGTGGCAACATTGCCTTGCAGCCATCAGAGATACCGCCTCTGAAGTGCTAGGTTTCACACGGCCACCACAGCGAAACCCCTGGTTTGACGACGAATGCCGGCAAACGCACGCAGCGAAACAAGAGGCATACAAAACGGCGCTGCACAAAAGGACTACAGCTGCTCGCGAGCTCTACGAGCAGAAGAGGAGAGAGGAACACCGGCTTCTTAGATGGAAAAAAAGAGAGCATGAGAAGCGCGCGATCGAGGAGATAGAGGGATCTCACAACAGGTAACAGGAATGAGGTTCGTAAATTTTACCAAAAGGTAAAAAAAACCTCCCAAGGGTACCAGCCATGAACCAAAGCCTGTAAAGACGATCAGGAGAACATCGTAGTAGAACCGCAGGCGATGCTGAGAATATGGAAAGATCACTTCTCCAAATTATATATCGGCGATGACGAACCGAATTCTGCTGTAAGGGAGATATAGAACCACTCAACCTCGGCGACGCAGATAAACAATTCCGCCTACCCGACCTTGACGAAGTGAAGATAGCTATATCTAAACTTAAGTCAAACAAAGCTGCTGGAGCTGACGGCATCGCTGCGGAACTATTCAAAGCAGCAGGCAATGACTTGGTACGGAGCATGCACCAACTCATCTGCAAAATATGGTCGGTAGAAAGCATGCCCGATGAGTGGAATCTCAGCATAGTGTGCCCGATACATAAGAAAGGAGACCCTCTAAACTGCGCCAACTACAGAGGCAACAGTCTCCTTAACATTGTGTATAAGATCCTTTCTGCCGTATTATGTGAACGTCTGAAGCCATTCGTCAACAACCTAATTGGTCCTTATCAGTGTGGCTTCAGACCAGGAAAGACCACTATCGACCAAATATTCACACTACGACAGATCTTGGAAAAAACCCAGGAGCTTCAAATCGATACCCACCATCTCTTTATCGATTTTAAAGCCGCGTATGACAACATCTATTGGGAAGAGCTCTACCGAGCAATGTCTAATTTTGGCATCCCTGTCAAACTTATCCGTTTGTGCAGAATGACGATGGAGAATACACGCTGCTCTATCAAGGTCGGAAAAGATCTTACCGATGCATTTTATGTAAAAAAAGGTTTTAGACAAGGCGATGCACTGTCATGCGACTTCTTCAATATCGTTCTGGAAAGAATGGTGCAAAACTCAACCGTCAACACTAGAGGCACAATCTTCCAAAGGTCCATCCAATTACTCGGATACGCAGTTGATATTGACATAATTGGAAGATCAAAGCGTTATGTCAGTGAAGCGTTTTTGAGCATTGCGACGGAAGCGAAGAAGATGGGTTTAGTGGTCAATGAGGGCAAGACCAAGTATATACTGTCATCAAAAAAGGACACTGAACGACGACGTCTTGGAAAAAACGTCACCATGGACAGCTATAACTTTGAGGTAGTTAAGGACTTTGTCTACCTAGGCGCCGCTATTAATGCAGACAACGACACCAGCGCTGAAATCAAACGAAGAATAACTCTTGCAAATCGCTGCTTCTTTGGACTTAGAAGGCAATTGAGAAGTAAAGCCCTCTCTCGAGCATGTAAAATCACCATCTATAAGACACTCATCATCCCGGTTCTCATCTATGGCGCTGAGGCCTGGACCCTGTCAAAGAAAGATGAGAGCGTCTTAGGATGCTTCGAGAAAAAATTTCTTCGGGTGATTTTTGGTCCCGTACGCAGAGATGGAGAATGGAGGAGAAGATATAACGACGAACTGTACGGGTTGTACAGCGACACTGACCTAGTTAGCAGAATTAAAGTCCAACGGCTTAGATGGCTAGGTCATGTAGAGCGCATGGACATCAACGCTCCAGCCCGGAATACATGTATTATATGTTTTGATTGTTTTAAAGTGAATATTTCAGTCTGTTGTATCTACATCACCCCCCAAAAATGGCACTTTACAAGCAACCAATATGGAGAATTCGTGGGACTTTTAACACATTGCCTTAAATGAAACCGTGCCTCGATTCCAATCATAAAATTGCATGAATTAATTATTTCGAGGTTCCTGTTATATTTTTCATACTTAAAATCCAAAACAATCAGAGCCGCATTTAGGGGAGGGCAACCGGGCGGAAACCACGGGGCCTCTCTAGACGGGGGACCACACAATAAAGACTTCAGAAAATTTTTGTTTCAAATTCCAACTAATAAACACTATTTTAAACATCTTTTCCTTTGATATGTATTTTTTTGCTCTTTTACCTTTGCCTGCAGCCTACAGTACTTTGTATATACATGATTATTTAATTATAATAATCTTAAATAACGATGTTCAAATGGTAGACATGTGCATTCAAGAGGACACAAGCGTCCACAGGTTTTTCAAAACCCATCCCTGTCTATCAACTCCTACTCTCACCTCCCCGCGGTGAACATCGGGTGCCTAGTACCTCAACTGGAGATTGAGTTCCAACCCCAGTGGAAAGTTGTTGGGGGCAGCAAACGAGAGAGGGGGGAGAGGTGTTTCCACTAAGGCACCTCTCCTTATCCAGGCGGCAGCGGACGAATTATCAACGGTGGCGTCTACAGTTCCAGTAAGGTTGAACTACTTAGTGAACACCTTATAGGGCTTCTTCGACGTATTCGGAGCCCAAGCCTGTAAGGAGCGGTTTATCCGGCTCCCCTTCCTTGGAGTTATACTAAGGATCTGGCCCTCCAGGTTGGGGGTTGTGCCGTCAGGGTGACTTCCTGGCCATCTAAAAATACCTGAAGTTTCGAAGCACCAACAAGCTTCGGATACGGACGGATTCACTGTTGACAACCCACGCAAACGAAATAAGGACAACGAACATCGGATATGTACGTGGAATGTTAGGTCCCTTAACAGACCACGTGCAGCTGAACATTTAGCGGAAGCCCTAAACTGCTGCAAGGCAGATATTACAGCCTTCCAAGAAGTGCGATGGGATGAACCGGGCAAACGCAAACTAAAAGACTGCGATATCTACTACGGCGACTGCTGCCGAGAACAAAGACAGCGTCTATTTGGGTGTGGATTTGTTGTTGGAACTAGGCTCAGGCAAAAAGTCTTGAGTTTCAACAGTGTGAGCGAGCGCATCACGACAATCCGCATCAAGGCTAAATTCGCCAACATAAGCCTAATATGCGCGCATGCCCCAACAGAGGAGAAAGATGAAGGCACCAAAGACATATTCTTCGAGCTCTAGGAAAAGACATATGAGCAGTGCCCTGGCAATGACATTAAAATTGTCTTAGGAGATTATAATGCCAAGCTAGGAAGAGAAGATATCTTTGGTGGGATAATCGGGAGATACAGCCTGCATGACATGGAAATCTTCTGATAAATCAACCGTCAACCAGCTTGACCACATTGCGATCGACGCACGACACTTCTGCAGCATACAGGATATCCGAACATTCCGAGAGGCCAACATTGACTCGGACCACTACCTCGTTGTAGCCAAGGTACGGCTACGGATATCTCGATCCAAGCCAAAACAAGGAAGTAATGTGAGAGGATTCGACGTTAGACGGCTACAATTGCAAGACTCTGCCATGTCCTTTTCCGATCGAGTCTCTAATAACCTCTTAAGGAGTCCTATGCTTCCTGCATTAAGCATTGAAAACCAGTGGCAACATTGCCTTGCAGCCATCAGAGATACCGCCTCTGAAGTGCTAGGTTTCACACGGCCACCACAGCGAAACCCCTGGTTTGACGACGAATGCCGGCAAACGCACGCAGCGAAACAAGAGGCATACAAAACGGCGCTGCACAAAAGGACTACAGCTGCTCGCGAGCTCTACGAGCAGAAGAGGAGAGAGGAACACCGGCTTCTTAGATGGAAAAAAAGAGAGCATGAGAAGCGCGCGATCGAGGAGATAGAGGGATCTCACAACAGGTAACAGGAATGAGGTTCGTAAATTTTACCAAAAGGTAAAAAAAACCTCCCAAGGGTACCAGCCATGAACCAAAGCCTGTAAAGACGATCAGGAGAACATCGTAGTAGAACCGCAGGCGATGCTGAGAATATGGAAAGATCACTTCTCCAAATTATATATCGGCGATGACGAACCGAATTCTGCTGTAAGGGAGATATAGAACCACTCAACCTCGGCGACGCAGATAAACAATTCCGCCTACCCGACCTTGACGAAGTGAAGATAGCTATATCTAAACTTAAGTCAAACAAAGCTGCTGGAGCTGACGGCATCGCTGCGGAACTATTCAAAGCAGCAGGCAATGACTTGGTACGGAGCATGCACCAACTCATCTGCAAAATATGGTCGGTAGAAAGCATGCCCGATGAGTGGAATCTCAGCATAGTGTGCCCGATACATAAGAAAGGAGACCCTCTAAACTGCGCCAACTACAGAGGCAACAGTCTCCTTAACATTGTGTATAAGATCCTTTCTGCCGTATTATGTGAACGTCTGAAGCCATTCGTCAACAACCTAATTGGTCCTTATCAGTGTGGCTTCAGACCAGGAAAGACCACTATCGACCAAATATTCACACTACGACAGATCTTGGAAAAAACCCAGGAGCTTCAAATCGATACCCACCATCTCTTTATCGATTTTAAAGCCGCGTATGACAACATCTATTGGGAAGAGCTCTACCGAGCAATGTCTAATTTTGGCATCCCTGTCAAACTTATCCGTTTGTGCAGAATGACGATGGAGAATACACGCTGCTCTATCAAGGTCGGAAAAGATCTTACCGATGCATTTTATGTAAAAAAAGGTTTTAGACAAGGCGATGCACTGTCATGCGACTTCTTCAATATCGTTCTGGAAAGAATGGTGCAAAACTCAACCGTCAACACTAGAGGCACAATCTTCCAAAGGTCCATCCAATTACTCGGATACGCAGTTGATATTGACATAATTGGAAGATCAAAGCGTTATGTCAGTGAAGCGTTTTTGAGCATTGCGACGGAAGCGAAGAAGATGGGTTTAGTGGTCAATGAGGGCAAGACCAAGTATATACTGTCATCAAAAAAGGACACTGAACGACGACGTCTTGGAAAAAACGTCACCATGGACAGCTATAACTTTGAGGTAGTTAAGGACTTTGTCTACCTAGGCGCCGCTATTAATGCAGACAACGACACCAGCGCTGAAATCAAACGAAGAATAACTCTTGCAAATCGCTGCTTCTTTGGACTTAGAAGGCAATTGAGAAGTAAAGCCCTCTCTCGAGCATGTAAAATCACCATCTATAAGACACTCATCATCCCGGTTCTCATCTATGGCGCTGAGGCCTGGACCCTGTCAAAGAAAGATGAGAGCGTCTTAGGATGCTTCGAGAAAAAATTTCTTCGGGTGATTTTTGGTCCCGTACGCAGAGATGGAGAATGGAGGAGAAGATATAACGACGAACTGTACGGGTTGTACAGCGACACTGACCTAGTTAGCAGAATTAAAGTCCAACGGCTTAGATGGCTAGGTCATGTAGAGCGCATGGACATCAACGCTCCAGCCCGGAAGGTCTTCGAATCCAATCCCTAGGGACGGCGCAGTAGAGGAAGACCGCGACTCAGGTGGCGCACCCAGGTGGGAGAGGACCTCAACCAACTTGGCGTGCGAAACTGGAGACAGCTAGCTAGGGACCGAGCTGGCTGGAGACGCATGTTGGTTGAGGCCCAGGTCCGCCCCGGACTGTAGCGCCACCTTAAGTAAGTAAGTAAGTAATCTTAAATAACAGAAATCATTGATCTATATTTGTTCACTCCAATGAAGCAATCAGTGAAATATAAAAAATTTCAAATGGCTTTGAAAAGAAGCACTTTCAATTCACTACCCATCTTGAGTGAGTACCCCAATCGGTTAATGGCTGAGTAGGGTGGTACTTGCCGCAACCTTGGAGGTTGGGTATTCGATTCCGTGTCTCTTCTTTTTATATCTTTTTTAATTATATAAATTAATTGCTGTATATGAAGAATTGGTGTTCTTCAATTCTTGGAAAAATGAATTATTATTGACTAATTGGTAAATTGTCCATCGGCTTTTCAGTTCTTTGATTTTGTGCAGAATTTGTACACGTTTTTTACAGCCAGTACAGAGCGACACCGAATTCTGATTGAGAAATTATCGGAGAAGAAAAGCGATCAGTTTTGAGTCTTGAAAAAGCTCAGTGACTGTGACACTCGTTGGTCTTGTCAAGCTGAAGCTACGAAAGCCTTAGTCAACGGCTATTCGGAAGCCGAAGAAGCTCTAACCAGCATATCTTCCAATAAAGAGCAAAATGACATCGTCGTGATAAATGAAGCAACGAACCTTCTACATAAGATGAGTGGTCCCGAAACCGCTTTGTTTGCAAAATTTTTGAACGATATCTTGGAGCGATGCAACGCTACAAACAAGATGTTGCAAGACCCGAAAATACTCAGACATGATCATTCCACCATTGGAAATCATTCTGACAAGCTGTTTAAGGTTATATATTCCCAAAGCCTGGAGAATGGTAAAAGTAGTCTTCATTCCTAAAACAGGGAAACACTCATGTTAACCCTAAAGATCTACGACCAATCAGCCTATCATCCTTCCTTCATAAAACCTTGGAAAGATTGATTGAAATTTACATCAGACATAACTTAAAACCATGTCTCATTTCCACAGCTCAACATGCTTACTCTAAGGGAAAATCAGTAGAATAAGCACTTCACTCGCTGGTACGTATTATTGAACATTCCCTCGAATACAAAGAATATAACTTAGTAGCGTTCCTAGATATTGAAAGAGTTTTCAACAACGTCAGTTACCGATCACAACAGGAATGGATAAGCTGAAATTAGAGAAATCACTCATAGATCTTATAAGTCTCATGTTCAAAATCAGGACAATAACTTCTAGTATGAGAAGTTACACAACCACCAGATCGGTGAATCGAGGCACCCACCAAGGTGGGGTCCTTTCGCCTCTTTTATGGAACATGGTAGTAAACGACCTACTTACATCATTCGAAGCAGAGGGTTTCAAGGTGTTTACCTATGCTGACGACGTTGCAATATCCGTATCTGGGAAGCATCCCCAAGTTCTCTCGGAACTCCTACAAAATGCCTTAAATAAGCTAACAAAATGGGCTAAGCAATGTGGATTGAACGTCAATCCACATACAACAGAATTAATACTCTTTTCGAGAAGATATAAAATTCCTCGAATTAGCCCACCCAAGATTAGAGAAATACCATTAAGCTTTTCCGACCAAGCTAAATATTTAGGCCTCATTTTAGACAACAAACTAAATTGGAAGGCAAATATTGATGAAAGAGTAAAAAAGGCTGTTTTAGCGCTTTTTACTTGTAAAAAGGCCTTAGGATCAAAATGGGGCTTCTCCCCAAAAATAACCCACTATAACCCACTGGTTATACACTTCGGTAATCAGACCGATACTCATTTATAGAGCTGTCGTATGGTGGACCGCACTGGACAAGATGGTAAATCTAAATAAGCTCATCAAAGTCCAGCGGTCAGCAGGTATGTATGTGCATCACAGGAGCACTTCGCTCAACACCAACCGCAGCACTGGAAGTGCTTTTAAACCTAACACCTCTTGACATCTTCTCCAAAATGGTGGCACCCAACTCATGTGTGAGGCTTAGAGCCACCTCTCAATGGAACAGTAACAATACTGGACATACTACTATTCTAGACAGTTTCAGATCTATCCCAGATCGCTTAGACTATACCACCCCAAAAATGGTATTCGGTAAAAGCTTCCATGTGTCCATCCCTTCAAGATCCTCCTGGGAAGAAGAGAGACCACTGGAAGACGATGCGGTATACTTCTATACAGACGGTTCAAAGACCGATCACGGAGTTGGAAGTGGTATCTATTCGGCACAACTACTATAAGCTTACTACTTTCTGAAATTCTGAAGTGTAAACAAACTGAATCTCAGTCTATCCTATTGACTTCCCAATCAATGTAGTGTATTCCAGGCAGAAGTAATGGCGATTAAAGAAGCACTATCCTGGCTCAAAGAAAACGTTATATCTTGTAAGGATATACGAATCTTCTCAGACAGCCAAGCCGCTCTTAAATCTCTCGCGTCTGTCTCCACAAACTCTCAAATAGTCCACGATTGTCGATCATCTCTGAATGAGATGACGGAACAGTTTAATATTCACCTCATTTGGGTGCCGGGCCACAAAGACATTCCAGGAAATTGCAAAGCCGATGAGCTCGCCAAAAACGGAACACTTCTGCCTAATGTTAGACAAAAACATAACATAGGAACACCATTTGCTACATGCAAATATCTTCTCAAGCAATATGCTCTAGAATCAACAAATGCTAGACGGTCACAGAGTAGCACCTGCCTAGCAACCAAGCAAATATGGCCAAGCATAGGCTTAAAACCGTCAAAAAGCTTGATATCCCTGAGCAGACAGTATAAGCTCTACAATTGCAGTAATAACACAACACTGCCTAATAAGAAGACATGCCCTGGGGCTAGGGGTCTACACAAATGACTTTTGTAGAAGCTGCATGGACGAGGAGGAGGAGGAAACAGTCCAACACCTTCTATGTACATGTCCAGCACTCTCCATTAGAAGGAATAACTTTCTCGGTAATCCCTTCTTCGATAACACCAGTTAACTGGCAACGATTGACACAAAACGTCTCTCTAACTCCATAAAAGTATGAAATGGTTTGTTTAAGTTCATTACTCTCCCATGAGTAACCCCATTAGTGGTATCACAATGGACCCTTGAGGTCTACGTGCGTCAATGACAAATGGACAGCCACTTCAACCTAACCTAACCTAAGACCCGAAAATGATTCTTGAATCGGCATTGTGTGCACTAGAATCATTGAAATCATTCGTGGAATCCAAACGAAATGATTTTGATAATTACGGGGAAGCACAAGACGTAAATCTGTCACACAAAGAAAAATACAAAGTATCCGCCTTCATCTCAGTGATTGGCCAGCTATCCATTTCTCTTACTGAAAGATAGCATGCCTATGAAGCTGTACGTTCGAGATTTGGATTCCTGAATCACATCGAGAAGATGCAACAGATGCATTATTGAAAGTGTATCCGGATGATTTAGAGCCTAGTCTTGGATGAGTTGGTTCAATTTGTGTCTTTGATTGACTCAAACAAAAAAGAAAAGGAAACGCCAGAACTATTTTACTACCAAGTTCTTGAAAATCGAAATTTCAGAGCTACATTCCCAAACCTCGAAATTGCAATGAGAATGTATTTGGTCTTTATGGTAACAAATTGTACTGGAGAGCGCTCATTTTCAAAAATAAAAATTATAAAAAATAGGCTTCGAACCACGAGGGGACAAAACCGTCTATAGAAGCTTTCTCTCCTGAGCATTGAAAGCGATTTACTGCGAGAACTTTATTTAAACGATATCATCAACAATTTTTCGGCAAAATAAGCTCGAAAGGTTCCGATCGTTAACCCTAAAATTTTATTTTAGATAATTCTGTTTATGTTTCTATGTGTTTGTTCAATACTAAAGGAATCTACTTGGTTTCACAATAAATTATTTATTGAAAAACTCGAGTGAACAAAATTTGGGCCTACGCTTCTTTAGTGCCCCAAGGTTTCCGGCTTGCATATTATCAATAAAGCTTATGAAGTTAAGTTGTAAAAGTAAAGATCTAATGATTTGCTAGTAATTCAACGATATTCATAAAAAAGTCGTCTGATGTCAAAAACAACTTAAGTCATGGTTTTCACACAATTTAGAACATGTAAGAACTTTAAATGTAATGGCTACTTGAAAAACAATCAACGTTTCATGTCAACATATATATATAATATAAAAGCTTATTTGTTTTTGTTTAATTTTAAGAGAAATTATGTACTTTAATGCACCTATTTCCTTAAATTCAAGAACCAAATATTTGTCTCTATAAAATTTGTATGTTTTGTTGACACCTTTAAGATACAAATATTTTCCAAAGGTTTACGCCAAAAAGTAATCTTTTTTCGAAATTGTCTTTTAGCATGAGCTCTAATCTACGAGTAAGCAAATTTATAACGATAGCAATAGTAGACTCCCAAAAATTGAGTCTGGAAAAATTCGTCAAAAAAAAAACCAGACAATTCTTCATTCAGATTCAGTTTCATTTTCCAACGAAAAAATATTATATTTTGCAGGAAAACTTTCTCATTTTCTTAGTTTTTGCATCTATATTTTTGTAGCGTTCTTGGCATTTATAGAAATGCCCTGAACAGAATATTATTATTTTTGGAAAAAAAGCTACGTTTCTGATATTTCTGTGTGAAATGCATTAAAACCCTTTAAACTATTGTATTTTAACATTTTAATATGGCATATTTAGAATCGTGTTGGAGTCTTGGAATGCTTTCTATGCAGGGAGTCGTTTAAATTGAATAGTTAAACCGTATGTTGCTGTACAACTGCGTTCTAAAATCATCTAATAACTTAAGTTTTCACTTGGACTTAAGCCCTTGAAATATTTATATACATATATGTATAAGGTTAAGATACACATTTTGTTGTTTAAATTTTGTCAGCCTTCTTCAGATAACATTAAAAAGTATTTTTAAGCGGTGATCAAAAACTCAGTTATGTGTTAAGTGTGTGACCCCTTATTAAAAGTGTGGATCCGCCCTTGATTCTAAACTGTTATTTTTTTAAATTGCTACATAATTCCTGCTTGACAAAATTGACTTCTATTTGTATTTCATCAGCTAAGTAATAGATATTATTGAAGGAAATCTTTTTTCTGTTTTTAAACATTATCTACAATAAGAAATCCCAAGAAAAGAACAATTTCTGGAACGTTACGTGCTTTGGATGTGTTTTTTTTTAAATGGAGTGGTTAGTACTCTTTTTACCAAAGAAAAATAAAGCGTAAATTTAAAAGGTTTTAATTGGTTTTGAATTTTTCAATATTGCAATCTCTAACTAAGAAATAACATACAGATTTTATAGTCAGATATCTAGACGTTTGCGGTGTTTACTTTTTTTCTGTGAAACTTCTTCTATTATTACCGTCCACTTTGTGCAGACTCAAAGAATCTTTATTGATGATAACCAGATCATGTATATCCTCAGGAAACGTGTCATTTTTGGGAAAATCGCGTACATGATCGTTTCACAAGAGGTGGTTGATCATACACAAACCCAAAAATTCGAGATGACAAATGATGACAATATTGAGTAAGAAAGAAATTGAACATCTGAGCTAAACTATTCTTTGACAAGAAGCAGACAAATATTTAAAAATAACGGAGCACATACAAGGTCAGCCTATAGCATTTTCAAAAGAATGGAACCAATTCGTTAAATTAATTTTTAAATAAAGTTGTTATTTAGTTAAATTTTCAGTTATTTTTATATCTAATATTCGAGAATGATGATTATTTTTCATTACAAATTATAGAAAAATTATGAGTAGAAAAATTGTACCACTTATTTAAAGTTAATACAAAGGTGTGTGCAAATTCTCTGTTCCACACTGTATTGAGTTTGTGAATCAAAAAATCATTAAGTCATAAGCTAGTAGATTACTTATCAATTAAAAAGCATTTAATTCACAAGCTTGTAGGTAATTTATGAATTAAGAATCATAAGATTGTTTCAAGGCCAGTTAGTGACTAATGAATAAAAAAAAAAGGAATTCTTAAGCTAGTTAAAAATCATGTAATTCATAAGCTAGTTAGCATATGTAATGTGACTTAAAAAAAAAAAATATTCATACGCTTATTGGAAGGTTATGAATACAAAAAAATATTCATGACGTTCTTACTGACTTATGAAAAATTGATTGGAATTAAACAAAAATAGATTCATTACTATTAGTTTTCGTTAAAACATATAATTGGATTTATTGAAAAGCAATAATTTTAAAACTTGATGTAATGACTTGTGAACAATTTTGTAATTTGATCGTGAAAAAAATGAATATTTTCATGTATTAACCGGTGCCTACATATTTCCATACTTTTCATGTTTCTAACAACCTATTTTTTTGAGAAATAAAATACTAAATTTTGTTAATCTAATTAAGATGACAAGAAATGAAAATTTTGTAATACTATCGGGAGCATAAAATCGGGACCGGCTGAGCAGTGATCTTTAAACACGGACAGAAGATCAAGTACCATCCTCTGTAGCATAGTGAAGATTATGAATGTATACTTCATCAACTACTTCAGGGCTATTAATAAATGACTGACGGAAATTGGTTGCGAAAGCGTTACACCTATCAACACATTTATCTAATGAATTGTCCTTGTAAGTTACTTGTAACCAAATTTTGAAACTAGAGTATAAGGAATTAGAAAGAGAAGTTGATTGAAGACAATTCTTCCGTGTCCTAAGAGTGGCTAAAGTAAAAGTTGGTATATCTTGATTTCTTTAAAGATAGATTTCTTTCAAAATATGACTAATATTTTATAAAAATGTATTAAATCTTCAGACAACTGTAAAGCTCTGTGTCGGAAAAGCCTACTTAAGTTTTAGTAGTTTTGTCCTAAGTAATGTTTAGGTCCTATCACCAGATTTGTGGCATCTATTTTTCACTGTAACTGACATGGTCAGATAACCAATGACTGCATTTGTCAAGTTCGTTCTTTATTTTGTAAACTTTATTATCGCTCTTTTTGCAGCACTATCAACGACATTGAATAACTTGGAGGTTTTATAGTCAATTCTTTATTAATGTTTAGGTTTAAAGAATTTCGGTTTAAACCCATACTTCATTACAACTAAGTCGCAGTTATTAAAGATACCGTAGTCATCCAATCCATACAAATTAAAAACAAGTTGCACGGTTTTTAAGAACTTGTAACTTCCAATAGACTTGAATTCGATTCCGAATTTCCTTTATTTAAAAAAGTGTTTCTATATTAACGGCAAACAATAATAACATACACTAAGAAAATTTGCATTTAAAGTGACCTAGCGTAGGTTGTAACTTGAAACTTTCGCACAAAGTCCCATCAACATAAGCGTTTCGCTTCGGGATGAGAGAGAGTAAGCTGCAAATATATTTAAAGCTCTTTTTTGGTGTTCTCAACAATGTATAAAAAGTCTCATAATGTCGTAAGTTATGGACCATCAAAAGCTGCGAAAAAAAGTACCTAAACGATCTATACTGGGTCACTTTAAATCTGAATGCAATTTTTGTCGATAGTGTAATTCCCAAAACGTTGAATAAAATGTATAAATAATATTTGTTTTTTTAATTTTTTTTTTGCTTTATTGCACAGCCTTGTCAGCTTTTTATAAAGATTTTTAATAATCCTCCTAAATTTTGTTTTTGTTTTTATAATATTGGCTTAAAATATTTACTTTGTTTGAGGGATATGATGCAAAATTGTTTGATTCTTAATAACTAAAAACGTAAAACTATTTTAAACATAAAGAAAAATGTGCAGCATTGTGTTTTTTTTTTTGTAATATTTATTCGTAATTCATATAACGACTCATAACACATCTGACACTAATTGTTTAAAAAAAAAATCTTATTTCACAAGAGATTTTTGTGTTGATTTCTATTTTGAAATATATTTCTTTAGTGCACCCGCCCATACGTATATGCTCTAACGTTACTGTTATTTAATAAAACATAAGAGAAATTATATTTTAGTAGTCAAAAATACCTTTCTTTATTTTTACATAAAATCTATGATATACTAACTTTGTTTTGTTTTTTGAATTAATTGTATTTGTTATAAAAATATATACATTTAGTACGTCTATTTTTTTATTTGTTTTATTCTACTGAAAACATAAAAGAAGTGTCTAGTTGGTGATGATGAAAACTGTTTTTTTTAGTTATAATTTTTGTAGAGAGCAGAAATTAGTTGTTTTCTATTATATTGGCATTTTTCTTTAAAAAAATTTTTTTAATGTTGTAAATATGTTTTACTCAATTGCGATAAGAACTAAAAAAGAAGAAAGTATCGTACATCATTCAAAGTCCTAAGACGAAACAATATAACAAAGTTTCTGTTTTCAATTGCATTAAATACTTACATTGGTATTAAAATTTACCTGAAGATGTGTATCAAGACTTATTGATTACTTGTGTTTTAAAGGCATATGTTAAAGGTTTTTTTTGAATTCTTGAGGAAATTTCTTAAAATTATATACAAATAAAATATTTTAACGAATTTTGAAAAAGGCGAAATTATAATCCCAGAAATATTATCTATGAAGCAGTTAGTTTTCTTTCTGACCTTACATTATGAACCCAAAGAACTTTTATGGGAGATTAGTTTAAAAAAAACTTTGCAAGGTGTGCATTTATATACATTATGAACTATTGTTGAAGCTCATGATTTGGTGCTCCTTCAGACTTTTTCTTTCATTAATACCTATTCATTTTTACTTTCATTAGAAAAAATATATTTTATTTATGAATTCCATTTCCTTTTACAATATTTACTTATGTTCAAATGATGCTTTGCAATTTCTGGTACTTACAAAATCGAAGGATACATAAGAACTTACTTATTTAAAAAAGAAACTTTGCTATCTTATCGCTTTTTATAGAAAACTTATTGACCAAAAAAATGTAAAATAGAAGAAAATTGAAATTATTGTATTATCCAAAGTATTGAAAACTAAAGATTTATGTATGTAAAATAAATATGCCAAAAACAACGAAATTCTTTTATTTCGTTTTTATATTCCTTATTTTTTTTACATGTATAGTTTTATGAAGGAGAATTCGAGGAAAAGACACAGATATGTGAAATATATATAGCGGTACAAAAAAACTATTGTTTTCATTTTACCTCATATTTGTTATTCTTTTTAATAATCTTCTTATTTTGTTCCTTTTAAGTACTATTTCTAAATTTACAGATTTCAATCATTGTTGATACTCAAAAGAAATAAAACAATAATATACATAATAAAATATTTTGATTTGATTGGACATTGAGAAACAGATCACTATCACTTCAATTATTAGAAGAGGACATTTCAACACTCACTCCCCTAGATTCATTATTGTTGTTTTGTTAACACGTTATTTTTATTATCAAAACTCAATTCTGATAAAATAAACTTGATGTTATTAACAAATAAAGAATAATCTACTTAAATTACAATTATGTCCGAGCGCACACTCTTTTTAAAAATTATTTTGTTTTATAATAAATTTAATTTTTTGTGTATTGTGTGAAAAATAAAGATGATTTCTCATTATTTTTGTATAAACACTCTTTTTATGTTTTTTCCTTTCTTTAAGTTAACTTATTTGCGCTTGCTACTAATATTATGACACCTACTGCCCTTTTGTACTCTTCGTGCTTTCTTTGTTTCATTACTCGCAAGCAGACTTAGAGATGTAACATCTGCAGCGATCACTGGTGGCTGATGGTTTCCTGCGCCATCGTCAGGGCCAGCAACATTGAGATCATACACTATTGGTGATCCAGCCGTAGTGGACATATTTGCTGACGATGTTCCAGCTTTGTCAGTGGATCCATAAAACAAACTAGCTGGGCATCCAGTTGCTACAATGTTGCTGTTACAAACTACTCCTCCTCCTCCTATTGCAAACCATCCACTGTTGCTATCTTTAGCATTCGTGCCATTGCGTAACATATCTAAATTGAGATCATTTATGTTGCTAGAAGTCGCGATTGATGTGGATGCTAGCACTGTGCTCCGTTTGCCATTGGCATTGTCAATGTTCGCCATTAAAAGGTCACTATTTGCAAATGTTCCATTATTTCCAATGCATTGTAATTGATTGCCATTAAATGAACTAGAACTGCTAGTATTATTGATACTGCTGATGCTACTACTGCTGCTACTACTACTAATACTACTACTACTGCTACTATTACTACTACTACTATTATTGTGGTGGCGTTTTAAATTCTTTGATGCTGTATTGACAGCTATCAACTTAGCGGTGGTCGACTCATCAGGAAACGCAAATTCTGTACTCAACGATATAGTATTACTACTTGTGTCACTCTCATCGGTGTCGTCCAAATTGATGTTTATATCTTCGGGTTTGACACCTTGGTTCACCAAAGCTTGGTAATCCTCAGGTGGCACAATTGGTGTCATTTTTTGACCACATGATGTACACATAGGCGTAGCAGGGCTCTTTGATCGCCAATACTGAAGTTCGGTTTTACATTTGTTGAGTTCCTTAAATAAGAAAATGCGTAAGTGATTAATTATTTAATTATTATTAATTTAACTTGAGTTATAAGATTTACTTTAAAAGGTGCACTTACTATGTCTTTTTTTAAGATCTTTCAGGTTAGTATCTTATATTTTTAAAGATACGGTTAAACGGTTATGGTAATTGCTTTCGTATTTTAATTTTTTTTTTTTTTAATTTTTGTTTATGCAAACACTCAAGAGGATTTTACTATGATATAATGCAAGTAATAGTTAAGGAAGTGCTGTCGGTGCAAATATGTTTGAATTCCGGAACATTGCAATACAAATTAAAGAACAGTTATCGTTGTGTGTAACACAGCAACCGAGAATTTTGGTATATTTAGTTTACTTGATTGAAGTGCCACTCATGGAAAGTGGCAAAAATAGTAAATTAACCTTAAAATTACTTAAAAAGGAATTACATAAAATATTCAAGTAAATTAAACTTCTTGATCAAGGAAAAATAATTATATTTTGTTTGTATTCGGAACTAGGACTTACAAATTTCAAGTGCCAAGAAACCGTATTTGAATAATGGTACAAATCTGTTAATAAATTTAAGCTGTTGCATGTGTATTTTCTCTTGTAGGTACTTCGACAATGAGAATTAGTTGGTCCCGGTGCAGAATCACCAGAAATTAACCATATAAAATTGGCGTGGAGAATAATCAATCTTTTAATTAGCATTTTTAAAGGGTGTTTCGATAGTATTTTGCCATTTATAAATAAATTAGGTGGCGCAACAGTCCTTGGAGAACCGCTGCCTAGTGACTTTTAACTCTCAACCATTTGTGTGTGCGAGTAATTGCACACACGAATGGTAATATAGATATTCTTTATAGTAGTCTCTTTTTAAATGCGGTTTAATAATGTTTTGTCAGCCTGAATATAAATTTAAATTTAAGACATATGTATTTCCATACCTGCAACAAAGTAGAAAACTTCCTTGACATTTCTTCGTTCTTTTTATCATTTTCGTCCAAGCGATTAGCATATTCCAAAGCTTGTTTTTGCTGCTCTGCCAAAAGCTTTTGTTGTTCAGCAATTTGTTTTCCTTGTTCTGATGATTTCCTTTTGCAATTTCGTAACTCACTGCGTAGCATCGACAATTGATTGTTGTACATTTTCATTCCTTGTTTTATTTTACGAATTCCTTTTCGTAAAACCATATTACTCTGTGGAGGCGAGGGTGAATTTGAAGAACTATCAGATAGTTCTGACGATACCTTTAACGAACTACTACTTGCTATCGATAAAAAAAGTAATTTTAATTAAATCTACCAAAACGCACATGAGATAACTGTTTGTCTTACGTCTCTTTGTGCTTGGCAAATTAAAAAAATCCTTATTAAAATAGGCAATGTCAGGAAGATTTGGTTCAATATGATCCTTGAAATACTCCATGGCCATTGTTGATAGATCAAATAGTTCGTCAGTTACACGATAAGGTTTTTCTAACCTTGATGTGTTTCGAATGTAACTCAAGACATTATAAACTTCATCTAAAATCTTTAAAAAATCATACCTTAAATAATTATATCTTCTAAGAAAAGATGGATTTACTTACTCCTCCTGGGAAAAAGCAACAATGCTTGCGTTCGATATGTTTACCGAACGTCATTTGTAAAAGAGATAGCCTCATATAGCATGTCTCAATGATATCACACTCGCAAGCAAGCGGGTGGTTTCTGCGAGCAGATTCACGACGCGGCATCTTGGCTTTGATGTTTTGGAAACGATTTACCATTTGATTTATCAGTTTTGAAAATGTAGAATTCAATACTGCCATACATATATCATTCATTTTGTGAGAAACCTGTTAAAGATTATTAAAAAAAGTAATTTAAGCTAGAAAATTTGCATTTATTTACATCTATCTATATACATATATATACATAAAAGACTGTTGTTAGGCAATACACTTGAACACTTTACAATGTTACCAAGGAAACGCAAATAAAATTACATTATATAAAGCTATGCAACAATAATATTTTAAAATGGGTCTAAGGACTACCATTGAACATCGGTAACTCGTCATAAACTCTTTTAAAATGGCTGACCCCGTCAAACATGATTCCGGAAACAGTGCAGCATATCGTACAAAAATGTGTGCATCAAAATTGTTTGGAAAGCAAAGGAAGTAGTGCGCCGAAAAAACTATTTACTTAAGCAAATAACGCAAGGTAATTCGAGAAGTGCAACATAACCCAATGTTATCTGCTCCAAAGGTAGCTTCAAATGGTACTTGAGGAATTGGGCAAGTCGTGCAGTGCCAAAATAATTCACCGCTTGTTTTATAACAATGACTTTCATCTGTAATGTAATTTCAGTAAATGTCGCTGACCAGGAGAAAAAATGGAAACATCACATATATTTTCATTCTGAACCCATAATAGCCTAAAGATGAATCTCTTCAATTTACCATGATAAATGAAGGCAACGAGATTTTCGTTCAACGTATTATTTTGTATCAAATAATTATCTACATAAAAAGATATCGATATTTTGAAGTTTGTTCTGAAGGAATAAATTATAAATAAATTGGGTGGCGCAACAGTCCGTTGTGAACCAGGGCCTAGTGACTTACAACTCTCAACCATTCCTGTGTGCGAGTACTGTTGTAAGGAATGAAAGTTCTGAACGAAGTTGATCGAAAAATGGAACAGACTAGAAACTGCATTACTAAGCTGAGATTGGTGTTTTTTTAAGTTAAAATGCGGAAATGTCTTTATGAGTGCACTAATTTCACTTACCACAAAAAATATTTCTAAATATCATTGCTTTAAAAAACACTGAATAATGCTTAAAGCAATAACTATCATTTAATTAAAATGCTTCAAAGTATAAAAAAGTTCAATGTCTTTTTCTATTTATTTTCTAGTTCTCTCGATTGAGTGAAAAAAATACATCCACGTATTGACATGAACAATGCATACATGACATTTAAAATCAAAAGTTATCTTTCTCAATATAGAAAATTACTTATGCAAAAACAAAGTCTGACTTAATAAAATACAATTCGAAAGATAACTTACCACTCTCAATTGCCCAACCTTCTTATAAGTAACATAAGAGAAAATTTTGTCCAAGATTTCCATTGGCATATCTAATAAAAATATGTTTTGTGATGTAGTAGAAACATTAGATACTCTTCCAGCAGGTGTCATTAGAGTGGAAGCTGATGATTGTGATTGCATTTGCGGTTGTTGTTGGAAATTTGGATTTGTTAATCCATTATTTGAAGCTCTTGAAATAGTGGCGACTCCGCCTCCCGTAGATGTAGTTATCATCACATTACTACAAGAAGCTGCTTGCCTGGTTATAACTGAAAATCTCTGCATGGATTCCGCTTCAACACTGTTATTACTAGCTCCACTATTGTTTCCCGATAAACTTGTACTCATTTGACGCGTTGAAACCATTTTGTCTATTGTAATTGATTTATTTCGATCAATTTTTTTTTAATTTATTGGCACAAATAGCTTAAAGACTGATATTGACTTTATTTGAGTTATCTCTGAGCCAAATTAGTGGATATTCTGAAAAAAAAGAATACATTCATTATAGATATTTTGCTAAACATTTTATTTTATTCAAAATTTAATAATCGAATTGGAATTTATTTCGACTATTTGCACACATACAACATTGCAACTTTGATATTTTAAATTAAATAATAGGAAAATAAAACTTTGGGAAACTCGATGGAGTTGATGTTGTGCCATAGTTGGTCGCTATTCGGCAATTATTTAAAGAAACGTCAATATTATTTCGCCTTACCAAAGTAACGTTCATTTTGAAACAAACTCCTTTAGGTTTCTCATTCTAGTGCTTACTAAACTCCACTAAAAGAACTTGTGGCTGGAGGCAGAAAGTTGACCAAAGAATTTTTTTTAAATTAAAATCACCTACTCCATTAGAAAAACAACAAGTAGATCGGTAGGGAAAAAATTGGGCTACGTTTACAATCCCCGTTTTTCTTTTATACCGTTTAGATTTGATACCATTTTTACTGCATTTTAATTTATTTTCTTTTATTGATTTGCATAAGAAACCCCTTCCTATTATATTTACAAATGTTACACATATCACTGATGATTTATGCATTCAATATTTATACTTTTCGTTTAAGCTACATATTCAAGTTTTTTACTTAACACAAAGTTTTAGTAAAAGAAGAGAATAATTGGTAGGGCAAAACCAAATATGACCAATAGCGTGTAAGGGTATGTTGAACATTCTATACATCTAGGCAACTACATAATACAGATAGACACATTTTTTGTTTTATGTTTTATAGAAATTTCTCACTTAATAATAAAACACGACAACTTTGCATTCTGCCTGATACGAAAGTTCATAATACTTCAACAGAATATTAATTTGTAATTGATTAAAAAAAAAATTAATTGCAAATTAAAGAAAAAAAAATAAACAAAATTATTTCAACTCACTTAATTCCTTGTTTTTGGAAATATAGCGTATTGAGAAAAGAAAAAAAAAGGCCAACAATTTCCACTAATATGTTAATATAAAATAAGAGTTTTACAACTTTGTTTGGTCTACTTGAATAAAGTAGACAATCCAAGCGCTCAGTATTACGTAAAGTTGGGTTAGAGATAGAAATCCTAGATCTATGGCATGACAGTCCTACGAACTTGGCATCACACATAGTTTTGGTAAACAGCTTTATTAAAACAAAAAACTTATGTGCTTTATACTCGTACAGTATAATGTACATAGGGTCGCAGAGCGACGAAAGTTTAAGCACTGCGTGGACTGGGTCAAAAATGTTTTTAATAAAACAAATTGTCTGCAATTTGACGTTTTTTTAACTAAATCACAAAAGAAGGCAGAATAGAGAGAGAATAAACAATGTTGGTATGTGTCAAATTTGTAAGTGAAGAAAATTGTGATGTTAATTTAAGCAAAAATACCAATGGATCACAGATTTATTGAACTTTTAAAATATTTGTATTTATTTGAAGTCTACGTACGACGAATTTTTCTACCATTCCATAAATCAAAAGCGTTTTATACCAAAATAAATGATTTAATGTTGTTCAATTCTATTAATGTTACTCTGCATACTGACAAAGTTTCTACCATGCAATGATTTAGAATTATATAAAAAATCACCGACAAAAGTCGACATACGATAAGCAAGCGTTTTTTTTTTCTTGATGAATACTGATAGGACTTCATTTTTAATTTTCTTTGACTTCTAAAATACAGTATTTAGTTGAAAATTGCCAATTTAAGTCTATAGTACATAAGTCTTCAATTTTAATCATTTTTTCTCATGAAGAATTTTTAATTGAAATCCGAATTATGGTTCTTAAATACAAAAATGAATGCAAATATTTTGGTGAAATGAAAGCTTTTGAATTTTAGCAAGTCTTCAGTCCAAATAATCTTTATTAACTTTGAAAAGAATGTCACAGTTGAAAGATGCACAGTGGCCGTCGAAAGAATCTTAATTGTATATATGTCAGCAATATTTTAAAGGAAGTAAACAAAAATCTACGAATCATACAAAGAACCTTAAATAAAATTGGTTACCATAGCCAAAATCGAAAACTTAGCTTTGAATTCCCGCAAACGGGTATTGAAAAGGACATGTATTTTTGGAATCGAGTTTTGTTTACTGACGATTCGAAATACAACATGTCTGGAAGTAATGGTGTAATGGTGAGGAAGTAGAAGCAAAAGACCAGATATCGCTCTGAAGAACCAGCTCCAAAGATAACAGTCATGCGCAGGCCTCACAAGCCGACCATGAAAGGAAATTTTAAAATTTGATGAAAACACAAGTAATTGCCTCGGATGAACGTACTGATAATGTTGACAAACCCCCCCCCCCCCCCACAAACGAAAAACGTACAACGATTTACGTGTATTTACATGGAATGTGCGTACACTCAACCCGCCACGGAAAGCAGAGCAGCTTGCCGAACTCAAAGCTGACGTGACAGCATTCCAGGAAATGCGATGGAATGGGCCAAGCAGTAGGAATATTGAAGGCTGTGATTTTTAATATGGGAAGTGTCTATTCGATGGAAGGAAGCGCTTATTTGGATGTAGTATTGCTGTCAGAGGGAAACTAAGGCAAAGAGTTTTAAGCTTTCGGAAAGTAAGCGAAAGAGTGACATTAACGCCAAATGAGCCTTATCAGCGAGCATGCCCCGACGGATGAGAAGGATGACAATACATATGAACAATGTCCAAAAACGACGTTAAAATTCAGACATTAGATTCCGATAACTACCTAGTTGGTGCTAAACTGCGCGTACGAATATCCATGGGACCACTTAGGGGAATAACAACCACGAACAGAAGATTCAAAGTTGGAAGACTGCAGCAGGAGGGTACCGCCAATGCCTTTGCCTAACGAGTATCCCTAGAGCTTGCGCGAAACCCTACAACGGACGAGATGTGCCCATAGACCCACTGGCAGCTTTGCAAACAATGCTGTAGAAGAGGTGCAGGTTCGACAAGAGAAGAATGAGAACCGCTTGGTCAGATGTTTTAACAGGAAACCGGTGCGGAGCTTTTATAGAAGAGTCAAAAAGAAAACAACGAAATTCACTAGCCGCCCTGGAGCCTACAAAGATAAGGAGGGGAATACCGTAGTCGAGAAGCAGTCAATGCTAAAAATCTGGAGTGATCATGTCAACCAGCTGCTTAATGGAGATGAAGTCAACGATTGCGCCAGCAAGTAGCCACGTCAAATCCTTTTGGTTGACGATCTAGAGTTCAAAATAGCCGTCACTAGGCTGAAGTCGAACAAAGCGGCCGATGATGAACGGAGCTTTTTAAGTACACTGGAGCAGATCTGGTAAGGAGCATGCACCAGCTAGTTACTAAAATTTTGTCGGAAGGAAGCATGCCCGACGAGTGGAACTTAAGCACCATCTGTTCGATCCATAAAAAAGGTGGCCGCCTTTTTTGCACCATATAAACTTCGCATACAAGAACTTGTCAAGCGTATTATGTGAACGCCTGAAGCCATTTACTGACGAACTAATTGGCTCTTACCAGTCTGGATTCAGGTCTGGAAAATCTACCATCGACCAAATTTTCACTCTACTCTAAATTCGTGTCATGTTGAGTTTTGGTATCCCTACCAAACTGATACGACTTATCACGATGACGTTGGAAAATGCTCGTTGCTGCGTCAATACTGGAAGAAACTCAACCGAAACCACCAGAGGACTTCGACAAGGCGATGTGCTGTCTTGTAGCTGCTTCAATATTGTTCTTTAAAGAGTGGTGCGTAACACCAACGCCAATACAAGTGGCACCATCTATCAGAAATCCACACAATATTTTGGATATACAGATGACATCGACATTATGGGAAGAACAAAACGAGCAGCGGCCGGTGGAGTGATCAATTTGAGGCCGACGTACGTGGTATTCGAAACTGGAGGCAGCAAGCTAGAGATCGAGTAATCTGGCAAAGGTATTACTTGAGGCCCAGGAGCACAATGCGCTGTAGCACCAACTAAGGAAGTAATGGAAACAAACGTATGGCGAAAAACAATTTCAGTGATGTATCCGAAGAACTTAGTTGCTACTGTTAAGCATGGTGGAGGCAGCGTAGTTGTTTGGGGTGCTGTGGCAGCTTCTGGTGTTGGAAATTTGAAATTCATAGCACTTGGCTTGAATGGAGATAAAAGATGTGCAAAATAGTGCTGCATATTGCAAATTATTGCTTCAACTAGGTTGTGGAGTCGAAATTTGTTACCGTTTTCCAATTCATATAAATAAAATCAATAATAAAATGAATTTTTCGTTTTTAAGAGTACTAGCATGAAGAAAAAAGGAACGTTGATAGTTGCAATAATAACGAACAAAATAAATTAAGTATAATATTTTTAGGTTTGTTTGACTACGTGAAATATGTTGTCAAAACGTCCAGCAAAAAATACAAGTTTGTGAAAGTTGGTTTCAAAAATTTTAGGTCACCAAATTTACATCTAAACTATTGTAGTAGATTTTTCGGTATTAACTCTTATTCCATGGTTCAGTAAACTCGTGGAATAGAGGTTGACTGTTTTGTGTTTTTTTTTATTAATATTTCTGTAAGTTTCCGGACCATTGAGAATAATATTTAATATATTCTTAGTATTCAGAAAAGTGTTACTAGGTTCGGTTATGTCTGTCATGAATACTTAAAAAAATATGGCCCATTGTCATTCAAATAAAAAACTAAGTAAGTAAGTAGAAAAATAAAATGTCTTCATAGACGAAGCACTTTTCTCACTCGATGGTTATGTTAATAAGCAAAATGTTTGTATTTGGGGTTCTGAGAATCCTCAAGTAATTGAAGAGAGGCCATTACATCCACAAAAAGTCACTTTGCTCCGGAGGTGTGATTGGACCTTACTTCTTCGAAGACGACGATGGACAACTGTCACCGTCAATTCGTACCGTTATGGTCATATCATACGCGACTTTTTTTGCCAGCTATTGAAGAACACGAACTCAAATGAGATGGTTTTATTGCAAGAGAAATTTCCTGGCCACGTAACTTCTCGTCGATCATGCCATTTGACATCGCTGGACTTTTTTTGTTGGCTACGCAAACGTCCGTGTTTATGCAGATAGACCTTTAACTCTTTAGCACTTATAAAACAACATCCGTTAAGTTATGGCAGAGATACCGCCCAATATGTGTCAAAAAGTGGTCGAAAATTACCTCAACAGAATCGATGCTTGCAACAGTTCGCGTGGTGGCTATTTAAATGATGTAGTGTTTTACACATAATTTCAACGAGTTAACTTTATAAAACAAGAGAAATATCATGAAAAAAAAATATTTTATGTGTTTTATTTACGTTGACTTTTGACACCGCAAAATGGATAGCGCTGTATAATGCGAAAAAAAGGTCAGCCTAGGAATGAGAGATAATACGCTGGAAACTCTTTGTCTATCTTTGCCAAGATAGCAAATACACTTTGCTCCGTTAAAAACTGCTGCGAATCGTGCTCACCTTTGCCGGCGCATGCATTGAAGCATTATCATCGTTACTTTTTAAATGTAACCTATTTAAGCTTGTGGTGCACTCAGTAACTTTAAAAGCAAAATGTTTTCTCATCGTTGATTCCAATTGGATCATCTATAAACTTCGCAATCTAAAGTTTGTGGTGCATATCTTAAAGTTTGGAAGGATTATGGCAAATAGCGATGAATTTGTACATCTTAAAAGTGGACAAGGCATGTAAAAGATGTTCAAAATTATGTTAATATTGTCTTTTTATTTTTCTTATTTTCTTTTCGTTCACCATTTGAGTACATTTTGTGGGAAATTCGCATTACTAAAAACTAACTACTATCGTTTAAGAGTAACGCTCCCCAAGTGGCAGTATAAATGTTAGTTACCTATAACGGAGAATGACATCCTTCATTTCTAGATTGTTCAACACAGACCATCTTTTGTGAAATGATCATATAATTTTTGACTATGCAAGAAGTTTTTACTTCTTCCGATTTGTCTGTAATTTATTAAGCATTTATTTGTTTTAAACCCCAAAACAATTTTCTATTTTTTTGTCTTTTCGTGTCTCAATAACGCACTTGAGTCAATTAGATAGAATTGGTACCGTTGTCTCACTAAAACATCTCTCTAACAGAGCTAAAACCTCTCTTTTGTACCCCTATTTTTATATTCAATACTTTATTGAAATAGCCAGCCATGTTTAAAAAAAATATATACATTTTACTAACAAACTGGCTTTTACCCGCCTACTTCGCTGGGTGCTTTAAATTAATACAAAATGGAGAACGGATCAAGATTTTGCATTTAATATAAATACAATTTTAAAGAAGTTCCAAACCAAAACTTCATGGCGCTTGATAAAAGAGTGATTTAAGGGAATGTACATGCCATTGAAAACCTTATGGGAGACATCCAAATCCAGCTCTTGGTACCAGTTCAACTAGCAATGAAAAATTGACGAGTTGATGAGAACTTGATTTTAATATTAATTAAAACCTACAACTTTAATCTAGTCTAATTCAAACCACTTGGAAATTGCAGAAATCAAAATGCAGAACACGGAAATTCACTTCTTTTTAAGTTCGAACGAATAAAAATCGATATCGTCTAAAGTAAATTTTAGAACTCCAACTTAATGCTACTATCTTTTCCGATATACAGCTTGGTTCCACATTTAACTTTTTTCCGAAATGAAATTGAAATGTAGAACCCAGCTGTGTATTGGAAAGCGGAAAAGATTGTTGTGTCAAGGACCGCCGAGAACAGGAATGGGAAAACTTTATATAATAATTATAGAAATAAAATTTGAGAGTATTTCAAAATTAAATACATAGCAGAAAAGTTGAAAAAAATAAATAATGAGTTCTATTAAATACATTGCATCAAGTTATACCCACAAGCTTACATAAGTAACGTATTTTTACTTTTTAATAATATATATGTATGTATTTACATATACATATGTATATAATACATGTAATGTTTTTTTCAACTATTGCTTACTTCGTGAATGGTAACACTTAGCTTATGTCAGATTTGACACATAATTAGGTTTATCCTTCCGCTGAACGAATGTGGTTGTGTAAACGCTTGAACAACGTGGGAAAAACGCTTAGAGAAGATGCCGATTTTGCCAAAAAAATCATCTTGGGACATAGAAAACCGGCCCGCATATCTACTACCAAAACGTAAATGGACTTCGGACAAAGTCCAACATTGTTTACAAAAACATTAACAATCTTCCTCGCGATGTCATAATATTGACAGAAACATGGCTCAACTCTTTCTCGGACTCGGAACTTTTTGACTCCTCTTATCAAGTCTTTAGATCGTCATAACTGGTGGCGGAATTCTTGTCGCTATCAACAATATTCTCACTAGTTACCTGATAGACCACTTTCGATCAACAGACATCGAAATACTCTGCTTTAAAGTTAAAAAGGCAACAGGACATTTATTTATTGTATCAGAATATACCCCCAAGCTCCAAGAACGAGGTTTATGAAAAACTAAACAACGGTAAAGAAAGTATTTATATCCTCTTGGAGCTTGAAGACGAAGTTTATAACTTATTATGTACGATCAATTGGGATCACTTATTTTGTAACTTAAATATTGACGATATGTGTAACAATTTTTATTTAGCTCTTTTTGACTGTCTCTACAAAACGATTCCATTTAAAAAGAATCGAAATAACTTGAGTGTTCCACCATGGTTTGATTCTCACGTTAAGAACTTAAAAAACAAAACGAACAAGGCTTGGTTAAAGTACAATCAAACAAGAAATGGTGATGCTTATAGGACGTTCATTATAATAAAACAACTTTTCACTGACTACTCTTACATCCTATATGATGACTAAATTCGGAAAATTGAATTAAAATTTAAAACTAATCCTGATAGTTTTTGAAAATTCGGTAATCGTAAGAAGACATCATGTGGGTGTAGAATAATTGCTAACATGTTTGCAAACTACTTCAAAAATGCTTTTGTAGATTATAATACTATTAGTTTTCCTAACACATTTTTCCCACTTAAATTCTATCTATTTTGTTATTAGTGAAGATACTGTCCTTAATAGTATCTTACAACTTGACGAATGTTTTAGTCCTGGTCCCGACGGTGTATCATTATCCATTTTAAAGAAATGTGCTGCGTATTTAGCACACCCGTTATGTGTTTTTTTACACATCTTTCATAATACCAGTACACAAAAAAGGCCTTGAAAACGAAATAATGGACTACTAACCTATTGCTAAACTATCTGTGATACCTAAACTATTTGAGTCAATCTTATGTAGCGTCCTTTATTTTCACTGTAGTTCAATTATCTGTGATAACAAGCATGGTTTTGTTAAAAAGCGTTCAACTGTAACTAGTCTGTTTAACTTTATGTCCTTTTGTTTAGATGTTTTTGAAAAAAGTGAACAAGTAGATTGTATCTTTACTGATTTCAGCAAGGCCTTTGATAAATTGTGTCATAAAATATTACTTTTCAAACTATCACAGCAAGGTTTTAACGACAGTTTCTTAAACTGGATCTTCTCAAATTTGCAAGATAGACGTTATAGCGTTAAATTTAGTAATGAGTGTTCAAGTTCATTTGTTGTGAATTCTGGTGTCCCCCAAGGTAGTCACCTTGGTCCTATTCTATTTGTTTTATTTATAAATGACTTATTTTCGATCATACGAAATTCGTCCTAATATATGCTGATGACATTAAAATTTTAAAAAAAATTAACTCTACATCTGACTGTCTTCTCTTGCAAGAAGACTTAATATTATTCAGGAAATGGTGCAATAATAATCGTCTTCTTTTAAATGTTGGCATAAAAGTTCCAATCGTTTTTAGTTACATGTTTGATTCTTGTCCTTTAAGTATAGTTTATGTATTTTCTGACTTGGGGGTTGTCTTAGATCCTAAACTAACATTTAATAAACATATTAATAGAGTTCAGAGTTTTATTAAGAGATTTGGCCGTAATTTCCGTGATCCATTTGTTTTAAAATTACTTGTTTTTTCATTTGTGAGATCAGTCCTGGAATCTGCTTGTACAGTATGGTCACCTTACTATGCCGTACACGTCACAAGACTCTAAGGCACTCAGAAAAGATTTTTGCGTTTTTGTCTACGATCCCTTCCGTGGTTTCATGATATTCATAAATTACCGCCTTATTCACAGAGACTTTCTCTCATAAATCTTCCTTCTTTGACAAATCATAGGAAGTACTTGCAGTTTTGCTTTGTTGTTGGAATAATAAAAGGACAAATTTCATCACCATCAGTTCTTGGTAGTTTAAACTATAGTTTTAGCGTTCAAGTATAAGACTCCAGAAACCATTGAATACTAATTTTAGCAGATCAAACGATGGTGTACATAGCACCTTAAATCAATTAATTGAAATCTATAATAAATTTTACTCTTGGATTAATTCACCTAATGATAATATGAAAAGTATAAATTGCAAATTAAAATTTTTCAACTGTCTAGTTTAAGTTTTTAGATTATAAGTATATATTAAGAATTGTTAACGTTAGTATTTAAAGAATTATATATATATTATATAAATTAAATAAATGTGAAGCCAAAACGATTCGCAGTTGGTGCGCATTTTGTTGCAGAGGCATAATTGAGCCATTTTTCTTCGAAAATGAGCAAGGAGTGGCCGTTACAGTCAATGGCGATCGTTATTAGGCCATGTTGAACGAATTTTTGTTCGCAAAAGGAGGAGGAGGCTATTGGCAACATTTGGTTTCAAAGGGACGGAGCTACTTTCCACATTGCAAAAGCTACACTCGGTATTCTAAGAGCATTTTCAAAAAAAAAAAAAATGTTATTTGGCGGACCCCATATATGCCACTAATAGTTCATCAAATTCATATTCGCACAGTAGTCGAATTGTTTTACACTTTTTTAACCAACCCTTTATGCACAAATTATTTTTAACCATTAACTTTATTAACGATAAATAACCAACTTTTCGATTTATGTGAAAATATCAGATCAAATTCATATTTGTACATAATTTTTTATTCGCAAAAGTAATAACAAGTAACCGTTAAAAATAATGCGAAATACATTTCTATCATTTGGACGTCTGTATATTTCAGTATTGTGTTTGGGAATAAAACAATGTAAAACTTCGGTTTGGCTAAAAAAAAAACGATTGTAAAGTACCATAATGATGGTAAGTCATTAAAACAAGTATCGGACCTTGTTGGCAATCAGTAGTTATGTAAAAGGTTTCAAAATGAAAATCGCATTGAAAATAAGCCGAGAAACAAACGCGAAATTTTTAACACTCATGATAAACGTGTTATCATGCCTGAAATAACCAAAAATACTTTAGCAACAGGGAAGCACGGTGTTAAATCGGTGTTGGTTTGGGGTTGTTTTCCTGCAGCTTAAACTAAATTTGAGAGAAAGTGCACACAAATTGGGTCTACAAAACCAATTCACTTTTTATTATCTGGATGTGGCTGGTTTATAACTGCCCTAGAGTTATGGAAACTCCATTTCAGTCACTTGATATTAACTCAATCAAAAATTTATCGGACAAGCCACAGAGGAAACAAACCATGCAACTGATGTAAAAAGAAGATAGTACAAAATGGTTTAAAATTCGAGCAGAAACAACAAAAAAAAACTTGTCCAATCCTTACCAAATAGGCTTAAGAATGTGCTACAAAGTAAGGGATATGCCACAAAATAATTAAATGTTGTCAAGTTTTTTTTTTGCCAAGAAAAGTAAAATGTACAAACATTAATTTGCTATCTGTTAATTAAAAAAAAATTGATTTTTTGTGATTAAATGTTGTTTTTGTTAAAGGATTTATTTTTGTTTTTGTATAAAATAGGTGATCACCATATCCTTGCATTTAAAACCAAATAACACTCAATGCTTATGTGGTTCGTGAATTAACCGGAAGAGTTATTATTTTTTTTTATTGTAAATATTTATATTATATAAGTTCTATTAACATAAATGATTTTCAATTCACTCCTATTGAAGATTGCGAATAACAAAAGAAACCTTACTTAAGATACAAACGCAATATGGGTTATAATTTGCGAAGTTTTAAAAATTGTTTCTCTTCTTTTTCAAATTTGTTGATGAACATCTTTACACAAAGCTTTGAAAAATAATGAAATTAAGGTGTCAATTGAACGGAGAATCATAATCAGACTTTTATCAAAATGTTTAACTAGACTCTACTTGCGATAAAATTCACAAATCGATGAGTACATACTATAAGAGCTGATACAACATTTTAGCAGAGAATACATAACCCAAATAGGTGTCCCTAGGGTTACACAGAAAAGCGTCTTGATATGTAAGTTATTTCTTTCAGACTTTGTGAATTTTTACTGTCAAGATTATAACCAGTTCAATTCTAATAATAAATATGAGGATTGATGCAGTCAGCTATAATAATTATTTCGTTTTCTTTTTGACAGACGCCACTAAAACTGGTAGCAGCAAATCAATTCTTAATAAACGGCATAATAAAAATAAGAAGGGAAACCTATAGTTTACAGATGCTTGGCTTTCAACATTACCTCAGACAGACGTTCCCAAAAATGATCTTGAGCTGTTTTAAATGATAAAGGTATAACAAAATTTGTGAAACATACAAAAATTATAACAATTGTGCAGCCTATCGTCCCAGAACTAAACGTAACGTAGGTATGTACTTAAATAAAAGTTTTGCATTTCGAAAATGCTAACAAGTCTTCTTACTGTAAATAAATATGGAAGTCCTGTACGTCCTCAAATTCAATAATGAAAATACCATTAGTTAACATAAAAACAATAGTAAAACATACATAATATGCAAACTATGCATACCTGCATAGAGCATACATAATATATTATATGAAAAATATAAATAACAAATTAAAATATACATTACTGCATACATACGTTTATCGTCGAGAGGTTATACCTCTGACAAGAAGACATACAGTATAATATTCTATACTTATTTGTTTATGTATTAATTAGGGACATTCCAAGTTTCGTTAAATTTTGTTTTATTATATAATTTGTAACGATACAATTTGACGTAGGTACAACATTGTACATATTAAATTTTTGGAAACAAGTAAACTAAACTCAATTTTATATTCAAATTCTCAATACTAAATTTCCAAAGAATAGCAGTCGGACACGCTAGTGGTTAAATTAATGGTTAAATATTCCTGAAATAAAGCATTTTTTTTATTTTTTTTAAATCTAAATAAAAAAAGTGCATCTTTTCAAGACACCCTTTCCCTACTAATTCTTCCAGAAAAGTTGGCAGTCTGTTCTACTGTTGGTCGCTTCAAGTTAGTGTGTAATTATTCAGTTGTTGGAAATCGAGATATAATAGTTTTTGTTCTCAAATGGCTGGCTATACAGCAACAATTATTTCTTATCTTAAAAATAAAAAATTATTGCAATTGATTGTTGAAAAAAATATTAGGAAATGGAACCATTATTTTAATTTAAACAAAAAAAAAAGCTAGGGAGCTCCTTTCTCCTAACCGGGGAGGTCATTTATACTTTTTTTTTATTTCTTTTTCCAAAAGCACCCCTTGTAGGTAGACTCTCGAAAATAAACTTTTAATAATTTAATATAATTTATTTAAAAGAAAATCTTACCTTTTTCTTTTGTTTGTGTGGTTTAGCTTCCTTCTATATGCAAGTTAAAACAAACTATGTGAAGCTTAATGAAAACGCTCGCGATGTGATTTCGACAAAAAGGTTGAAGTAATTTTTAAAATTTTGATTTAACACATTTTAAAATTCACTTTATTGTTGCTTATTCCCCATGATGATTGAATTAAAAACCATCGTCTATATCTCGAAACACTTCTATATTCTTTTTTCTATAGAAATGTACAAATGGCTGCGCGATGTCATAAAGGAGAAAGAAAAAAGAAATTTCTGAAGATTTCAGATTCAATGGCAAATATTTTTTAAAGCCTCAAGATATGAAGGCAACAATCTTTGTGCATTCGGTTAACATCTATCAGAAAAGCAAATTTAATGCTTTGCCATAAAATAATTTTCAATTTATAGTTTTTGTAACATTTTAGTTCTTTTAAAATTATTTTAGAAAGAAAAATTCGGTTCAACTAAAAAAATGGCGGTTTCAACGATGAACTAAAACAGAAAATCTGTGGTATGTGGTTCTGTAATTGTGGACGGGAATCTCCGCGCGACTCAACACTTCGACAGAACAAACGGCAGAAAGTATGAAATTTTCTAATTCTCATATGTAAGAGCAGGAGAAATTATACGGAAAAGAGTGAGATAGCTATAAAAAAGAATTTTCCTTGAGAACTGTCATTTGGTTCGACAAAGTAATTTCACCAACTGTATATTAAGGGCTGTTCACTGTTGAAATGTATGCTGGTGAACTTAATATATACGAAAACAAACGGAGCCAGAAAATAGAACAGAAACAGAGCGGGTACCAATTTTCAAAAAGTGAATGATTTTCGGACCAACTTTTATGTTTCACTTTTGAACATAAATGTATCAGCAGTATCAAACATTGCGCACATAAGCAACTACGAAAGTAATAAACGAAATAAACTAATACACAGGAAACATTTATTCACTTTTTCTATCTCATATACACGAAGCAAAATAGTTTCAAATTTGTCCTTTGTTTTTGCTTATGGAAGAAAAGAGTAGATAAGTGGCAGACAATATTTGCCCAATCAGCATTTGGAAAAAACCCAGGAACTTCAAATCGATACAAACCATCTCTTTATCGATTTTAAAGCCGCGTATGACAGTATCTACAGGAAAGAGCTCTACCGAGCAATGTCTAATTTTGGCATCCCTGTCAAACTTATCCGTTTGTGCAGAATGACGATGGAGAATGCACGCTGCTCTATCAAGGTCGGAAAATATCTTACCGATGCATTTGATGTCAAAAAAGGTTTTAGACAAGGCGATGCACTGTCATGCGACTTATTCAACATAGTTCTGGAAAGAATGGTGCAAAACTCAACCGTCAACACTAGAGGCACAATCTTCCAAAGGTCCATCCAATTACTCGGATACGCAGATGACATAATTGGAAGATCAAAGCGTGATGTCAGTGGAGCGTTTTTGAGCGAAGAAGATGGGTTTAGTCGTCAATGAGGGCAAGACCAAGTATATGCTGTCATCAAAAAAGGACACTGAACGACGACGTCTTGGACAAAACGTCACCATGGACAGCTATAACTTTGAGGTAGTTAAGGACTTTGTCTACCTAGGCACCGCTATTAATGCAGACAACGACACCAGCGCTGAAATCAAACGAAGAATAACTCTTCCAAATCGCTGCTTCTTTGGACTTAGAAGGCAATTGAGAAGTAAAGTCCCCTCTCGAGCATGTAAAATCACCATCTATAAGACACTCATCATCCCGGTTCTCATTTATGGCGCTGAGGACTGGACCATGTCAAAGAAAGATGAAAGCTTCTTAGGATGCTTCGAGAGAAAAATTCTTCGGGTGATTTTTGGTCCCGTACGCATAGATGGAGAATGGAGGAAAAGATATAACGACGAACTGTACGGGCTGTACAGCGACACTGGCCTAGTTAGCAGAATTAAAGTCCAACGGCTTAGCCCGAAATGTCTTCGAATCTAACCCTGAGGGAGCGCAGTAGAGGAAGACCGCGACTCAGGTGGCGCACCCAGGTGGGAGAGGACCTCAATCAACTTAGCGTGCGAAACTGGAGACAGCTAGCTAGGAACCGAGCTGGCTGGAGACGCTTGTTGGTTGAGGCCCAGGTCCGCCCCGGAATGTAGCGCCACCTTAAGTAAAGTAAGTAAGCGCTTGTCAAATTAAGTTGAATTATTTAAAACAGTTATGTGTCAAAACTCAAACTAAAAAGTTGAGCAAATGGGCGACAGAATGGTTTGTGCATGTGCGCGGAATCTTATATAAATTTATAGTGCTAAGTTTAGAAACCAAACAGTTTCGAAACTAAAATTTGCATGTGCGCGCCTAGACTAACAGCAGAAAGTCTTGCAAAATTTAATAAGCCAAATGAGTTTATATCGGCGCTCGTAAAAGTCGTTTCTGACTTTGATATTACGTTTTTCAACAAAAGTAAACAATCATTAATTTCAGACAGAAAATAAATTGAAACCCAGTCATACACGAGTGAGTCAATTAGATCCAAGCCATTTGGAAACGGCAGAGACATATTTTTATATGGAAAGATATGTTTGTGCGTAGTATATTCAAATATTAGTTAATATACAAAAATAAAAAAAAACTATGAACATATCCTATTATTGTTTAATCATATTATGTGGGCCTTTATAATGATTAAATCTCTTTACTGGTGCTCCTGCAACTTACTTAAGCCTCTTGGATAGTATTGAACGTAGAGCATTTAAATTGATAGATGATAATATCATCATAAGTTCATTTACTTCACTTGAACATCGTCGTAAGGTCTCTTGTCTGACCCTTTTTAACCGTTATTTTAACGGCTTATGCTCTAGGGAAATCGCCAGTTGCATTTCTCCCCTTTAACAGTTCAACCGTAATACTCGCGATTCTAGGAATGCTCATCAGTTTACTCTCGATCCTTACCTTACCACGCTCTGTCTTTCCTAGTCATTGCAATATTCAGGAATTCAAAACGAATGTACACGGACATCTACTTTTAAACCCTCTCTCCTTTTCCTAGTGCTCACACTGCGCCTCTGCGTAATAAGGGTAGTGTGTTTATTATAAAAATAAAATAATTTGGCAGTTTCAATACATCTTTATGATGAACTTAATATTTTTGAATGTTATTTGTAAATATACATTTAAAAGTTAATCGTTTAAAATTGCTTTTTACTAATTACTTATACTAAATTAATCTTTTTATTTTAGTTTTATGTTTGTTTACTTTTTTCTTCGAGTCAATCACCGGTTTGACATTTCTTCTCGGCAAATAATTTCCGCATTTATGTATACAATGTGAACATACATACGTAACAAATTTCATTTATTTTTTCTACAAATGCAAGTGCTGCCTAAATATTGCATGAGATAAAATCAGGCGTCTGCAAGGCTGCCACCATGACCGCACTAAAAATGAAAAATGAAGTTTAATGTGTCTATTTGATGGATAAGTCAAAATGAGAAATTGAAAATTCTTCTTCAGTACGTTTTCAAAAAAATATTTAAAACTAATTCAAAATTTATTTACATCTATAATTATTTTTCGTCAAATTATATTTTTATAAAATAAATAAAATCAAAAGACCAGGCCATACAAATCAGGTTTTTAAAATTCATCAAAATTACCGCGTATAAGTAAATTTAGCACAGGCGGACCATTCAAGAAAAGCACCCTCAAGAACGTTCAAAATAAGAAAATCAAAAAATTAAATCTGCACAAAAAACTTTATTTCGTATGCATATTTATGCATGTTTAAAAGTGTTTCTCTTTTGCCCTGGCTTTGATTTAGTTTTGGATCTGGCTAGCGATCGTTGTGGAATCCAGTTCAGAATACAGCACTATTTAAAAACTAAGTAAAAAGCGGGAACAAGTCACCAATAATCCTTTAAAATATGGAAAAAGGTATGTAGATAATTTTAAAATTGTTTAATTACATAAATTAAGTTATTGACATAAATTAAGTTATTGTAATGAGCTTATGTAAAGTTAAATTTGTTTTTGAATTCAAAATTGAATTAACCAGTCTGCCGATGTTGACGAAAACAACAGGGTCGCCGCGGGTAGTGAGTCTCGTTAGCTATAAATACGGTTAAAGAAATTATATCAAAATTTTAGATACACTGATAAAATGATTTTCAAATTATTATAATTTAAAACTTATCATCTCTGCGTTACGCGGTTCTTTTCACAATGCAGTGTATAGAAATCTATGTGGGTATACAATGTAGTTAAGGGGTGGTATAATTTGATTCATAACTTGATACTGATAATAGAGAACCCTGAGGAGTTCCATTTTAAACTTCGGCGGTATTTGTGTCCAACTACTTCTAGTTATTGCTATAACACATCTTGTCTTTTCTAAGTTGCTTGGAATGCAGCGATGTAATTTGTTCTCTTTAAGTTGTCAAATAATTGGTTTTCAAGTAGGTGGATCAGTGGACTCTCCACTCCCATATTCGCCTTGCCAAATTCTTTGAGAGAACAGGTACCAAATAGATCTTTGGAATGAGATAAAAAATATTCCCTTTTCAAGAAAAAAGTGATACAATTCTCAATTTGATTCAATTTTATCGTTTTTATAATTCTGAGAATACAAAATTTAAAATTTATTCCTGAAAACTGCGACTTCATTGCAGCAAAATTTTAATAGATATGATTCCAAGGCTATGTTCTTGAAATAATATTCTCAAAACAGTATATTCATAGCTTAGCTGTGTAATCGTATTAAAGCTGCTCGTGTAGCTTAGTTTTTATATCTCAGTGTTTATTGTCTTTCTGTACAGACGTGACTACTCTAAGAATTTCTCTTCTCACCCTACCTCGAGCCACCTTTTATAAAACACTTCATTTAATCCTTTGGAGATATAACAATGTATGAGGAATTGATTCTTTTGTTTACCTTACTATACGCGTTATAGTTAAACAAAGAGCACATGTCATGATCAGAAATTATTAAGAAGAATGTAGTAATGGTTAGTGCATAGAACTGTCAAGTCCAAGGTCTTGCGCTCAATACCTTGACGAATTGACAAATTTTTCATTCCTGACATTACTCGCGCTCAACAATGGCTAAGGGTTGTAAGTCGCTAGGCCCAGGTTGTCTAGGAGCTGCTGCGCCTTCTAACTTATTTATTTTTTTATTTAGATGGATACTTAAAAAATACGTTAGTCACTTAACGTAATTAAATAATATAATATATAATAATATGTAGTTAAAATATTTTAATATCTTAGGAGTTACAGGGGAAATTAAAAATAACTTCTGAGAAAATAAATTCAAGCGCTGTCGCACCAACAACTCGATTGTGGTTAGGTGACTTCCGACGGGACTTGTTTGATGCAGGCACCATGCCTGCGTAGCTTTAATAGGCGAAAACTTGGCACGCGGTGACAGTAAACATCTTTTATCTTCACACTAATATTCAAATCAAAAAAGATGCTGAAATGCGACCCACACTGCTAACTTCCCATCCAGAAAATATTAGTATTTATAATAACAGTTTGTTCTTCTAATTCTTGATTCGAAAACCATTTCTTATCAGGTTTTGCTGTTGTAGTTGGCTTTCGTGGTTTGTTAAAAAGTTGTTAATTGTATTTATCTAAAAAATAAATAAAAGTTACAAGTTTTTGTTTCCGAGGCATTTTATTTGAAAGCTTAATTTTACCAATATTACATAGTAGGATTGCTTAAAAGTTTTAATTTATTATATACAAAAATTACAGATATTATTTTTCTAAGACCGTTATCTTAAGTTAACAACAAAATTTAATACATATTCAAATCATTTTGAAGTTAATCCCTTCATTTATTCAAGAGATATCGAGAATCAAATATCAATTTTTACCAATTTTGTGTTAATTGATTTTTTTTTTTCAAATACGTCACATTATACAACATTAAAGTTAATTGAAGTTGCTAACGTCAATTTAACTAAAGTTTCTAGCGTCATTCGTTCGTTAGATATTTTTGGTCAACCAAAATTTGCACTTTTTTAAAATTGCTATAGTAAAAACAACATCCACTCAATTTTTTTTAAAGTCCTTTCTGCACCTTTCTGTCTCTTTATCTGAAAAACGAAAATTATTTGAAGTTGATGTCAAATTGATTTATTCAGTTAAAATTACAATTAGTATATAATATTTATGTACATATGTATATTTATACAAATTTTAGTAGTTCAGTTCGTTATTTAAAATCATATAATATAAAATTACACATTACAAAAGTACATATTAATCTCAACTCTCAACTTTATGCGGGGTTCTTTGAAAATGACTTCGGAGTTCGAATCGAAACCTAGTTTCTCCATTTAAAGTTTTCAAGTTTCTAGGCAGAAGATTCCACAGAAGAAAAGCGTAAACACAAAATTGTTGTTCAGAGGTACGAAAGGAATAATGAGGGTGCATAAGCATTAAGGATCTGCTTGAGGAACTGAATTGAATCCTATTATATAAACTAGAAGGTTGTTGCGTGTTTATTATGTTACAGAGTAGGAGTAAAGTCCTGTACCGCATGAGATGATCGAAGGAAAAATTGTAAATTTGGCGTGAAAATTCCGACATACGATCAAAACGACGTAGACCAAAAATGTAGCGAGCTATGTTATTAAAGGCGACATTCAATTTTCTTCTACTGTTGGCATCGCAGTTGCTAAAAACTTCGCAACCATAAGTTAATATTGGGATCACAATCGTTTTGGCAATCATCATCCGAGTGTTCAAGGGCGTAAAATGTTGTGACGACCATAACATTCTAAGAACCCCATAATCCTTACCCACCGCCACATTGATATGGCTGTCCTAAGTAAGTCTCCTGTTAAACAACATGCCTAGATTTCGCGCATTCGATGTAAATTCAGTTGGTATACCATTCAAGCAGATGCTTGGAAAATACTCCGGATTAATTGCTGATTTATTGATGATAACACATTTTGACTTGGTAGGATTTAAGAAAAGACCATTATTCTGAGACCAGTTTGATATTTTTTCGAGATCTTGGTTGATAGTATAGTAGAACCTTTGGTTCGACAATTGCGTCTGGACAAGTCAGTTTCGTTTTAAACGTAAATTTAAAATCGTGATAATTAAACCAGAAATTTGTTTTTTCATGTAGCTTTCATAGATTTTGCTTCCGTTTAAGAACTGCCAGCAATGGTAGTTATAAGTAAATAAGTCGATGGAATGTAATGCGTTTTTGTGTTAATTAAGCAAATGCGTCTAATCTGACGTAATCGTCATGTTATGTCTTATTATGTATATTATTCGAGAGAATAAAATTATGTTTTTTTTTCAATATTTTAAAAATAATGGGCTTTCTACGTTTTGCTCACTTTTTAAAACATTTTTTTTTCACGTTTTAAATTGAACAAAAACTGTCCACACTTTATTTATCGAAATAAAATTTAAAAAAAAAATGTATAAACCTATTTGGTTTTTGATTTTACTAGTACACAAAGCTCACGGAAAAAAGCCAATATGCGAAAACTTTTTTCAAGTGAAGGTTTAAAATGCAGTTTTCTTATCTTGGAACGAGATATTTAAGGCTAAATTACTACATTTTATATTGTTAACACATAACTTTCAAAACTTAGATGCTATTGGTATTTAAAGATCATGCCCATTAAAAAGGCTATGACACTTATCTATCTCAAACTCATCGACTATAAGACATAATTTCAAATGAATATTAAATTACTAAGATGTCGATTTTTCTAGTGATCAATGTGATTTCAAATAATTGTATTCAATTGTTCGCTGGTATTTCTTTTGAAAAAATGTTTTTTAATGTTTTTATGAGTGAAGTTGAAAAGATTTTTGTGCGCAATGACTATCGATTGGGAAGTTTTAAATATAACTTGCACTTATGCCGCAGCAGGGGACATATAACAAATATATATAATAATATAATAATTTCTGTACGCGCTTCTATACGTATTTTTTTATGCAAGTGCCCGAAACGAGTAATCGCTACCTGGAAAATAACAAAATTGGGAAAGTACTTCTCTTTCGGTTGGATTTAAAACCGTAAGAGGCTTAGTAGGTTCTGAAGGTAAACTTCTTGTAAGTGTAGTCTGAACTATATATGTTCGCTGTAATAATAATTAAAAATGGTTTACTGCTATGATTAGTAACATTTTATGGAAACATAATCAAGCCTACAATCGATATCGATCTTAAGATTTAAAAGAAAGTTACTGCTGCTTTTTGTGTTAAAAATCAAATCTCTGAATACAAAAAATATACTCCAACCGCATTAAGTTTGGCTTTAAGTAGGTAGACACCAGTTGTGGAAAGATGCTGGTGTAGGTGCATGTTACAGTCGCCAAGAACAAGGTTCTTCAACCTAATCTTAGTGCTAGATTTTTAATTTCATTTATCCACACACTGAATATTACACTTTGTTTGATATTTAACCATATTGGCAAAGTAGAATCCAAATGATCACGAATGGTTCTCATAGCCTCGTTTTGTAAAACTTGCAGTTGATTTATGTGCTCATTACAACCTAAACATATAATTATGAAATGAATTGGAAGTGTAGTTTGATACTTATTGTATTACAAATATTAACGGCAAATTAGTCCTGAATTTACTAGATTTCACTTACTATTATGAATATTGTCCGACAAATAAAATGCCGGAATGATCTAGTATAATACTAATATTTTAATTTTTGACATTCTTTGAATGGTTTTCGATATTTTTCTCAGGACGATTTGATTAAATTTAAAAACTAAGAAAGTTAAAAACAAAACAAAATTATTTTAAATAAAAAGCCAACATACAACTGGACAAATTTTTGTAAGGATATTTTTTCAAAGATTGAATGTAAGTAATAAATACAAAATTTCGGAAAATCAATTATATATTAATATTGAATTTCCGAATGGTACCTATGGATGATTGTAAGAGCGGAGGATTGGGCGCATTCATAAAGCTAGTGACTCCGAAGTCAAAATTCAACTGGCTTTGTGAATGAAAATTACACTACAAAGCTGTCAATCTAGTTTATTAAAAATGGAAGTATACCAAATTCGAAACATTTGTTTTCTGCGAACTTTTAATAACCTTTTTGTTTTTTTATTCAATAAAATCTAATGCAAGACAGAGTATTAGTGATCTATTTTAGTATTTAAATACCAAACGATTAATTTAATTTTAAGTTTGTGGGTCCTTCTGAGCAGCTGATTGTGAAACGTCAAAATCAGTGTCAACTAACTTTGTAGCCGATATTCTTACACTACGTCAGATGGGAAATTTTAACTAATTTTGTAGTTGGAGGTGGCCAATCAGAATGCCTTCACTACGTAGTGACTACATTAGTAGATGCACCTACTGTCATGCTAGTGCTCTTAGGTTCAATTCCTGCTAAAGTTTTTTTTTTCACGGGTATTGCCTTACGCGTTAAGCACACAAATTGTAGTTTCCTTGCATTCCTGACATTACTCGCGCACAGGAATGGTTGAGAGTTGTAAGTCACTGACCGCTGGTTCCCTATGGACAGTTACGTGACCTTAATAACTTAATTTTATAAACATTCCAAAAGTAATGTTTCAAACTAAACTAATTGTCTGAACCTTTGAAATACTTTTTTCGAGTTCCTATATCAAGAAGTAGCAAATATATCGACTTAAAATAAATTTTGTATTGTAGAAATAATAATCATTTAAGAAAATCGAAAAAAATGATAATAATAAAAAATAAAAAGCATTTGGTTGACTCCAATGAGAGAGGTCCCAAATAATTTTGATCCTGTTAGCATTTCAAAATTGTCTTCTGAACCATTTTTTGTTTCTTATTAACAGATGACTAAAAAAATAATAAATTCAAATTAAAACAGACAAAATAAATCTTTCTCAAGTGACCTTCACTTGTGATCTCTACATATAAAGTAAATAAATAGTTATGCAGAAAAATAGATAATTAATTTCGAACGAAGTTAATGTGTTTGCAATATCAATATACATAAATGCTCCATTTTTAGTTTCATTAAAATAAACGTTCTTGTCATCTACATACATACAAAGAAGCTTGCGGTTTTTGAAGAAAAGAAGATATATATATAAAAAACTTACCATTGAAAGGAAATGCTTTGTTCTTTGTGATTTGGCTCTTTGTACACAATTTCACGCTTCATTTTCCATATTTTTTGTTTGTTATAAGTAGAGGTAGCTACGCAAACACATAAGATGAAAGCAGTACAAAATTGTTATGTTTCTAAATGCGAATTACAGGAAGTGCAGCAATACAGATATGAAGCTGTCTTCTTCCTTATGGAAGCACTCTTTTACACAATCATTTTTTTTTTCATAATTTCACATGAAAATCAGTTAATAATGAAAATTTATATCTACAATTATATTAAAATGATCAATGAAGTGTCAATCAATTTCAAAGATTTAAATTCAACTTCAACTGCAACGAAACAACGAGCTTGCTATAAAAACTTTCCATTATGTAGCGTAGATTGAAAGTGGATAGCTTGATTGTTATATTTTCAAACTAACTATCCATTTCTTTTGCAACTATCTAAAAATGCTACGATATTTTTGAAGTATTGATTTCTTGTTACTTTATATTCTTTGTTTTGTCAGTTTCTATCTGTTCTGTTTCATTTTTAAAACTTCTATCGCTGAGATAGGAATTTTATTAGCATGTTTTGCGATTGTTTTGTTACTTCAACAATTTTAAAGTATGTTTTAGCACCACTAAGTTATAAGTGTAAATGAGTTGATGGCTGTTATTAGTATTTTGATTTATAACGTTGGAAATCACTAGACTTGTATTGATTTCGTAGGTGCTGTTTTTGATGTTTCAATATAAGGCCGAAGCGTTAAGTTTAGTTCTTCGATTTACATGTAATTGCATACTTATTCTAAATTGTTACACAGGTCTTCAATAATTTTTGTTTGAAGCTATATTTTACATACAGTAAATTAATTTAGCAGTGATACATTTTCCATCCAATGTGTTTTCAAAGTTATGAATATGAATTAAACGAAAAATAATAAATAATAATAATATTTTTTCATTTATATAAATTAAACAAAAAATAATTCTTGTTTCTCTTTGAAAATTTGTTCACCTTATTCAAGTTGCTTTCAAATTGTTTTTTCGTAAATACACATCAAGAATGTTTTTCAATAACCGGGCGTTCATGAGTATACAGCTTTAGTTTTGTTGTTCTCCTATTGACCACCTGGTGGTGTTACTCTGTAACATGTCTCGCATGCTACTTACATTTATTTCATTGGAATTCAGAATTCAGAAACAATTCACTGACAGATGTCGTTCTAAATTTGACATAAAAATTCATTTCGATTTATTTTTCGTTTTGCAGTTTGTGGGGTTAGTTTTACGCAATTTTTGATCTATCTTTGTGGGAGAGGCCGAAGGAGCAAAATAAATTGTGAAATCCTTCAAATTGTATGTGAACATATTGTAGAAATCCAATAAAAAACCATATAATTATGTCGGGCTACGTAGGATTGCGTGCAGTTACTGCATTTGGACAAGCTTTGGTCAGACGAAACATCATCAATAAATTGGTTTTCAGTAGCAGGAATTTCACATGTGATTTCTGTCGTGTTGTTCCTTCGATTTCAACGGAGTGTTCAGGACCCTTATTTAATCAATCGTTTCGTAAATTTGCATCAGAAAAAAAGGTCTTCGAGCGTTCTAAGCCCCATTGCAACGTAGGTACAATTGGACATGTTGATCATGGCAAAACAACACTTACCGCAGCCATAACCAAAGTTCTATCTGACCGAAAATTAGCTGAGAGCAAAAAATATAATGAAATTGACAATGCTCCGGAAGAGAAGGCTCGTGGTATTACTATCAATGTGGCCCACGTTGAATATCAAACTGAAACCCGTCATTACGGTCACACAGATTGCCCTGGGCACGCTGATTACATAAAGAATATGATTACTGGAACAGCTCAAATGGACGGAGCTATCTTGGTTGTGGCAGCTACCGATGGTGCTATGCCCCAGACACGAGAACATTTGTTGTTAGCTAAGCAGATTGGTATCAGCCACATTGTAGTTTTCATAAATAAGGTTGACGCAGCAGATCAAGAAATGGTTGACTTGGTAGAGATGGAAATTCGCGAACTAATGACAGAAATGGGTTACGACGGGGACAATGTTCCTGTGGTGAAGGGTTCTGCATTGTGTGCATTGGATGACAAGAGTCCAGAAATCGGCTCAGAAGCAATTTTACAATTACTGAAGGAGGTGGACACTTTCATTCCTACACCAGTTCGTGAATTAGACAAACCGTTTTTGTTGCCTGTGGAGAATGTTTACAGTATTCCCGGTCGTGGAACTGTCGTAACTGGACGCCTGGAGCGTGGGGTGGTAAAAAAGGGAAACGAATGTGAATTCGTTGGCTACAACAAAGTTATTAAGTCTACAGTCACTGGTGTTGAGATGTTCCATCAGATTCTGGATGAAGCTCAAGCAGGAGATCAATTGGGAGCTCTTGTTCGTGGTCTGAAGCGTGATGATATAAAGCGTGGAATGGTAATGTGCAAACCGGGATCTGTGAAGGCTCTAGATCAAATCGAAGCGCAGGTTTACATATTGAACAAGGATGAAGGTGGTCGAACAAAACCATTTATGAGCTTCATACAACTTCAGATGTTCTCGCGAACTTGGGATTGCGCTGTACAAGTGCAAATACCTGATAAAGAAATGGTAATGCCTGGTGAAGATACCAAATTGATTCTAAGACTCATTCGTCCAATGGTTTTGGAGCAAGGCCAACGGTTTACATTACGTGATGGAAATTTGACTCTAGGAACTGGTGTTGTAACTAAGGTTTTACCTATTCTTTCTCCAACCGAACGAATGGAATTAACTGAAGGAAAGAAAGCACGCGAAAAGAAGCAAGCTGTCAAAAAATAGGAGGCTTAAAGTTTAGAATAGATATTATTTTGTATTTTTAGTTCTTATTTGCATATGTTATTTCGATAAAAAAGGTTCATTGAAACTATAATAAATTTAAATAAAATACTTAGTTTTGTATTTCAATGGTTGATGAAAAATATTACTTGACACTAGAACTCTCAATATATTTTAGTTATACTCAAAAGAATTAAAGTGCTAATAAATACCTTCTTAACGGGTGAAATCCCGATAGGAATAGCAAGGGAATTTTGCTCAAAGTGAGATCATAGAATTAGGTGAAAAGAGTTCAATAATTATGACCATTGGAAATGCAGGAAACGCACAAATCATTCTTATTATATGAAAAATTAATTCTCTAGTTAGGGACATGTATAAACACCACACTATTCATAAACTTCAGCTGCTACCGTAGCGTATAATGTGTTTGTACATATTTTACAAACATTTCAAGAAAAACATTATTGAAGTTATATCTAAATGCATTTTCAAAAACAAAACATTATAAAATTGCATTCATTGCCCAATAAAAGAAATTCGTCTTCAAAATTATAGACTTGCTATCCGATTTGATCTGTATACTCTAATTATTTTTTTATTTTATTTTGAAAATTTGGTTTTGCTAAAAATATTCAGCCTTATAACAGGCCCCGTCGAAATAGATTCGTAGTATGAACCCCGAAAAAAAGTATCATTGTTCCCGTCGTACTAAAAAATTTGCTACGAAAGTTTTACTATTGTTTTAATGTGAAGGCTGTATGAAATGTTTCAAGAAAAACCTGAAATTGCCTAGGCCCACCCTCTAAGGTGGAGAAAGGTAAATTGAATAGATTAGTCCAACCTTTTTTATAATTAGATTGGAAAGCATACATCAAGAGAACAACACTTTGTCATCAAGCTCCAAGGGGCTAAAAGCATCCCTTAAAATTTTGCGTGTTCGTCGTCTTCGTATATTTTCTTCATATAGTGCATAGATTGCAACGACAATATTATCCATTTTTAAAGACAAAAACAACTTATCGAAAGATGAAAAATTAACTTTTATTTATTTTTCTTATTTTCACGCAAATCGAATGATTTTGACACTCCGAAATTAGTATTTCTGTGTGGAAAAGCTTTTTTGTTTTCGTTCGGGGCCTAAAATGTATTCGTATTCGTAGCGGGACTCTGTGATAGGGGTGATTTTGTTAAAAATATAGTACATACTGTTAAGTTCGCATAAAGTGACTTCAATTTTAGCGACGAAATTTACACTAAGAAGATAAGTACCAAATTTCTTAAATCTTCCAGTTGTAACGACTTGGACCATAATGACCGAAATCAAAACAACAAAAGATTTTTCCTAGATTAGTCAATTTTTCTGTGAAGGTTTATTTAAGTGCATCAAAAGATTTGTTTATTTTATTAGGAGCTGTCGGCATAGTGGCCAACGCTTGGGATCGTGTTAGCAGCATCACGATTATTAACAGTCTCAAGCATTCTATCTTGTAGACTTTAAACAACTCTGGAGATGAAAAACTGTTTGTAAAGCAGTTACGGTCCGTGGAAAATACATTAAATGAGCACTGTAATGAGTACCCGTGGCATGATGGTTAGTGCGTTGGACTGTCATGCAAGGGGTCTTGGGTTCAATCCCTGCCTGTGCCACGTTAATTTAAAAAAAAAATAATTTTCGCGGGTACTGCCTCTTGCGAGGAATTGACAAATCCTTCAAGAGTAATTCTTGTCATGAAAAAGTGCATTCTCAAACTAGCCGTTCGGATTCGGCCTAAAATTGTAGGTCTCTTCCATTCCTGACAACAGTACTCGCACACAGGAATGGTTGAGAGTTGTAAGTCACTAGGCCCTGGTCCACAACGGACTGTTGCGCCACCCCATTTGATTTTTGAGCACTGTAATGATTATGAAGTTATTGTTTACGAAACAAACACTTTAATAGTTGAGGTGTTAAATGCGATCCATATTGTTAAGAATGTTTGTTTTTTTCTCGAAAAAAACAAACCAGAATTTTTAAATAATGTAATTGAAACATGAAGGAAATTATAGGTTTTTTACCTTAAAGCAAATTCATAATTTAGTTGTAGAAATTGGATTAATTTTATTTAAATAAAATGAAATAAAAATATGTCCCTTTAACAAAACGGATATTTTTAAAAATTGTCTCGTTCCGATTTAGCGACATCTGTTTATAGAGTCGCAGAAAAGTAGCCGTTACAACCAAATTCTTCTGCACTGCAGAGTTGGACAGTTTATAACATTAATCGATGGGATACAAATGCAAAAGAAAATTATTTCGTTGCTGTTGTTCCACATACCCAATTTCATCATTACAACCGAAGGTTTTGTGCAATATTTTACTAAACACAGGCATTGAACTTGTACCATAAAGCTGGAACATAAAGTGGCTCCACGTCTAATGGGAAGCATGAAATATAAATTTTCGCAAATTCTAATCGGCACATAAAATACATTTTTTTTTTTCAAATTTCCAGAAAGAAATGTTCTGTTACATAAAATATGTGTTCATTAGGAAACTATGTATATAAGTCTTTCATTAATATTTTTTTGTTACTTATGATTGGCTTTTTATAGTCTAAATGCCATTTCGGTCCTGACCTCGAAGAACTCTTCTTTTGGTTTTTGTTATAAGAGGGGGTTTCGTGGAGTAAGAAGCTTCTCATCTTTTAATTATGATACGGACTGTGGAAAGGCTTTGCACAATTTTTAGTACTTCTAGTACTGATTTACTGTTGAAGATAAGATTATTTTATTTAAATATAAGATAATACTACGTTTAATCTCAGATAGATAGGGCATCCGGATAACTTGTTGGTAGTGGCTTACGTGTAAAACAACAGCTGACATAAAACAGGTCGTCCACCGAAAAAGTTATGCAAGGCTGTCGAAGAATTGGCTAATTTATTATTCTAAGATAATAATAATAGAGCAGGATAGTGAAATATAAACTCAATTCACTGTTCATTCTCACCTAACAATCAACTTAGCTTTGCATTTCTTTTCATCCTTTTTAAAGTGTTTTATAGACAACTTTTAAAACATCGAATTTGAAAATTCTGTTCTGATTTCTGACAGCAAAAGTGAGAAAGAGGAATGGGCATTTTTGTATGGGCCGTGGTCCCGAGAACAATAAAACAAGCTTCCTCTGATGACGCTCAGGTACCAAGTTCTATGCTGGCTTAAGGTCCAAAACGGGCTATGTTGCATTAAGGTTAGTGTAAGAGGGTAGCTAGCTATTCAAGGACTTTTTGCCAATTTTTTAAGTATAGGTTAAAAAAAAAAGACTTATCTCCACGAAATAATACTCATCTCAATGATTTAAAGCCATAAAGAGACATAACAAAGCTTTGTAGGTAGGGCCTACTAATCAAAAATAAAATAATTATACAGACCTTTAAATCAGCATGTTCTTGATATACGCTGCAAACCCTGTTCGTGATATTGATAGATCATCTTGGTGGTGTCTTCCGTGGTACAGGCCTCGCCAACACATCACACAGTTACGATTTTGCTGTTCCAGTCAATCCATTGTATTAGCAGATATCAACGTTTTAAGTGGGTAACAGAGCAGTGAAACGTCGTGAAGAGCACAATATGGATGAGGGACTGAGTGAACAGATTACTATGCATCCAAGGGGTGTTTTGTCTTATGTTTAGGGCGTACTAGATCGTAACCAAAGCACTCTATGTATACATAATACATATGTATACATACATAAAATATATAAAGTGTCTTTGATCCTTTGTATGAAAAAGTCAAGCAATTGCCCAATTAGATGTGTATAGTTGGAAGGCTTAGCCCTACATCATTTTTTTTGTATCAAGTAGCTTTAATAAACTGAAAACACCCAAAATAAATTAACTTTTATACCGATATCCAATCAAAGCGAGTGACATCATGGCTGGCGAATAATTCTGATGAAAAACGAGTTTAAATAGAACCGAGAAAATTCTGGAAGAAATAAAAAACGTGTAAATGCTTTGATATTCAGAAACAAAATGAAATATACATACATTTATTTTCATAATAAAAATAAATTACAAACAACAGAGAACAAGTAAGTATTCTATGAACAGTGTTTGAGCTAGAATTATACCCAAGTATTCATTTATTATTATCAGCTAAAAGTTTTTTGCCAGCTATTTCAATTTAGCTATCCCACTAAAAAATATGTTTTAACTTTTGGCAAAGCTAGTAAATTACTAAGCCAAGCTAGATAATTGTGCAAATAAGTTTTTTAGATTTAGTAAACTAAAGAAAGATTTGCCTAAAATTTTTCGAAGTTCTTTGAGATGCACGTTTACAAATTGGTAGATATCCGAAAATTTTGTTGATTGGGTTTAAGGACAGAAATTGTTATGGTTGTCTTTCAATATTGCGGTATTTTATCTACTTAAATCAAGGAATTATTATATGAATAATTAAATAGGTAAGTAGAACCCTTCCTGGGGGCTTTCCTTTTAATTTGCTGAGGCGGGATTCTAGCTTTACTAGCAAGACAATGTTTTCATGATAATCACTTGCAGTTCAAACAATGCTAACATTTTTGTTATGAACATCTATACACATATTTCTTGGTTCATTGAATTGAAAACAATTATATTAAAATATACTCTTTTAGATAGTTGATAAATTCTATATAAAATGTTATTTTGGTCGTAATTTTGTTTAAGAACATCATTAAAAGAATTCAAGGGTAAAGATATAAATATTTTAGAGCTGATTTTACTTGTAAAATTTGTACTAATACTACTTGTTGAAACTAAAATAATTTAAATACATTTTTTTTTCCTCAACAGATGAAGTGGACCTTAAAAATAATGAAATAAGTTTAGAAGATATCTTAAAGTCAGATGAAGATGATGCTGGTGACAGCAAAGATAACATGACAGAAGAAGATTTTGAAAACGAACTAGAAATTGAAGATCAACCAGAAGAAGACGATGAAATTGAAGAAGAACATGATGATAACACAAATGGTTTTGAGGAAGATTATAATTATGACGAAGAAATCGGAAGTAAGGAAGAAGAAAAGAAAATACAGACAAAACGACAACTAAATGAGAAATGCATTTTGCAAAATCCGCAAACTAAAACTATAACCATTGTTCGCAAAGATATCAAAAAATCCGCCGCGTCTTCATCGACATACAGAAACTATGGAACACAACCTACCATCTTGAACAATATGATGCAAAATAAGGTTTTAGGATCTTCATCAGGTTTTATAAGGATTGCTCCGAGATCAACTACAGTCACCAATACTTCATCTTCATCATCATCAATGACAACCGTTGCCAAAAATGCAAATGGCAAAATAATATACTTACAGAGACCGGGAGGTAAAACTGTCCCTGTTCGTGTTCCAACCACTATAACAACAAATACTCCCACATCCAATCCATCAAAGCAGACACTTGCAATTCATGTTATGCGCAATGCGGAGGGTAATTTTGTTCCCTACAAATCAGGTAAGGATGTCAATGTCCCAAACGCCATGCCGGGGAACAATAAACTAACTGCAAGTCCTGGAGGCGGAAAAGTACTCGTGAAAGCTCCAATAAAAGCTCTTCCTAACTCTACTACGCAGTCGGGATCAAGAGCAATGGGTTCAACTGTTATATCGTCCGTTGAATCAAAACCAAAAGTAAGACAAGTTGTAACAACAAGACAAATTATGGCGAATCCAAATAATGGAGGTGGCAAGGTATTGGTTCAAGGTACGTCTGGAAATGCTCGTCAAGTCATGGTATCAGGGAATATGATAAAATTGTCACCAAACACTTCGAGTGGGCAATTACAAACTGTTCAGATACCTGGAAAACCCGGTTTTCAGTACGTTCGGGTATTGAATAGCTCGCAGAGCGGAATGTCTCAGCATAAAATTTCCTCATCTGATTCTTCGACTACGCACAAGTACACAGTAGTAAACCAGGCTAACAAGCAATCAATAGTTGTTAAATCTCCATTAACTGACAAGGATAGGGTTAGTTTTAGACTTAAAATGTATAATTCAAAATATTATTATATTTTATTTAATTTGTTTAGCAAATAAAAATGACAACAGTTCCGACTTATCGTAAAATAAATGATGTAATAGTACGAACAAATGAAGGTGGAACACAGAATTTGGTAAGAACTCAGAAGATTTCCCAAATCAATTCGCAAATTGGGAGATTTTGCGGCACATCGAATACAAAGATCCAGATTAAACCTGATGCATCCCAAAATAAATGCTTTGTTGTATCGAAATCATCTTTGATTCGCAATTCAGTAACTAGTCAAAATCTGAAATTAATGCAACAACGTCAATCGATAATTGACTCCCGTACAGATACAGCATCCTCAGCCGTATCTAGGTCCAATATTTCACCTCCACCGGCAAAAAAACTTTATAGCATCCTTCGACCAACAAACGCTGAGTCACAACAATTTAAATCTGAAGTAAAGGCAGAACCCTTGCCTTCAAAGCAAAAGGCTGAGCCTTTTATTTCAAAATATGGTAAACCAACTACCACTGTTTCATCTAATATTGCTGTTGGCAAAACAACACCTAGGTTATCGCTGACAGGAACATCCCCACCACCATCTGACGACTCTAGCAACGTGACTATTAGGCGAAAACATTGTAACTGCACTAAATCACAGTGTTTGAAATTGTATTGTGATTGCTTTGCTAATGGAGAATTCTGTCAAGACTGCAACTGTAAGGATTGTTTGAACAATTTGGAAAATGAAGACGAACGACAAAAGGCTATACGAATTTGCCTAGAAAGAAATCCAAATTCTTTTAAGTAAGTAATGAATAACTATCAATTTAAAGTTATCGACTCATAAAGTACAGGACCTCAATAATATTAAAATAAAAACATTAAACATCATACAAAACGGATTACTTTTGGCATTTCGAGGTTTTGAATTATACCATACCTGGAAATCCTTAATAGTGGTTCTGATTTGTTTATGAAATTTTTTAAAGCTTATACACTCCTGTACTGTAAACTTCGATATAATATAATAATATAAAATAATTTATTAAATTAAAAAATCATTAAGACATTCAGTGGACTTTGGTGTAATATGTGGTAGAATATTTTAGTGAGGTAGAAAAAATGATTCTATACAATTTTTATTAAGTATTTAGTGATTTGGTTGAAAAATATTATTGTTTTAACGAGTTTAATGCCTAAATTGCCTTCTTTTTTGTCAAAACAATTAAGATAACTTGGCAACCGTTTGAGCTACTTTTGTCATAAACAATGGAAGCGTTTTCTCAGTTAAGACTTTTGGCAAAACCCGTGCTATTTACGACTTTTCAAAAAACGTTGTGATACGAGTTTGTGAAGTAATCCGTCGCGATAAACCATTTAGAATGTGTTTTGGAAAACAATCGAATCTATACCGGACGACTATTTGCATTTAAGTGTGCCTTTTATTTTTTTATTGATTCTCTTCAGTTAATGAGTAGACTCGAATTTTCCTTTCTAATCCCTATCTGTTCAATTGGAATAGTACAATTAATTATTACAATTTCGTTGATTGATTAACAAGCATAATAGCAAGGCAGTTAAAATCCGTTGAACAATTTTGATGATTTAAGCTTAATCAATAAATAATGCTTTGTGATATTCTTTTTGTAATAGTGACTGCGCTATGAAGTTTTTTTTTTTAAATTAAAATCTACCGTTCAAACTTGTTTTGAAATAATAGAAGATTTAAATATAAATATTTGTTCATAGTATGCTGTTTTTCGTTTGAATTTTTTTCATTAAGATTTATTTATTAAATCATAGATGGCTGGTATATGAGAACTCGAACAGAAAAATAAGGGAACAAAAGTTTTAAAATAAATATTTTATTCTAGACCAAAAATAACAGCTGCTGCCAACGAAAGTGACCAAAGGTTACACAACAAAGGTTGTAATTGCAAAAGATCAGGTTGCTTGAAAAACTACTGCGAATGCTACGAAGCAAAAATACCATGTTCATCTAATTGCAAATGTGTTGGTAAGTTGCATTGTGTTATTAGTTTTTACGTAAATCATTTTTATTTTTTTAGGATGTAGAAATGTAGATGACCATCCAGACCTTGACATGGATACAAAAAAATGTCCAATTTCCACAAATATTTCAAGCAATAGAGGAAAAAGAACATATGAAATGATAACACCTAAACTTCAGAGTACATCGGTACTTACACCGGCTGTGACAGCATCAATGGTTGCGTCTAGCGGCGCATCAGTAGAGAAACAACCTTGTAATTTCATCACTCAGGAAGTTGTAGATGCAACCATACAATGTTTAATAGCTCAGGCAGATGAGTGCGAAAAAGGTGAACTTACACCATATCAAACCGAAAAAATGGTCATGGAGGAATTGGGAAGGTGTCTTGTGGAAATAATTGACTTTTCGATTCGTAATACCGATTAAATCTTACACAATTCCCAAAAAGGTCGAACTAAAGTTAGTGTGTTAATAGATAATATACATATATAAATATATATATATTTATATATATATAGTACGTATAACAGTTATTAATGTTAGTTAAACAAAATTAACTTTGCAATTTATATTAGTGTATAAAGCTTTCAATATTTAGTTAGTTTTAAATCAAAATAATGGATGTTTAGCTCCAATTTTACTTTATAGTGTTCGTGTTTTTATTTTAATTAACCTAGACATTCTTTTCAAAAGAAATAACAAATATGATTGAAGTAACAGTACGATTATTAAACTGTTTCTATGTAAGATAAATTGTAATGTTGCGAGGATTTAACATTTATTAAAGAACTAAGTTAGAAAATAATATTAAAGTCTAACTGTGTTTCATTTTAAGAAAATCTGATTTTCACTTACTATTTTATACAAGTGCAAGAGCTCTCGCATAGTTTTGGTTCGAAAGTAGAGGTACCTATAATCAAAACTTACTTACTGAAAAGTTTAGGTGCAGACTTAAGCTACTAGCAGACGTTATATAGTACCCGTGGCGTGTGGTTACTGCGTAGGACCTGTCTTGTCACCTAATTTATTTATTTAATAACTATTGCATATAAAAACCGCACATATTTGGGGTTCTGACGTCATGTGAACCACTTTACGCAAATTTGCATTTAACGGTGTTCAGACGATGTGCGCAATCTGCCGCAAAAGCTGCACATTTGTGGACATAGGAGTGGCTTCGGCATCGCCAGGCAAAAGGATGATTCTGCGCGAAGAAGGCGATATTGAATGGCACATTACACATTAGGTACACATATGGCATATGCCCACGTACAATTTAAAAATTTGCGATTTGCAAGCAATTTTGATTGTTGTTTTTTGTTATTTATAAAAACGAAAATAAATATCCAAGTTTAAAAATACTATGTTTAATATTTCAGCATTTATTATTGTCTACAGTGAACAACAAATGTAGACCATCAGTCAACGTTGATCAGTTCCGTAAAAACCACATTGGTTGCATTCACAAAGCCAGTGGCTACGTAGTCAAGGGATTCTGATTGGCTAAATCCAACTACAAAAGTAGTTGAAATTTCCCCTCCGACGTAGTGTAAAAATTTCGGGTACAAAGTTAGTGCACACTATTTTTGAAGTTTCACAATCAGTTTCTCTGTAAGGACACAAGAATTCAAAATGGAATCAATCTTTCGGTATTTAAATACAAATATGAATCAATTATTTTATATCTTCTTCAGAAGAGGCGAGAGGAACACCGTCATCTCAGAGGGAGGAAGAAAGAGCATGAGAAGCGTGCGGTCGAAGATATTAAGAGGTTTAAAAGCAGGAATGAAGTTCGAAAGTTTTATGAACAGGTGAAACGAAATTTACAAGTACATAAACCTAGAACCGAAGACTGCAAGGACGAAAGTGGAAACATCATAGTAGAACCGAATCGAACTCCACTGTCAGGCCGAATGATCCATTGAACATAGACGACGAAAGCCAACTATCCCGTCCTCCCGACTTACAACACTTACGTCTCGGTCAAAACGTCACCATTGACAGACGTAACTTTGAGGTAGTTAAGGACTTCGTCTACCTAGGCTCCGCTGTAAACGCAGAAAATAACACCAGGGCTGAGATCAAACGAAGAATAACTCTTGCTAAGCACTGTTTCTTGGGTTAAAAAAAACAATTGAGTGGAAATGTCCTTTCTCCAAAGGCTAAAATGTCGCTATATAAGACCCTTATCATTCCGGTCCTGCTATACGGTGCAGAAACATGGACTATGACAAAAGCGGATGAAAGCACCTTGGGTCGTTTTGAGAAAAAAGTTCTTGTGATCTACGGTCCCGTAAGCATCGAAGGGAAGTGGAGGAGAAGATGGAACGCGAGCTGTACGGGCTGTACAGCGATGTAGACTTAGCCAGAAGGGTAAAAGCCTAAAGACCACGAATCAAGTGGCGCGCACAAGTGGAAAGTGACCTCAGCCAACTTGGAGTGCGCAACTGGAGACATCTAGCTAGGGACCGAGCTAGATGGAGAATTTTGTTGGGTGAGGCCCTAGTTCACATAGGACTGTAGCGCCACCTTAAGTAAGTAAGTAAGTAACTCTAAAGTGGAGTTTTTAAGGAGGAGATTTCGAAAGCAGTCATCTGGGAGGTTTTTTTGTGGCAGAGGCAGGTGAATCGTTTACAAACGAGATTTTTCTTCTTTTTTTTAGGAAGTATACATAGGTAAACACTTAATAATAAATCTAAAGTTATAATTAAGAACTTTTGGGTCCCAGACGTTTGAAGCTACGGCCCAAACAAGGAGACGGTGCATAATCTGACAAAAACACCTCCGAAAATATATTATTTGAATTAAACGATAGTGCAATCATTTTTTATATGCGAAGAAACCTAACTCAAAAATCCATAATTAATTTTATAATGTGTAAAGAAAACTTTAAATAAAATTGATTGAGTGATGATATGATTTTCGTTTATGCAATTAGAATTAGTCTGGAAATTCTAGCAAAAATATAACCGGATCCTCTAAATAATCAATTCATGAAATTTTATTATTGGAAAGGACGCACTATGGTATCCTAAGCAATACTTCAAAAGTCCACCAGAATCCACTGTTTTGACCTTTGGAAAAATGTTATTTTAAAGGTTGATAGTGGAAGGTGTAGATACAACAAACTGAAATATTGACTCTAACACAATCTACATGATTTCAGGGTAGTTGTTATGGCCTAACCTAATAAATTTCAAACCAAAGAAATTGAACCAACCCTTTAAAAGTTATAGCCCTTTTTATAAAATATTTTTTTACGAACAACAGGAAACATATTATGGAGGCGGCATTTAAGAGATGTATTATTTCCGGTCAAAGGGTGCTTTTTATGGAGAGAGTACGCGCAGCATTATTGCCATAACATTTTCCAATGACTTGATAGAAACATAAAATTCGCTTAAAATGATTTCAAATCCCTTTTATTTTAACAAGTGAACAAAATAGAGTTTCATCTTTTTCGTTTTTTTTTCTTTTGTGTTTTCAAATGTATTTTGTTTGAATGAATTTGATTGAATGATTTGGATGATTTGAATAGTTTTGAACCCAATTTAGTGTCCTTCCTTATCTATAAAATATATGGTTTTAATATTTGACATTTGTGGAGTTCTGAAAAAAAAACAGTCATCGTTTAAATTTTCGGCGCCACTTTTTGAAATCACTTTTTGACATCTCATTGACCAATTAAACAATGAATTTTTATTTGAAAACTCACGTAGTTGTGTGGTTTAAACGTTTGAGATAAATTTGAAATAGTATGTGACAAGTCAAAAATCCGCATTACATTGTCGGTTGAATCAGGACTTGGCATTTCACTTTGGTTGGACATTTCAAAGCTTTATTATGTTCTATAGTATGACCTGGTACATACAGATATACTTTATAGAAATTAAGTATACAAAAGTAGACTGTCAGCATTGGGTATCAGGGCTAACGGCGAATTCCAATCACCACAATATTTTTCACTGCTACATATATAATCTGGGTCTTCGTTTCATCTTTATTCAAAAAATTTGATGATATACCCATGATCTTGAAGAATCTTAAAGAATTACTATTTTAATTTTTTTTTTGGGTGATCGCCATGTCAATGTTTCTTCGTTTTACAATCATCTGTGCCTTCAATTTTGAATGCTTCTACCATTTTATTGTTCTCTTGAACTGAAAGTTCGTTTTCGAAAAACGCAAGTGAAACTGGAAATATTTTTCAGCGCAAGAACAGCAATTTTTTTGTCTAGTCTATACATTGATTATGTTTTTTCATTCAACTGGAAGCTGAACTTTATTACTCTATGATTTATTTATTTTCCGCACAACTTCATTTAAATCTTTCTGTAAAAGGGTTCCTTGTTAATTTGGAAAAGAAAAAACTAATATTTCTTTATAATACAAATCAAAAATCGTGGTGGACTTGTAGCTTGCATGAGGAGTGTTTTGTAGACAGTAATTTTGTTGGTATTTTTTGTACTATGAACTTAAAGTAGAGGTTTGCGTAGTATAGTTCTGAATTTGAAGTTCATGACACTTGAAAAATTAACTAGTTGCCTTGGTCAAAATGTATGTAAGTTCCAAGAATGAAGTTGACTGCAAACAAAGTCGCCTGCCAATGTCACGACCATAGTTGCTTTTCTGTCAATCAATTTATGTAGAGACATCAAGACTGAAAGCTAATAGACTGTTAGTAATGTTTTTTTTCGAGCTCGAGGCAGTTGCATCTTTGTGAATTTTGATTGGGAGTCAGGTGAAGTTTCACCTCCCCTTTGGGGCAGGCGATGACGAAAGAAATTATAATCAAGACGATTAGCTCTTTTCTGTTAAAGGCGGGACCTCTTTGTTTTCACTTTTCTACATTTTTCAAGGCGTTCTTTTTTCTCTTTTATTTTTATACATTTGTTTTATATTTCTTCTGCCCATTTACCCAATTAAAAATTGCCATCCATTTCGCTGCACTACTAATAAAAACTTTTCTTTTTCTTCTAAAGTCATAATATATGTATAATGCATCACGATAACAAATATCGAAATGCAAAATGCTCCGAAGATAATTAGAAAGTCGAAAAATGAGGACCACCCATGATACATGGATTAAATTAAAAGAAAAAAGTTTGTGTGGCTCTTTACTAAGTTAATTTCGTGCTTTAAAATATTTTAAATTACAAAAAAAAAGAATCTTAGGTGTACGTACCGTACAGTACCTGAAACAATAAAATGCTTAAGAACATCTCAACCTTTCGTTTAAACCAAACACAAAGTTATTGTCAAAGAACATTCAAAGTTCTTTCATCGTTAAAGTAGGATATCCTGTCAGGCGTTATTTGAAATAATGGCACAAAAAGTTTAACCTTAATAAGAGTATTTTACAACGTTCTTTGAATAGACAAGACATAGGTATGTAGGAGATAACCTCCACGTTATGTTAAAAGAACCAAAGCTATTTTCTTTGCTATAAAGAAGTCTTGCGCTTTGGCAGGGTGGCAAAACTATTTTTTTTATTTTCCGAAACCGTCGACAATTTGCATATAAAATAACGTATTATACTAGAATGGTGCAGAAAATTGTATAATTATAGTTTTAGAAGTTTTTATAAAATATTAAATAAAACATCATCTTAAATAAAACAAATATTGTGTAATTCTTTTAAACAGTTTTATTACACGAAACTATTATTTAAGTTTCGCAATATTTTAAAAACACTTTGCAAAAAATATGTAGAGTAAAAAAGGCATTTTAACATATTAAAGCTACAATTAAAGCAGATACAATTTTATTATTGTTTATGAACTAATAAAGAAGTTAAGGAAAAATCATGAGAAAAATGCAAGCAGAAGCTATACAGATACGAGTATACTTTTTATATCTACTCTATTATATATTGAAATTGCAAGGGAAACTCAAATTTTGTATATTTTTTTGTTGAGTGCATTTTTCTACTGTCAATCGAAATGATTTTGAAGCAATTTTAAACATTCATGGCGCGAAAACTTAGTCAGTAGTAAAATTAAATATGATGAATTGTTTTTTTTTTGTTCATAAAAACAAATTAAATTTGTATTTGATTAGCGGAAAACTTTTTAAAAATTGGTGCAGTTATATTTAATGTATTTTTTTTTCAGTATTTAAAGTGAGACTAAAACTTTAAAATTGTATCGTTTTTTTATGGTTAAATTATATATAATAATTGTTAAATTTGTATATTTATTTCAAAATAATTGCCTTAATTGTGTTCCACCAACAGGAACTCGCTATCTGATAATTTGCCTTAATACGCTTTATAAGATCTTCTAGGGATGTTATAGATTCGCTGTAAACGCATTGTTCTACGCAGAAAATATGTTTTATAAAAAAAAGGAAAAACATACATTTGAAAACAGCGAAGAGCAAGAAATGAACAAAAATGTACATCTTCAAATTGTGACGTTTCTCTATGAAATCGCTCACTGCATTGTATGTTGGGTTTGATAACATACATATATGTATGTATGTATATATTCATCATATATTTGTCTAGCTTTAAGATACGTTTAAGATTGAATTAATAAAAATGAATTAAAAAAAAGTACGTTGGACTATCATGCCAGAGGTCTTGGCCACCTAAAGTTTTTATTCACGGGAACTGCCTCTTGCGAGGAATTGACAAATTTTGTCATGAAATGTGCATTCTCAAATTAACCTCTCGGAATAGGCACATAAACTGTAGGCCCCCTCCATCCCTGCAATTACTTGCATACAAGAATGGTTGAGAGTTGTAAGTCACTAGGCCCTGGTTCTCTACGGACTGTTGCGCCACCTAATTTATTTATTTCATTTCAGTGTTATAGTGCATCATTTTTATCTTACTTACTTACTTAAGGTGGCGCTACAGTCCTGTGTGAACTAGAACCCAACAAACTTCTCCATAAACTCCGTCCCTAGCTAGATGTCTCCAGTTTCGGGCTTCAAGTTGGGTGAGGTCACTTTCCACTTGTGCGCGTAACCTGATCCGTGTTCTTCCTTTACTGCGCTGTCCTGTGGGTGTGAAATGTGGATTCGAAATCATTTCTCATCATTTGTATTGAAATAGTTTTTAGTGGAAGTAAGCCTTTATCTCTCTGGACCATCTATCTATAGGTATTCATTATTTACTATCTTATTTGGCTAACTAATGTGCTATGTGTGTCGCAACAAAAATGTGAATATGTACTTGGTACTTTTATTTCGGTATTTTATTGCCAAGTTGTTCAACTGAGATGAGCAGTAAAAAAAGAACTTTTTGTGAAGTGACATGCATAAAACATTACTTACTATATGTACGGTTTTGAAAGACAAACGTCCATTCTATAATCTAAAATCTGATTGAATATTTATGTTTAGTTTCTGAAAAAATTCACATGCGAACACAAAATAAAAAATATGACATAACCCATATATTTGAAAATAGTGAAATTAAGTTTGAATTTTTTGATAGCCCTATTTCTCAGAAATGATACAATTTAAATTTACCAAAACTATAGTTTTCTGTGGATTTCAAACTGTTGGGGTGTATGCATAAATGCAGTGCTAGCGCCAAGAATAACGGCACATAAACATTGGAGTATGTATGAGGGGAATATCATTTTTGACCAATTTACTTAAGAACGAAATCTTACCGATTTAGAATTTTATGACGAGATTAAAAACCAAACTTACACATCTTCCTTTTACACAAAACCATTGAGTTATACTTACGAGAAAGTGTATTAGCCGGTTTATTTAATACAAAGTCTATTATTCCACAAACAATTTTAAGCTCAAGATTACAATCAAACAGGACATTACGATGGTAGAGAAGCCGAAAAAAGTGGGTGCCCCGATCCCGTCCATCTGTCTGTCAGTTCTGACCCCTACTCTTAAATATGTAGGTCATTAATTATTTACAAAATTGAAATGTAAAATGTATATCAATAAGTTTCAATCCATTGTTTATCAACATAATTAAGCTTGCAATTTGAAAATCGTTCAATTAAGTGGAACAAAACTTCTTAATGAGGTCAATTTTCCTCACATTACCAAAATCTTCAAAAGTATTTCAAAGTATCCTTTGCATTTTTACACTGTCGATTAAGAGTATTACTAATAAAATCAGTTAATAATCAATAATAATAAAATCAATCTTGTCAAACGATCTGATTTAAGTGAGTGGATTTAGTCCCTTTTTTAATGATTTTGTGAAGTTTTGTTTATTTCGCATTGTTTTAATATTTTTGAACCATTTGAAAATGGTTGTTTAGTAAAAAAAAAACAGTTTTAACTAGTCCCCTTTTTCAGATAATATGATTTTTATTGTTTAAATTGTTATGAATGTTGTTCCAACTCTTAAGACCTCTAGATATCCAATATTTCAGCAGAATTGAACAACTTTAAGAAAAACGCAATACTCATTTTGAAATTTGTATTTATTTGAATTGTAAAAAGGTATTTTTTAAGTGTTTTAAAAAAAGTAAACTCTAAAATGCAAAACTAATTTAATCTCCTTAATGATTCATGCAGAAATAATGAACAATTTAAATTTTAATTTGAAAACCAAAAATCAAAATAATGGAAACATTTTCTTCAGTATAAAATAATAACATAATATCCGAACATACTAGCAATATATTACCTTCAAAACTCCACTTTATAAACATTCTCAGACTTTTAGGAATCAACACACAAAAATAAAACAATCCCAATTGTTTGTAGCTCGTTTCACCAACAACAGTTTTATTTATTTAATTTAACTTCATATTGTTTAACAATTTTAATTGTATAGGTATTTAAAATATCATATCAAGTAACTCTATTATTTTTTTATAAACTTAAGTAATATTTTCTTAACCTTAACTTTTAATTTTTAACTTTTAACATTTAAATACAAACGACTTTTGTTTCATTAATGTTTCCCTGTGTTTATATATCTTTAACTTACTATACACATGTAGAAAACTTTTAAATTATTGGATATAATATAATATGTGTAGATTTTTTTTCCTAAATTGCCTGAATATATTCATAAATTTGAGTTCATACATTTTGACTATAATGCTCATATTATTTTTTTTTTAATTTATTTTATTTTTCATTACATACATACATTTAAAGTTCTATGTAATATTTCAAATTATTAATGGAAGGAAAAACAAGGTATGCACCTTCATACGTGCATAGCACACGTTGTTTACGCAAACCAAACAATACGCTTCAAACTTTACCAAGGTGGTCATTGATTTCTTGCTAAAAAATTTGCATAAACAAAAAATTCAATAAATGTTTGTGTTTATTTAATTATAATTTTTTTTAATTACCTGCTAAATTTTTCACTTTTCCAAATAATAAAAGTTCACATCGAAACGCTAAGAGCTGACGATAGCTAAATTATGGCCACTTATTCTGTAACACCCAAGTTATTGAGTTTTCTCAAAACTATACTAGTTATACGATAAATATAGTTTTGTTTACAAATTTGACTATGTAAAATACTAATAATAATATTTTGATTTTATGTATGCACATTGTACATTGTAATCAAATTTGTCAAAAAAAAATTAAAAATTCGAACCTTTTAAGTTTTGAAGAAACTCAATAATTTGGGAGTTAGAGGATAAGGATACGTTTTTAGGCTACCAGAACACGGTTAATATAAATTGTTGCGTAAGGTTGAGGTTTGTATAATTCAAAATAGTACGAATTTGTCTCCAGCCAAATACATATACCTGTATGTATTTACTTTCATACATACAACCATTGGCTAAAACGATCTTTTAAGCTAATATAATAAATAAGGTTTTGGATTATGATTAGAATAAATGCAAAGAGTGGTTTGGTCACATTAGTTTGTAAAATTTTGTCTTATTAACAATAAGACAACACTGTTGTAGATAAATAGACATAAATATACATACGAGTAGTTTTAAAATATAAAAAGTTAATTTTACAATAAAGTGTTTCTAAGCACAAAATCCTGTGGTAAATATACATATTATGATCCTAGTTTCATCTCCTTATTTTTACTGGAAATGTTTAGTTATAATTGTGTTTAGTCTTTGACCCCATACCAGCTTTAATAAGTTTTAATAGTAATTTAATTTTTTAATTAGATAGAATAGATGTGTTTAATGTTGTTTATGTATTGTTGGGTAATATTTTTTAATTAATTTTTTTTCTGTGTAATTTACATATATTTCTTTGAATATTATGTTTGAAAAAAGTTGTTTTTTAATATTGTTATTGTCTTAACTCACAATAACTACGGAAGTTTTCCGATTTAAGATTTTGACTGTAAACACGTTAACTAAAAATTTGTAATATGTACTTTAAAAATGTGTCGTAATTACCACATAAATTAAAGTATATTTCAAGTAATTTTAATACCCTGTACAACGCCTTTGTGTAACGAATATTTATTTTTTAAAGAGGGTCTAGATTTAATTTTTAAAAATGTATTATTGCTTCATTAATTATTTTGCAAAATTTTCTTAAAACAAAAGCTTGTGGATATAGTATTTTTTTTTAATATTTGTAAATATTTTGGTTTCTTGATTGAGTTTGCAATTCTCGTAAGAAACAAACATCTAAGCGAGTAATGTTCTATTTTTGTTTAAGCAAAAACTTTATACCTTTACAAATTTGTTCAGTTGATTATTGTTGTATATATATTAAATGTAAAATTTATACAATTATCCTTTTTTATGGTAATGTTAGGCCTATATAATTTATGCAGAATATTGTGTTTTCTGTTTTATTTTACAATTTTTATACAGATACAATTATTCTGTATTACTTAATATATATTTATATGATTTAAGAAAGCTCATTTTCTGCTGCACTATTATTAAATTTTTGTTTGTATATACTTAAAATACTGTGTTTATTGCCTTAATACAAAAATCCACTGTAAGAAGAATTTTTTAAAAGTTACAATACAAGCTTTCAACATTTTTTTTTGATGCAAGAACAAGTAATTTTATTTGCTTACTACATTTAGATAATTAGAAAAATGTAAAATGAGCAGAACAAACAAGTATGGACAAAATAATTTTTTTATAATATATATTATTTTTAAAAAACCTGTTAATTAAATGTTGATATTTGTAAAATGTGAGGAAGTGTTTATTTATTTGTTTGTATGTACCTATTTATTTCCAAAAATATGTTCTCTGGTGTAAAATAAAACATTTTTCTAACTTATTTAATTTATTTTAAATGGTTTAAAAAGGTTTTGACATATATTAAGTTATTCAGCTGACCCAACAACGCATTGAAAATTTGCAGCCATTCAAATTTTCGCGAAGCAGTCTTACTGCATACAAACAAAAATTGAAGCCCTACTTGTTTTTGCATTTTAATATCCTTAAGATTACAATCAAACCAAAGATATGCTCTATTATAAAGTTTTTTTGAATAATTTTACAACATTGATAAAAATATAACATTTTGTTTTTATTTTGTTCCCATTAATTGTCAGATTTTAAATGTATATGTACACTTCTAATAAATTTAAGAATAATTACTTTGTTTAAGCTTACAGAGTAAAACATTGATTCAATAAACTTTATGATATGAAATAGAGATTTATGCTTTTGATCCTTAAGTAAATAATTTAATATATTTATTTTTGGTTAAGAAATTGATTTAGTTAGAAGGTTAAATGAACAAAGCATACGCCCTGAATATAATATAAGCAATTGCATTCTCAAATATATCAAATCATTAAATCTAAAATATTTAGATGTTAGTGACTGGAAAAATTGTAAAAGAAATGTATCAAAGACATTTTTTGATTCTTACTTTTAAGTGGTTTCAAGTTTTCACAAAAATTGTCTTTGAATGTTATCATTTTCGCAAATAATTATCAAAAACACGGCTTACTTGAGTTATGAAAATATCATAAATATACTAGCAATGTTTATTTGAAAGAACGTTAGAAAGCACTACGAACTTTACAAATTTAGACAAAATTAGAAATGTTTTCCTAATAAATTTAAACTTTAAAATTTTATTAAAACCACGTTTAGTAAAAATGAAGCAAGAATGAAAAGGACAACGAAAAAAATTAAAAAATAACTTCCTATGGGAAGTTAATAAAAAAAACACTTCACATTGAGAGAAATCAATAGGTTGGCGTAAAATAAGTTATAACTTCGCAACGAAAAATGATTAAACACCACCTTGAATGCAGGAAGAAATTAAAGTCGATAGGTTTAATTCATAAAGGAAATAAAAGATTTTATTTTGAATTTTTATAATTTTATCAAATTAAAAATTCCATAGCAAAGTGCTAAATCTTTTGTATTTCAAGAAAGAAATTGACAAAAATACTTTGTTCGTATAGAGCTGATTCTCGTAACTCTGCTCGTAAGTCTGCAATATATTTGAAACTAGGGCAATTGATGTAAATAAATTAATTGTTTTTAAAGTTCTTTCCCGTTATATAACATAAACAAAAAGTTTGATTTACCTAAGTGTACCGACTGAGCGGATACTTGCAACAATGATTCGGCGAATGAGTAGGTACAAATTATATAAAAAAAAACATTAATTCGACAAAAATGACATGACCTTGGCAAGCAAAGACAAAATCAACAGTGTGTATACCAGAGAGCCTACACTGTGAACAAAGGTGTGTTCCAAATAAAACCTTGCTATAATCTATTTGAAAATATCTAAAACAAGGTATCCGAACAAAATATCTAACTTTATCCTTTTAAGATTGAGATCCTACTTTTTTCTTCAAAATTATTCCTTACAAAAATTAAAAAGACGAAAATCTTTTAATTTAATTAAAAATCTTTATGGTTTATTGTTTTAAGAAGATGCACATCTATTTCAGCCATAACTCGCACATAAACTTAAAAAGGGTCGAACAGTATTTAGTTTTATCTGTTTATTCCTCTTGCACGAGAGGAACGAGAAGTCCTAGGCTAAAAATTAGAAAAAAGATTAAAGCTTGATAAAACTCGCTATTTTTATATAGATATGTCCAAAACGAAATAATTTGTTTAAGGTATCCTCTCAGTAAAACGGTTCTGAGATCCTATTATAATTTTGAAATGTACCGATTAAAACCACTGCACATTATAACGAGTTATAACGACAGTCACTTTTACTCCATAATGAAACAATTTATATTTTTTTAGAACTTTAAATTGATCATAAGTGAACTCGTTTAAATTACCGACTTTTTTGTAAGACTATCGGAAATTCCAAAAAGCCTAAATACAGAACGTTTTATACAACCAACTTAAATATCAAAATTGTTTTGAAAAAACAAACCGAGTATTTGATAATTCGAACCACGTAGATGTTCCTCTAGTTATTTTTTTTTGAATTCACCAAAACATTATAATAATAATTCTGCTTCAATTACAAAACCTGGATCAAGTAAAGAATCATTTGAAGATGGTGGAAAAAGAAAATATTTAAATCGATCAGAGTGCCTTATTCATCAAACACTATGCTCGACGATGCTCCACCAATTCATCAAACTGGACTTAGAAAGAGATTAAATAATAACCTTATAACAAAAACACAAACAGAATTAAAGCATACATTCAATGTCGATCATAATGGTGGATGCAAAGTAACTATAAATATCAATGGAGTTCCAAATAATCAAGTTCACATAAACGAACAAGCTGATCATTCCATTTCTTACTTTCAAAATAAAAGCCATCGCAATATGACATAAAACCCTCTGAATCTTACATTATTCACAGGGATGATACTGGTGCTAATATATTGATGCTAGTAAGCAAAAATCGTCTAGAAAACTTTTAAGAGAATGTTGCACTCATTCCATGATTCCACATAAGGAGGGGAAGGGCACAAACAAGGAGTTGAGAATTTCCCAATCAGAAGCATCCGTTGCAACCACCTCCAAATTAAGGATAATAACTAGATCACGGGATAATACCAGGTTAAAATTATCAAAAAAGTCCTCTTGAGTGGAAAATATTGCTTGTAACAAAAAATTTTGCAAGAGGACCTCATATCATATTAATTTTAAAAGGCCACCTTCAATCTAATGTCATACATAAGCCATTTTAGGTTATACAAATGTTGATATTGGGCTTGAAAGTTAGGTAAGTTTCTGGCATCTGTGACAAATTCAAAAAAGATAACGTTTTTGAAAAGTTGACTGGAAAGTTAGTCAAGAAAAATCTCCCTAACTATCAAATCAATTAATCAGCCCCTCACGTTTCGTAATGGACTCAAACTGGTTCCATTGACCTTAGGAGGAAGCCTCAAGATTCATGTGGTATCACGCTGGTCTAAGTGTGTCCGTTTCCATCTTGGACAGCCACTATAACCTAACCTAACCTATCAAGTCAATTCCACTTATGCCAGAATGACAACTAATCATAATTTTTCATTCAACTGAAAGCTGAACTTTATTACTCTTTGAATTATTTATTTTCTGTAAAAATCTATTATTATTTTCTGTAAAAATCTATTTGTTGTTTTATGTAAAAAAATAGTTAATATTTATTTAATATACAAAATACAAGTCAAAATAGACTTGAAGCTTGGCTGGGGAGTGTTTTGTAGACAATATGTTTTTGGAAATTTTCAGACGATCAACTGAAGGTAGAGGTTAGTGAACTAAAGTTCCGGGTTTGAAGGCTATGACACTTGAAAAAGAAACTAGTTGAATTGGCCAAAATTTAAGTTGAAAAACTTTTTTTCAAATTATTTGTTTTGAATCTGCTTATTCAAATCATTAAGAACATTTATAATTTGAATTTAAAAAAAAAGCATAAGTTTGTGCTCCCCTTGTTCACGCAGATAACGGTTGGTATTTTCCCAGTTTGGGCCCTAATGTAATAGTATTTCAAGCTAATAGCATCTATGCAAGTCTTAAATAATAAATGGAGTAAATAGATTTAATTGTAAATAAAATTGCATTTAAAAGCTAGGATAAATGCAATTAAAAACCCAAAAATATTTAAGCTATTTTTGTTGTTGTAAATACGATCCAAACCAAATATAAGGTGTAAAACCTATTTCTGTAGGTCTGATAATTTTAACGAACATAAAATAATATTGTTGCAAACTATGTACCCACTGAAAGTGGCATTATACTCGCCCTACGTTCATTAGAAATTGTTTCTATTCACAAAATAGATTGCTATTAAACCTTCTAAATTGACGACACTTGTTACATTATTGACCCGATAGGTAGCAATTTATTAGACGTTATGCACAATACAAATGCAATGGGTAAATTAATGATAAATGTAAATCCCTCAAGTTTACCTGTATAAGAGCATGATTTTTGCATGGATGTTTTCTTTTGTTGAAAATGTTATTGTTCGTTTTTTATGGAGTAATTTCAAAATACTTTTTAAATTTCCAGACACCAACATCAATAAATTTGATTGTAATTATCTTAATTTGACTAGCAATATTTTGTATCCTTCTGTTTAGGGAGTAATGAATAAAATAGTATTCATTGAATTTTCCGTCATTTCATATATTTTACATAAATATATCTTTATCCACTTGAGTATAATTGTTTATTTGTTTAGCTTTTAAAGTTATTTTAATTTGATATTCATAAAAGCGAGTAATTTAGTTCTCTTTAGTGGTTGTAACAATAAAATGTAGGTACTAGTTTTAAATATATTTAATAACATTAAATTGTTAAGCTTCAGTTTTTTTATAAGACATATTCTAATAACATAGTTTTGTTTTATGTGAATTGTAACCAGGTGCATATTTTAATTATTAAATAACCAATTTTATTTTTTTCTTTATTTTATTGTATTTTTATTTTTTTTAATAGGAATTTGTATAAGACGGTGGGATTTAATCCGCTCTGAATAAGTCAAGGGTTCACAATTGAATTTTTTGAAGCCGAAACAATTATTTTGTAAGGAATAAGATTGCATATGATATTCCTGATATTTTTGGTTGAAGTATTTTGGTATATTTTTGCTTAAATTAGTTTAATTAAAAGTGTAATGTTGTCAGTTTATCTTACCCAGTTATTATTCTTCCTCGACGTTTTGATATGTCACATATCGAATTGAAGATCTTTCGCCGATAATTAAAGACTGAAAATAAAACAATTAGATACATACATACCACGTATATTATTATTAGAATAAAACGAATGTTGAATCGCACAAGTAGTTAAGGAATTGATTGAATGCAAAAATTAAGTGAGAGATTTAATTACAAAAATAAATAAAACTTTTTAAAAGAAATTATCTTTTAAACAAAAAGAATACAAATTTAATTAAATGTATTATTTATCTTAATGAAATAAAGGAAAGTAGACGGTTCGTATCATCGATGTTACTTATTAAGGCTTATGTATATCATTGGAAATGTCAATAGTTTTATATCGCGTTAAGTTATAGCAATTATAAGTTAGAAATAATGCGTTTCTATTGATTTAGTTATGTACGCACTCTGCATCCAAACTTAATATCTAGTCCTTCAAGCTAATTAAGATATTTAATTTTATTCAAAAAGTTGAAGGAGTGCACAGTGATTGAGTTCACTTTGCAGAAATTCATCATTTACTTTACCTTTTCTAACTTTTAACACTATTTTATTTATATCAGCATGACAGGTCTTAACAAAAGTTTTTTTTATTTGAACTCAAGTCTGTACCTTTTGGAAGGAAACAATTATACATGAATTACTTACGTAACATTTTTAAATATTTAATAAAAATAATCTGATCTTAAAAATTGTTTAATCTGACGGTATTTGACATGTGCATGTATGCCGGGAAGGTTTAATAATTTAATTAAAACCGAATGCACTTATGACTAAGAAATGGTTTGGGTTTCAAAATTAGATTCGCCAGACTTATGTACATACCAAAACCTGAGCCCTGATCCAGGGTTTAAAGAAAACTCCGATACATATACAAAGATAACAAATCTCGCCTGATTTGCCAGGTACTGGAAAATGTAGTTGTAGGTCTCAGAAGTGAAGAAAAAAAGAGCACAGAACTCTCTCATATCAAAATTGCATTGGACGATACGCTTTCAATGGCAGAACAAGATTTTTTTCTTCTAGCAAATGAGGTGATCAACACAATTTACATCGGTCTGATCTAAAAATCATGGATTACAAATAATAACTGTTGCCTTTCAGAATTTAAACATTTAATAAATTTATTAGGTGGCGAAACAGTACGTTGAGAATTAGGCCCTAGTGACTTACAACTCTCAAGCATTCCTTTGTGCGAGTATGTTTTCAGAAATGAAGGGGACCTACAGTTTAAAGCCAAACATGAACTGCTTATTTGAGGCAAGAAATACTTCTGGAGGATTTGTTAATTCCTCGCAAGAGTCAGTATCCATAAAAAAAACTATAGATGACACAAGTAATGATTGAACGTTTGGCAGCTACAATCACGCCACTGATGCCACATTCATTTATATAATAAATACAAGACATCGGCCTTGCTGAACATATCATCAACTCGGACTCAGGAATATTTGTGAAATTATTTCAAAGACATACAAAATTACAATGAAATGCTTAAATTGTCTAAAAGCTTACGTCATAAAGTGGTGCACTGATGATCCGAGAAAGTCTTATGAAATAAAATGTAAATAATACAAAATAATACTGTTTAAAGAAATTATACGAGTATCTAAACGTTTCTCTCAAAAATAAAAAAAGAATAGCAAGTAAATTTTAAAAAATTTATTAATAAAATAAAAATGCACAAACATAATTTTAATGAAAACAATATTATAAAATAGAATTTTAAGCCACATCGTTTACAAATGCAGCATTAGACTGTACAACAACGTTCGTATCACTTGCAGGTACATTAGTATTATTATCAAAACCAACCTTCTTTTCTTCCTTAGTGGGTGGATTTTTGAGAAATGCAAGCAAAGGTGCATAAAGGAAGCACAAAATTGCAATACCAAAAAGCATCCATTCGAATCCAATACTATTCACCAGAGTTCCGCTCAATGCTGGCCCGATAGCAAATCCCATACAGAATGCAACATCACCTAAAGCATAAACACTACCATAGACTGCTGAATGCCGAATATCCACCAAGTAACCAAGTTCAGGCATCATGCAAGAGTCAACCATTCCAATGGCGAAGCCGAGACCGGCATTTGGGATAATCAGATGGTTAATGTGCGTTGCCATAGGAATCTGTTTAAAGTTATCAATGAACATTTTAAACAAATGTTTTTCGTAAAATCTTACCATAATAAGACATGAGCCAATAATGAGCAATCCCAATAGTGCAGCTAACCACCTTCCGATCCGGTGACCCAGCGGTCCAAACAGGTTTGTTCCAATAAGATAACTTATTGATGCTGGTAAAAATGTAACGCCTTGTTCCCAACGACTTGCACCCATGTTATCCATCATCCATATTGGTAAAGATGGTTCCAACATTGCTATACCCATGTTTGCAAACGTTATGGCTCCTAAAAGAGGATAGGTTCAAAATTTGCGTAGATTTTTTTATTGCAAATGTTCATAAGTTGGCAGGCATGAAAAAAAAGAATATAAACCATGTTTGTTCATACCTGCGGCGATCAAAATGTAGGGATCACTAATCAATGCCTTTAAAGAAGGTGGATCAGAATCACAACGCTGAATTGATGGTTGAAGCATGAATAATTGCAAAACTCCGTCCCCAAGAGCCAAAGCCGAAAGAATCAAAAAAGGTGCCGATTTTCCAACAAATTCATACATAATTCCTCCAAACGGCGGTCCTATCAATACGCCAAGCGCAAGTCCTCCTAAAGCTATACCCATCGCATTTCCACGTTCTTTGTCATCCGTGTACCTATCAGCCAACATACCCATACCAGACACTGACGAGCATGAAGATCCAATACCTTGCAAAGCTCGAGCCAAAAATAACACGCTGTACGATCGACCAAATGCGAATACTTAAATAGGAACTCAATATTAACCAAAGAAACTTTCCCAATATTTGAAAATAAACTTACTAAGTGTTGACAAAAACATAATAATAAAACCAGCAAACATTGGAATACTATATCCAATTCTAGAAAAAAGTGTATGTGTAATGTCATTTAAATTTTGTTTCTAAGGACTTCATTTACTTATGCGTCAGAGGTCCAACAATGGGATTAACTAAGAGCTGCACAAATGCCTTCGACGCGAACATCAGACCAACTTCCACGGTTTCACCAACAAGTTCCTTATGTCTTTCCTCCATCTCCCTGTACAGTGTTGCATTTTCTAAATAATTGGTATTTTATAAAAATAATATAATTAAATGAAATACTTAACAAAGAGTACCAATGATATTTCTTCTTACCAACATCACTAATGGTTACATACTCCATTTTGGAAGAAGTTGGCAATACCTCATCCCCATTTCTTGAGCAAGGGGATAAAGTTGGTGGTGCAGGTGTTATTATTGACAATGGTGTCCTTGGGAAACTATCAAGTGGAGCATCGGGATGTCGAATGTCGTAAAGGAACTCTGGTATGATAGGAACTGCAAGAGAAAGAAAAATAGTTTGTTAATGAAAAATAAATAAATAATTAAATAAATACAAGTTATTTAATTTTGTATTTTAATTTTTAATTTTACAACTTATTTTTAATATTATATTTTATATCTGCGACGCGTTTCGGAGATGCTTCTCCATCATTGGGCGGAATACTTAAGTTTGTTAAGATGGGATCAGTGTAAATGACAACATTCAAATTTCCCCCAAAAAAAATCGCTCTTTTCAACGATATTTAAATAAATAAATATATGTGTATTTGCTGTCTTATTTTTTGGAAACATCGTACTGATGATATCGGGTTCTGCTTGTTAACTTTTCCTGAATATGCAGAATGATAGAAGATGAGAATGGAATACAATTTGTAGTCAATATTAAAGTACTAATTTACTATTGGAAGCGATGGAAAATAAGAAAGACAGATAAATGTAGTTTGGTTCCCTATGTACTTTTTCACGGATTCTGAGCATATTTGAAATGGGAGAATTTACTTGAGCTAAGGAAAATCAAATTAAATTTCTTGAAATGCAACGACCAATGGTTGCACTTTTTCAAATCTGGCGGTTGTGATTTGTTGGGAAGTTGAACATAGAAGAAAACCAATTATTTTTAATAAATATGATTTAAAATCATGAAAATGAAATTTTTATTTTTCAAATCATAAAATGAAAATAAAAATAAAATAAACCAGCATAGGTGTTCTTATATGCGTTTCGCCCTGATGTAATGGTTGGGCTCATCAGAAGGTGACTATTACACCTTGTCTTGACGCATATATTCTCGAATAAATCGAGATTCCATATAATATGAGCTACATAGAGCTACTGTGAATGTACCAATTTGTGCTTATTTGTGTTAGGTCATCACTCCATCTTTTATTGGGTCGTCCTACTAGCCTATTGTTCTCTGGTCTCCAAGTTGTTGTTATTTTTGTCCATCTTTGGTCCATTCTAAAATATGCTCATAGCTCCAGAATTATTTCCAGCTATTGGTGATGCGGCTGATAATTTCTTTATTTTCTTAATCCGTAAATGATTTAAGCTGTCCCAAATATATGTATGTTATCTTCTACGTACTCAATTTTTTCCTCGTCTAACGTTATATCGTCTTTTGTGTGATTTGTCATTTCATGACTTTAGTTCTCGATTTGCTTATTTGAAGTCCATAATTTTATCACAAGGGAGTTAGTTCCGTCAATATTTCTTGAATGTGTGTAGCTTTTGCAGATAAAACTATAACGTCTGCAAATCTTAAATTTTGTAGAACTTGTCCACATATACTTATTCCATATTTTGCTTTTCAGTTAGTTTGTTTTTGGAAAAATGAATTAAGTTCTTTTGTTATATTAAAATGCGTTCTATATTCTCTGTTTTCATTCGTGCTGTGTTACTTTTGTATATATTTTTAATCGGCTCTACTGTATTTGGGTTAATGTTTTGATTTTTCAGGGAGAACCATAACATTAAGTGTTCAACGGAGTCAAAAACAATTTAAAAAAAATATAAACTTGTAGTCTAAATTCATTGCATTTTTCTATTAGCTGATTCATTGTCTGCAAGTGGTCTGTTGTTGAGACACTTTCTCTAATTCAAGCTTGTTATCTTGGTTATTGTTATTAACTTCTTGTTTGATTTTTGAAGAGCTTGTTAATTGTCGAAATGTTACTTATAGGTCTGTAGTTATTGATATCGTTTCTTCTTTGGTTTTTGTGTACTAATTATGGTTGTTTCATTCCATGGTTCAGGAATTTGTTTTGTTTGTACTATTTCGTTAAATATTTTTGGTAAAATATTGGAAAGTGAGTTTTCTCCATAAATAAATTTATTATAATAAATAATTAACCGCCATCCAGGAAATACGATAGGATGGGCCGTGCAAAAGGTGGATGAAAAACTGCGATATTTACTATGGTGATTGGTGACTTAGGCAACAAGTCTTGAGGTATAGGTGCATTAACGAGCACCTCATGACCATCCGCATCAAGGCTTAATTCGGCAACATTAGCCTAAAATGTCCCCACAGAAGAGAAGGATGACAACATCAAGGATATAATTTTCGAGCTCTTAGGCAAAACATATGAGCAGTGTCCTAGCTGCGATATTAAAACTGTCCTGGGCTATTTTAATGCCAAGATAGGAAGGGAAGACATCTTTGGCGGAATAATTGGGAACAATTTCCTGCACGATATTGCGATCGACACAGATTGACCATGACTTTCCGAGGAGCTAACATCCACTCAGACTACTATTTCGTTGTAGCCATGGTAGTACTTCGGGTTTCCAGACCCAATGCTTAACAGGGTGGGAGATACTACGATCCTTAAAAATGTGGTAATATTGTAAAATCGCCTTGGTAGACATACCAATCAAAAATTAAATTCAAATTTTGACCTAAAAGAAGCCTTGGCCTAAATTATTGTAGGAGTAAAGTAGGATTCTATACCTTTTCAATAAAAAAAATCGAAGTACAACGAACACTCAAATAATTGTTTACAAAATAATCCAGACAATAATAATAATTCAGACCTAATATTTAATAAAAAAAAACTTTAAATTTATAAAATTTTAATTTTTGTAGCACACCAATTAGAGAATTAATAAACATAGCGATATTATTTAAACAAATCATTTTTAAATTGATAATTCTGTCTTGCATAAAATGTCAAAACTTTCAATCAGTCAATTCGCTTCTCAGATTATTATAAGTATTGACATATTGGAAAAATAAAAGAAAACAGTGAATATTTTACAAAAATACAAACATGTTTAAAAGGCTAAATAAATTAATTTGTACATAAGAAGTAATGAATAAATGTAATTATGTGCATCTCTTCTCAAGAAAATATACATTTATGTTATAAATAAAATAAAACAATAAATTAGCTTGCGCAACAGTCCGAGAACTAGGGCCTAGTAATTTGCAACTCTCAACCATTCCTGTGTGCGAGTAATATGTTATCAGGGTTGGAAGTGATCTGCAGTTAAACCAAATCCGAACGGCTATTTTGAGAAAGAACTTTTTCATGTTTTTCAGTATCTTTTTATATAATGTACTTAAATACTATTTAAAAATACGTCCCTAAAATAAAACTTAAAACTAACTAAAACCACCTGATCTACTTATAAACTAGTTAAAACTAGAACCTTGTGCCATGACGTCCCAATTGTTAAGGAGTCGCCTATCCACGGTTCTTAGTCTGATGTGGTAGATAAGCCGAACAGCTAATCTATCCTGTACCAGACATCTATGAAAAAGAGGAATGTCTATGTTGGAATGAAGCCGCTGAAGCGTACGTTCCCAAAATACTTGTTGTTCGGATGGAACGCCCCGAAAATGATGTTTTTGGTCGAAAAAATAGCTCTTATAATGTGCCCTCGAACGAGTTTTATCACGATATTGTCAATTCTGTTGATTCGAGTCCTGTTGAATAGGGCCTCGTTAAGTTAATAGTCTTAGACAGTTTCGTAAACACTGCCTCTCAAACACCCCCAAATTACCTTCACTCTGGGACTACTTTAAGACATTCGTTTCGCAGGACGACCCTGGTCAGAGCAGCATTTATATGTCTGTCGATGCGCGTGAAGATTAACGGTCACTATCTTGCCCAAATCTTGCACGTATCGCTTGTGACCCTAGCCAATTGAGTTCGAAACAGGATTGTCTCCGACTTCTGGAAGTTTATTTTGAATTTCCAGTCCTCGGAATATCGCTGAATCTTGTTGAAATCACGCTACAAGAGAATTCTAATAACCTCAACATTTTGGGACGTTCTGTGCACAATTAAATCGTTGGCGTACGCAATTGCTTGGTTAGACTACCTACCTGGTATAAATGTTGAAGATAATCGCCGAATTCACCGCTCCCTTTTGGAGACCATTTTTAATTTGGAATGTTGTGGTAGAAGTTATATTGCCACTATTGGCAACAAACTTTCTACCGCTAAGCATATCATAGAACAGATATAGTTTGCTGATGCCGCGCCTGCTCAGTTTTAGATAAAGACATTGTTGTTGCATTGTTCTTTTTTCAATGTATTTCATAGGATATCAGAAACAAGTCTACATGCAGCATGAAATGTGTTATGACCCGCCTTGAAACCGAACTGTTTGTACGGAATTATTTTATCGACCGCAGCCCACTTAGTCAGAGCACTTTTGATGAACTTCTCGAAAACTTTGCTGGTGCTCGGAAGAAGACTTATCGACGGAAGATTTGGCGATTTGGAGTTGTCCTTTTCCGTTTTCGGGAGAGTATGAACCCCAGCATTATTCATTATTGAAGAGTGTGGTATACATGTCAATTGCCTTCAATGGTACATGTCTTTGTACAACTGTGGAGTTGACTTTGTTGAGTTGAAGATGAGATGGAGCTCAATCTTCTTGATTAACTATCCTACTACGGGAACTCCATGTAGGTATATGTTATACGAAGTATAAATTAAAAAAAAATGGAGGTTCCCTTAAAATCCCCACCCATCCCGTATATTTGACTAAGTTAATGATGGTCTTTATGATATTAACATTTCAAACCTCTTAACGTTCAACAACACACAAGTGATTACTTGATTTGAGTGGTTGATTACCTTGCATGTACATTACTGTGAAAAATAGTTTTCAAAACTTCAATCCTTTCCCGTAAATAAAGTAGGTATTTACTTAGAAACAAATTACCATATTCATTTGAACAATTATCTCTTGCGTGCATCTATACTTTTGTAACATTATAAGACACTCTTTTACATAGCCGTACTGCCTTTGTTGCATATGTGAACCTCCATGCATATATTATTTATTCTGCGGAATTTTGTATGCTGAAATTTCTAGTCCTTGTACGTCAGTATTTTGACTGGATTACTGACTCATTTAATCTAGGAGTTGCGTTTGTCAATAAATTCAGATTATACACAGTCAAGGCAAAACAAAATTTTAGGAGGCATGGCAACCAGTTTTGCATCATTTTCTACACAACATTGAATTAAATTTAAAGTTCTCTCGATTTAATACGGAACTGTATTAAAATAACCGCACAGCAACCACTGAACCCCACCCGTGAAAATTAATACAAATTTAAGAGGATCAAAATATGAAGGTCTGCCTGCGCAATTGAGCTTTATTGATATGTTATTACTTTTTGATAACGCAATTGAGAAAGTATTTTTCATCTGAAATAATACAATACACATACATAGATAGATACATGTGCATTCAGGAAAATATAAGCTTTTACATATACATATTTTTTTTGTTTTTCTCTGATATTTTTACGGAGGTAACTTCGTAACGTATGGCTTTTAACATTTTATACGTATTGTGGTAGTGCAGTTAAATTTCAGTTCAACCAAATAAGCTTAAAAAAGGACTAAAAAAATAGTGTCTTTGAAACTTAAAATAGGTCTGCATTTGGCTGTAATACTTATATTATACACTTTTTTGATTTTTTAAATTTAAAGGATATCGATTTTAAATACTGTCGAGCATACTGAGCAAATTAAGCACAATTCCATAAAAGCTACATAGATTCTGGTATTTGTCTATAAGACATGCATGGAACAACTAACGCATAGTAAGAGCTACCCATTTATACTTATGATGGATCTGTTCATCTTAAATAGTAGGTACTACAAAAAAAGTCAACCTGAGTACAATACATATTGATTATTTATTTCAGTTTTTTGTAGAACAGTTGATACTTAGGAACCTAAAAAGTTACATGTTAAGCGTGTTCAGCAGGCGTAATATAACAAAGAAAAAACCTACATAAATAAACCGTTAAAGCAAATGCATTAAACAATTTGCAGTTTTATGTGGCACTAAATAGTATATTTTTTGCATCACCATTAATCATTATATACGCTATGGCCCAGATGTACTTATTATCCTCACAAGCTATAACGTTTATAATACTTATTATAATTAATACATACAGTCTCTGGCCATATTATTAGACGCACTTTAGATTTTATGCAAAATTTAAATTTTCTGCTATTTTAATCAGGTTTTCGAATATTGTAATGTATTTAAATTATTTTGTATGCAGAATATAAACTATTTCTTACTTTTTTTATAAAAATAAAACAACAAATTTATTGAATTTTGTTTCTATAATATTTAAAAGTATTGCGTAGTTAGTAGTTATAAAAATTCTGCAGTGCATCTAATAATATGGCCAGGGACTGTATATACAAATTTGAAAAAAGAGGCTGGAATGCGACATTCATAAAAATATTTTGTGTAAGATAAATAATTGAAAATGATCATCTTTCTTTGTTCTCCCAATACTTGGGTTGAAAACCATTTCTTATCAGTTTCTTGTTAAATACATGCATATATTTTTGTTAACGAGATTTTAGTGGCATTTCCTGAGATTTTATTCTTGCTTATATGAACTTATAGAGATTGGATTTCTCTAAGAAAATTAAGCCAACAATGAAATCATTTTGAAGTCAACACCTTTATTTATTCAGAAGATATCCAGAATCAAATATCTTTTTTTTTACTAATTTTGAGTACTATTTTTGAAGATTTTAACTTTTTTTGAAAAAAAAACCAACTGTTAGACTTTCATACAAACTTTACTGCATGTCAAAATCAGTATTTTTATATAAAATAAAAAGAAATTAAACTGAAAATCAATTTTTACTAAGTTTTACTAATGTTTTTTTTGTAGGTTTTATTTTTATTTTTTGTAAAAAATTCGATTTTATCAAAATTTTACCATATGTCGAAAACGTTATCTTTGCATACAATTATTTTAGAGATAAAATCAGTTTTTGTTCATAAAATATTGTATGTGACAATCATTTTTTTTTTCATTATTTACATTTTTTTCAAATTATATCAGTTTGGTATCATGTCACAATGTATAATATAAAATTTAATTCAGATTGCTTCAGTAATTGGTTTGTGAGATATTTTGGGAAAACCAATATTTTAATTGTTTGTTTTAATCATTAAAAAAAACATAGACTAAATTATCCTTATAACGAAATTTATTTGAAGTCGACATCATTAATTCTTCTTGAGATATGGGCGACGAAAAAAGCACACATACATAATTACAATAAATTCGCCGTTGGAGAAGAAAATACGAAATTCGAAATACTAATCCTGCGCTGATGAGGCGTCCGCCCCTTGCTAAAGCATTTGCAAAGAAAATTATTCAATGATATTTGGATTAAATATTTAGAAAAAAATCATAAAATAAATAAATAAGTCCTTTTACGTTCTTCTACCTTTTTGTACATGACTTGATTTTGCATTTTTGTCACACATTTGAACGCGTCAGTCGGCACATTTCAGAGTACTTTTGAAAGAACATTTTAATATCGAGTTTTGAATTACTTTATCACTTCTTGGTTTTTGTACATTTTATAAAAAAAAATCAAAAAGACCACCAATTTTAAGTTAAAATTGGGCACACATTTTGTCCTGCAGTGAAATAACGCCAAATTTGAAGAATCAGCCTTATTTCACTTTTGTACACTTAAACAAAGTAAAATAAACCCAACTTGGTTTTATTTCACTTTTAACGGTATGGTTTGTCATTTATGTAAAGACATATTTTATGCACTAAACTTCGCATAGTGTGCCCAAGCAGAGGGAAAGTGCAATAAGGCCAAGATTTGAAAGATGGTCTTATTTTACTTAGCCTTACTTTACGGCACCATATTTTGTCACTTTTTTTAACTACAAACAATTAGCTTAATATCGCAATATTATTTTCATCGTTTAAATAATATTTTTAGACGAATTTATTTTACATCGACTGTTCAGATCATTACAGACCATCTCCTCATTTATAATCGTTTTCTTTGGTAGACTCGGCATAAAAATGTGTAGCTGTCTTTTAGCGTTACGAATTGCAGAGCTCTCCCACTCCGCTTTGGGTTTTTTTGTATTAATGCCATTATACGTGAAGTTCCTTCTAGGACATGTTGTTTTTGGTCTTGGTCTTCGATTCTCTGTAATTCGAGCACCACTGCTTACCTCTCTGCAAATATTTTCTTCATATAACCTGCCTGATGCCAAACTACCAGCTAAACGTCTAGCAGCTCCAGCACTGCTTGAAATCGCACACAAATCAATATTTCTCGCTGGTCTATTGAAGCGAACGGGAACGCCTTCTTTATTGAAAATAATTGTGATGTGTTTTATTGAGTCATTTCTTTGAGAACAAACAAATTTGGGTTGCATCTTTCGAGTTGATTGATCTTTTTTAACTTTTCTTTGAACAGAATCCGCAGAAGTTTGGTGAATTGGGCGAAGTAAAGGTGCCTTTCCAGCTAGATCCAGCCAATTAAGAACTCTTTCTGCAAGTTTTTCATCAGAATGTGAATTATTGGTAAAAACTGAACTAATGTCATGCAGGGAACTTCGTTTGGAAGGTGCTTCTTCTCGTAAGAAATCACATCTTTTTTTAAAGTGGTCAATGAAAGGATTTCTAGATGATAATCGACGATAGGTTCCTGTTGTTGCGTTTTCGAATTTGGGCTCTGAAAAATTCTGTCGACATTGAACTTTGGAAGATCCAACTAAACGAAGCTCCTCATCAAGTCCGGAGTATTCACAATATGCTGAAGATTGTACTGTAGCTAAAAATGTTGAAGATTATGTATAAACTAACATCCCTAACCAACATTTCTTACTTACAACGTTTACTTCTCAAGTTTGAGCTTGAATCCAGTTTTTGCTTTGGCTCATAGTCTAGTATAAAATGGCGTTGCCCAGCTTCCAACCAAACAGATTTTACAAAAAGTGGCCTGCTAGCTGATTCCCAGATTGTGGAGTTTTTCATTATAACGAAAAATGATGCTTACTTTTTTGTAGAATTTTCTCGCTTAAATCCAATATGAAATGTATTTCCGTCTCCACACCATGTCATCGACTAAGCAAAGGAACTGTCTTTGGTGGTTTCAAAATGGTAAATTAAAAGGGTAGTAAATACTGTAGGCGCTTTTTTTCATTTTCCAAGTTTTTGTTGATTCTACCATGCAATATTGCCTCACTACCGCGCACCGCAAATAGCTTTTTGGGAAAGTTTTTTTTTGTTGGAGGTTTAAGAGTCCTTTGCACGCGACTACTACAATCCTCAATCAATGAGAAACAAAGCCTTCGGAATACCGACGACGCGACGTATTCACTAAAATGTGTCTCTTTAGGTATTTTTATAGGTACGTATGTATGTATATAACATTTAAATCAGGATATGTCTGGTTTATTACTGCTTTGGTATAGGCTATAAAAAGTCCCTAGAACAACTAAGAATAGATTATGCATAAACTAAGTTTTCTAAAACACATATCATATAAGTAATGTGATACAGAATACATTTTTAACGTTCTTTTTTTGAAAAACTGCACATTTTCTTGCGTTTTTTAGGCAAATTTTTTGAATTAGTATATTCTAGTCGTAAAAATGATTTATAATTATATCAAGAAGCATGCTAGATACGGCATACTTCATAAATAATAATATGATACATAATATTTTAGCATAAGTTGACAGGGTGTGCGGTATCGTAAAGGTGCACATTGAATATGGTGAAAAGTCAAGTGATGACCTAACCGAATTTGTTAACAATTCTGTAACGGTTATCGATTAACGGTTGTTTTTACTAAATATTGAAAAACATGTGCACTAGTCGGTTTTTTCACTCACCCTGTTACAATAATTTTTAGTAAACAAAATTGGATGGACATTGCGATTTCGCTAAGAGTTAATCACTACTTTGAGATGTAAATCAAGTCCAATTTTGTACTTCAGTTCTTAAAGTCTTATTCAGACAAAGGTTATTTTTTAATTAAATATTTGCGGTTTGTATCAAAAATGTTTTTTATTCTTAAACTTCCTAAAAAGTAATGAATTCGAACACAAATAAGATCAAATTCATGGTTTTTTTTTACACTTCAGAATTTTCAGAAAGTAGCTTATAGCAAGCTTCAAAGTACGATCAGAGGCTCGTCATAAGTGTATGTGTTAGTTGTTAGTAAGAAAATAATACAATTAAAGCCTAACACATGCATAAAATACAAACATAATTAATGATCATCCCAAGGAAGAACCTTTAGGGCAAAGCGAATGAAATTATGTTCAATTGATTCAATACGTTTTCTATGAACTTCGTAATAGGGCGTCCATACCTGCAAAGCGTATTCAAGATGAGGACGCAGATGACAATTAATTGTACAAAGAAAGAGTAACATAGGGATCATTGAACTCCTTTGCCCAGCGTTTTATAAAACCAAAAAAAAACTTGCTTTATTAACAATAAAATAAATGTGTTGTTTAAATTCCAAGTTGGAACAGAAATGAACACCTTAATCTTTAAATGTGGAGACGCTACAGATTTTTTCCTGTGATATACAATAATCAAACACACTACAAATTCGTTTTTTAGTAAGAGTTATCGTCTGGCATTTTAAAGGTTATGCCCATTTGAACCCAGTACAGAAAAAAGAATACTCAGCCTTATTGTTAGCAGCAAAACTTTCTCCATTTCTCATTCATTTATGTTTTTGGTGTGTTTCAACAAGAATCAAAAGTGTGCCTAAAGTTATAACAACTTAATAAAAAGTGCGGGTGGATGCAAAATTTCTACATTGTTGGGAACTGTTTTATAATTTTGATGATTTGTCATTCAGTTTTTGTGATTTTTGAAGTGGTTCACCCTAAGAACTAAATTATTTTTATTTAGATACATAAATTATTACAATTTTACACTTATTACTAAACTGATTTTATTATTAGTTTTTTTGTTTGAAGTTAAAAATTTTTAATATAGGGTCCGCCATCTAACCTTGTTTTTTAACTAGTGCCTATTTCGTGAATGGTAACACTTAGCTCATGTCTGATTTGACAGATAATTACTTTTATCGTTCCACTCAACGAATGTGGTTGTATATACGGTTAAACAACACTGGGAAAAACTTTTCAGATGATCTTGGCGGGTATGTAGATAGATAGATTTTTTATTTTCGTATTTGGATTACATTTGCTAAGCTATCGCACAGTTTACATATACAGAGATTTGATATAAGATAGATACATTACTTCTTTCTACTGAATCAGTATTTATATTATTAAAGTTAAGAATTGTATGGTGATATAAATATTTGAAGGAAAGTACAAAAGAAAAAATGTTCAATATGAAAAAAAAGTGTTCAGGTACAGTGTGCCTTAACATAGTTTTTAAATATATACATATTTGTTTGAAATAAATGGGTAAGTATTTTGGGTTAGTAACAAAATTCATAAATAATACTTATGTTTATATTTTAGTATAAGTTAGTGACTTTATAATTGAATATATTGATAAATAAATAAACAATTAAATTATTAAGTTATAATGAAATAAATAAATAAATAAATAAGTTAGTTATTCAATAAATAATTTTATAAATACAAAATAAACAATCAAACTTTACTGCACAAAGAAATTGATGAATAAAAAAAAAAATTATTTGATTGCAATAAATTAAAAACAAGTAGATAAATAATTGTGTAACTCACATAGAGGTAAATAAATAATAAATAAACATTAAATCAAATAAGTAAATTATAAAGTAGAAGTTAATATCACATAGTGTTTAAGTAAATAACATAATTTAAATATCTAGAAAAAAAACAAAAGGAAAACGAAATATAACAATAAGTAAAATTACAAGTTTTAACAGAAAATTATAGTAGTTGGCAGAAAAATGGTTAGTATATAAGTTGGCTGATCAATGGATTATCCGAAAAATCGCATTTTAATACAAATGAATTATTCAGCTTTTCAATTCTATCACACATTTTTCAACATTTGCTCTTGCATGCAAGTCGGCTGTAGAATAATAACAAGGAAGATTAAGAATCATTTTAAGCAATTTATTTTAAGATATCTGCAGTTTTTTGATATGACACTTTGCACATTTTCCCCATATCTGGCAACCATACAAAATAATTGCCTGAAAAACCACTTTATAAATTATAATTTTATTGTCGTTACTAAGACCGGACTTTCTATTGATACAGGGATATAGAAGTTTTATCGCTATACCAACTTTCTTTAACGTTTTTTCAATATGTTCTCTGTAGATAAGTTTTTGGTCTAAGCAAACCCCTAGATAATTTACACTCGTTTCCCAGTTTATGTTAACACCGTTAACATTTATTTAGTTACTTGGAAAAAACAAGACTTTCTTTTTTTACTAAAAAAGATAGCTTGTACCTTATCAGCATTTAGTTTTATTTTCCATTTAGAATAATACTAATAATAATAATAATAAGATCAATTGCATGGGTTAAATTTGTCTCTATATTAAGAAGAAATTCATGCGATGAAAAAATCGCAGAATCATCAGCAAAAATAGCTAATTGACATTCAGGAAGCTTGTGTTCCACAGATCCTTGTGAACACCATGTTCAACATGGTAACAATTTGACAAACAGTTTTAACATAAACACTAAAACACCTATCAGGCAGGAAACTTTGAATAATTTGTATTAGATAAGTAGGAAATCCTAAGCAAACTAGTTTATGGACAATTCCATTGTACCACACAGTATCAAAAGCTTTTTCTATGTCTAGTAAAATGAGGCCAGTTGATTTGTCAAGCAAATATTCCTAATATTCATTAGCAATAATATTCAATTGATCAGCAACTTCTAATATTTTTTTCTTTTAAAATCTATTCCAAAATTTTACTAAGACTACTTAACAAACTTATTGGTCGATAGTTTTGCGGAAGTTTTAAGTTTTTCCCAGGCTTTGGAATGGGTATAACCTTAGTTTTTTTCCAAAGCTTGGGAAAATATTGTGTTTTTAAATATACATTGACCAAAAAGACTAAAAATACAAGCCCACCCAGTGTGTTTATAGGACTTATTGTTTGCCTTACAAGGTTTTTGGTTTCATCATCACTGAGATGTTGGGACACTAAATGGTTATTCAAAAAAGTTGTTCCGAGGACATTAGCCTTTTGTGAGTCTTCATAAGCTAAATCATTGCCATTTTCTAGATTTGGAATATGTCTGTTTTTGTTTTTAGTTATTTTGGCAATATTCCAAAATGGCTTTGGATTATTATCTAGTTTCCTAAGATTTTCATTCCACTTCTTATTGCGAAACTTTTGTATTTCCTCAGTTACCTTCTTATGGTAAAGTTTAACTTGAATCTGATATAAAGGAAGTCGATAGCGTTGTCATGGTCTCTTAAAAGAATTTCCAATACGAATATAGTCAAGAATGTATTTGGGCATCTTAAAAACAAAAGATTTTCTTATTTTCTTGGAAGCGCATGATTCTATTGTTTCCAAAATAGTATTAGAAAATGCATTTATCTGTGTGTCTATATCATTTTTTGAACATAATCTAAGTTTTGACTTCATTTCTTTTTTATATCGTTTACAATTTGCATTTTTAACATCAGGTAATAACTTTTACTAACTTCCGGTGTTTGAAGCATTTTAAAACATACGGGAACATGATCAGAATTTAAACGTTGCATAGTCTTATGTGGGTTGTGTGAAAAAAGATGGAATATTTGTGATGAACATGAATAGTTGAAGCACGGAAGGACTACCTCCATGTATGCAAATAAGCAAAATTGTCGCATTTGGGGCACAGAAAACACGAGCCAGCCAGAGACAATTGACGCTTTAAAGGACTATATACGTGAAGCCATTGGTGAAATACAGCTGGCACAATCGATAATGTTTACCGATTATTTACCATTATTAACCGGAAAGATTGTACTTTCAAATAAAAAAGAAATTTGAGAAAATATTCAGCAGTTTTTCAATAGCATTTTCAAAAAAAAAAATGTTACTTGGCGGACCGTTTATTAAGATAATGTTAATATATATAAATTACGTGTCACGATGTTTATCCGCGATGGACTGCTAAACTACTTACCCGATTGTAATCAAATTTGTACACCGTGTGGCAATGATACAGTTTTCGGTGGTACTCTCATTCTTTTGACCGTTGGTTTCGCCAGACCGTATAAGTTTTATCTCGCTCTTCTTTTGTGGAAGAGTTTAATATATGTTAATAATTCTTATGGCGAAGTGTTGAAACACTTCGATTGACCATAAAGATACGCCTAGTATTGCAAAATGATCCAACGGCACTGCAACCAAATACGCAATGCATTAAACTGCCTGACAATTTCTGCACTGTTCTTCAGGGAATGATTTCAATCCGAATATTTTTCCGGATAGAAAGAGTAATTACTTGAATCATAATTGGCTCAGTCATCTGGCTATTTTGGCAGCCAAAAATGTTTATGTTTTAATGAAATTAATTTCCAGATACAACAGTTGTTACTAGTTACTTAAATCAATCGATTCTGTTGTTAATGAAAATGGTAGTGTACGCTTTCCAATTGAATGTTTAAACTCATTAGATATACCTGTAAGACCGCCACACAATCTTTGATTAAATATTTGTTCACGAATTATTCTCCTGGATAATTTGAACCCTCCTCAATTAATATACCGAAAGACAGGGTAAAAAAAATATTGTGCACCGATTAGTTTTAAGAAAAGAGGCTGGGATGCGACCCACACTGATAACTTCCCATCCCGTCTGTCGATTTGTCTTGCTTAAAAGTTTGTCTATATGCACTCGTATCAATTTTAACCAAATTTGCGTACTATTTTTTGTAGATTTTATTTTTTTTTTTGAATAAACGGACAGTTGTATTTTTATATAAAAATTACTGAATATCGAAAACAATATTTTCTGTGAAATAAAATAAGTTTGAAGCCAATATTTTTAATTTTTGAAAAGCTATTTGAGTCGAAAGTAAATTTTTACCGTTTTAGTATTGTTTTTTTTTAGAGTTTTATTTTTTGTAAAAAAAAACTTTCAATTCGATTTTTTTCAAAATTTTATCGAATGTTGTTAATAATATTTCCTATAAGATAAAATTAGTTTAAAGCCAATATCTACAATTTTTGAAAAGATATTTGAGTCGAAAAAAATTTTTTACCAACTTTTATACATTTTTTTTAGGTTTTTATTTTTTGAAAAAGAAACTGTCAATTCGATTTTTCCCAAAACTTGTCCTAATATTGAAAACAATATTTCTTATATGTAAAAATAAGTTTGAAGCTATTATCTCAAACTTTTGAGAAGATATTTTAGTCGAAAATCAATTTTTATCAACTTTTATTACTTTTTTTTAGGTTTTTAGTTTTTGTAAAAAAACTGTTAATTCGATTTTTCTCAAAATGTGTCCTAATGTTGAAAACAATATTTCTTATAAGATAATATAAGTTTGAAGCCTAAATTTCGAGTTTTTGAAAAGATATTTGAAACGATATTCAATTTTTATCAACTTTGAGTAATGTTTTTTTTAGATTTTTAAAAAATCTTTCAATTCGATTTTTCTCAAAATTCTTCGTTGTACAAAGTTGTTTTGGAGATGAAATCATATTTTAGTCTTAAGATTTTGGAGGTGAAATTTTGTTTCAGTTTTTTTGATTTATAAGATATTGTAAGATATTTAGGGTCAACCAAAATGTTCACCTTTTTTCAAACTGCTATGGTAAAAAAACCACCAACGCAATTTTCTTGAGAGCCCTTTTTGCATCTTTCTGCCTTATTATCTGTATAACAAAATTTATTTGAAGTCAATACCTCTACTAGTTCTTGAGCTATGGAGGACGAAAAAAACGTCGCGAACGTACGGACGTACGGACCTCATTTATAAGTTTAACTGTCTGATATTTATAAACTTTGTAATATATACTCATTTTTTACAAAAAAGAATAAAAATACGTTTTAAATTTAATTATTTTGTATTGATTTTTGCTTAACATCAACTGTACGAAAGTTTTGATCAAACCAGTAAATTTGTATACCAGCTGTAAAGTTTCCGTCTTCGTTCGTTTATAATAAGTTCACTGTAAAAAATCCGTCGTGAAGGTCACATGTTTTTCCTTTAAGTTTACAAGTTTCCAAAAATGTGTAGGATTCTGTTTCATTAAGGTACCCATATCAGAAATATAAGTAGCGTATACAAATTAGAAAGAAACTTAAATCCATTGAAGTGTCCACATAAAAAGAGAAGTTGATTGGAGACAGAGTTTTGAGGTAAGTTTTCCATGCCTTATCTCTTTTGTTATGCAGTAAACGCAATTCTTTCGTGTACCAAGGGTGACAAAATATCGTATTTCTTGATTTTTTTTAAAGGTAGATTTTTTCCAAACTACTGTTCAGGATCTTATAAAAAATTGAAACTGCTTCGTCCATATTAGAAAATGTTAAAGTATCAGCAATTCCAGAAATGATTAAATCTTTAGACAACAACTGGAAATTAGCTCTTCTTAAATCAACATTATATAAGCAATCAAAGGAATTACTGATGTGTTCAGTAAGGTGATTACTTAAGTCAAGAAAAATTTCCTAATCTAGATTCTAAAACAAGAGTACTAATAGCGTCAGAAGAAAATACTTAATCGAGAATTCGAAGAGAAGAAAAAAGAGAGGCTTAAGGCAGTATTCGTCATCAGATGGAATCCAGTCAATTTGTGGTAAATTAAAATAACCTCAAAGTAAAATATTGGTATCAGAGTAGGACAAGTTGATAAGAAAGTCAAATGCCAAGGAGATTTCGCTATAAACGGACTCTAAACTTTTTGGAGGAATGAAACGTTTAAAATGAAAATAGTCTTAGTGTGTACCATTATCTTTCCACAGACCAGCTCAATTGATAGTTCAAATGGAAAAGATACAGAAGCAGAGAGAAACGGCATATATGTACAAAATCATGGTGGTAATTAAAAGTTATCAATATTGGGTATTGACCGTTGTACCAGTTTGTACTTATTTTTGATAGATCGTCACTCTATCTTTTATTTGGTCGTCCTGATGGTCTGTATTTCGTTGTTTTTTTGTTCATCTTTAGTCCTGAAGACTAGATACATAACCTGCATAGCTACATTTCAGCTTCCTTGCTCTATTTTTCCCGTTTATTGTGAATATCTTCATTTCGTACCCTTTGACTTACTCGTATGTTAAGAAGTATCCTTTTTTGTCTAACATATCCTAACTGGTCAAGTGTTCTTGCAGTTTGTAGTGAAAAAGTAAAAATCGGTAGAACAGCATAGACTAAGATATACTTCATTGTGTCTGCACTTTGGTAAAATATGTTTAAGTCTCCAGAATTGTTTCCAGCTATATGATGCGTCTGTTAATTTCTTTATTTGTTTGCTCCTTAAATTATTTTATTTAAATTTGAGTCCTATACTCTCTGTTTTTATTAGTGCTGTGATATTTGTATTTATTTGTTTTTAATCGTCACTACTGTAATTGGGTTTATATTTTGATTTTTCAGGGAGGACGATATCATTTCGTGTTCAACGGAGTCAAAAGCTTTACTAAAGTCAATAAATACAAAATAAACCGGTAGTATTAATTAATTGCATTTTTCTATTAGCTGATTCATTGTTTGCAAGTGGTTTGTTGTTGAGAATCTTTTTCTAAATCAAACTCGTTCTCTTGTTGATTATTATTAAAGTCTTCTTTGAAGGTTCTGTAAAGCTTTTTGGGAAGAGCTTGTAAATTGTCGCAATGTTACTTATGGGTCTGTATAGTTATTGTTATTGTTCTTCTTTCGTTGTTCGTGTATTAATGTTATCGTTGTTTCTTTCCATTGTTCAGGGACTTAATTTGCTTGTACTATTTCGTTAATTATTTTTGTTAAAATATTGGAAATTGAGTTTTTCCCATAAATAAATTAACATTTCTGATGATATTCCGTCATTTCTGGTGCAAGAAAGACAAATTTCTTCAGATCGTCTGGGGTCTTTTCGACAGTTTTTTTTGCTGAACATAGGGGTGTAGGTTTTTAATCTTTGTTGTCTATTATATCATCTTCTGTGATATTTTTAGTCAAGGTGAACAGTTTTTCAAAGAATTTGCTTGCGTTTGCATTGATGTCGTTTCTGTTTGTTAGAACAACTGTGTTTTGGTCTTTCATACTTGTAATCTATTCCATTTTATTTGTTTTTCCATTTTCTATTATCTACCCATTTGTCGAGATCCAGGTCCATTTACTGCTATCTTTCTTTTTAAAGAATGATTTCTCGAATTTCAAATTAATTTCTTCTAGCCACTTGAAGAGTCCTCTCTTATATTTCTTGATCCAAATCACCTATTACGTAAGTTAATTCTTTTTTGTTATTATTGAATGTCGTGAAATTATATCATTTCTTCGTCCTCAGCCTTTTCTAGTAAATTTTGTGTTGAGTGTTAAGCTGTATACTACAAATTCTTCCAGTAAAGAATTGTATGTTAATTATTTTGTCTTTTAGTTCGTTTTTCTTTGTACAAGTAATCTTATTTCGGCTAGTACTATTATATCCCAGGTTTTTCAATGATAGTTTTAATCTTTCCGTTTTCTGTTCTGATGGTGAATTTTGGTTCCAGGGAAACTTCATAAGTCATGTTAAATTTTGTCTTAGTTTTTGAAAAATAAAAAAAAATGGAAAGTAATGTTTTCTTAGAAAATTATTTTTGTGTTTGCTTTATCTTTGTACAAATATGCCTGGTTTTATTAGGAAGTAATATAAATAATTAAGTAGTAATAGTTTTACATTTACCATTTTATTCTAATACAATTGAATGATATTAGAATAAATGTTCGATACCATCGCCACTATTAGGGCTATACTGCAATTTAACTCCCCCGACTTTAATGCGTTTCTTAAGTTATACCAAAGAAGAAATTTAAACTTCATGAACATAATTCTTCATTATTCCCCTAGCATAAAGATCCAAGGGAAATTAATCTCTTAATTAATTTCTAATATATATTTTGCCAAATAGGTTCTCACAGAAAGGACAATTCGATAATCTTGGAAGAAAGTGCTTTTCCTTTTTTTCAATTTGTTACACATTTAATAGATCTTACTATTTTTTTAAATTAATTAGAGCATTGAATTTAAGAAAAAAAATATTCTCAGTTAAATACAAGAATCAAGTGGCTGGAAGAAATTAGTCAGTTAAAAAGAAGATACATTTGATTCTTTTTTATTTCAAATTTAAAAATTTAATTTTGAAAAGCTATTCACTCGAACAACTTAAAAAAATGGTTTCCGACTTGTTAAATTATAGCATATCTCTTTGTAGGTATTATTTGTATATAATGGAAGGAATCCCAATAATATTTCGTGTGGTGATTTTTACTGCAACTTGTTAAATTACAAAATTTGTATGATTATTTTCTTAATTTTTGATATTTAACTTAAAATACCCGCCAAAAATTTTGAATATTGAGATTTGAAAACAATAATTATACCGCTTCTTTCTCAAGAGTTACTTACTTGCTTAAGCTGGCGCTACAGTCCTGTGTGAACTAGGTCCTCACCCAACAAACTTCTCCATCTAGCTCGTTCTCTAGCTAGATGTCTCCAATTTCGCGCTCCAAGTTGGGGGAGGTAACTTTCTGCACCGTATAGCTGGACGCGGATGATGAGGGTCTTATATATCGACACTTTGGTCACTCGAGAGAAGGCTTTACTACTCGATTGCTTTCTTAGCCCAAAGAAACCTTCATAGTTATATCTTAGTGCCATTATTCTATCCTCACCATGGTCTAGCTGTTTACGTCCGTAATGATGTTGCCTATCAGCTTCTACCACAGTATGGCAAATATATTAATGTAGGATATTTGACTGGACAACGACGACAACATATGACGGCAACAACTGCATATAACAACGACGACAGTATATAACAACGACGACAGTATATAACAACGACGATAGTATATAACAACGACGACAGTACTAACACTTACAAGACAGCAGACGAAGAAGAATAGGAGAAGGTAGAATGAGTCAGAGAGTGGTAGAACATCATCGTGAGCAGACGCAACCTCGAATCTATGTAGTTATTTCAGTGAATAAAAAATAAATTAGTAGTAAAGTTCTTTCTTTTTTTTTGTTAAATAATATTTTAATAAAATCCTACTGTATTTATTTAAAAAAGTAGTTGTGTTTTAATTCTGTGGACGAACCCCACAGAATTTGGGGGCTAAACCGTGATAAGCTACTAATAGCAGACGATTTGAGTGCTACATCTATCCCTGAAAAAAAAAACTCCTGACGCCAGCAAGCAGACGGAGTTGAAAAAGCGAAAACAAAAAACAACAACAAAAACAAAACAAACGGTGCTCGCGCAAAGAGAACAAATAAATACATACATTTTTATGTGCAGTGTGCGCGCAGCTGAAGATAGGGGAGATAAAATAACTTAAATTGTGTTGTGTGTGTGCGCAGCTGGAAAGTAACTTCCAACTTCCAAGAGGAGAAATAAATAGACGATCGAAGCTGAAAGACGGAAAACAGTAAGAAAAGAGGAGGATAAGCCGAAAGAAAGAAAACATTAAGAAGAGATTCAACAGTAGCGGCCGTAAATATTGGTTTTATTATAGTAAATAAAATTAAATTTCAAAAACATTTAAATTTTTAAAATCTTTAAATTTTTTAATTTAAATTAATTTTAATTTATTGATATTTATAAACTTATTTTCAAGCTTATTTTTAAACTATTTTTAATTAAATTATAATTTTTAAATAAGTATTCTAAAGTGTACAGATAAGAGGTTGCGTAATGGATGCCGCATCAATAGCACTACTTACGGTAGAGGAGTTGAAGGGTAGATTGAGAGAGTTAGGGTTGTCATCGACGGGCAACAAAAAAGAATTAATAGAAAGATTGATAGGTCACCATCAAGTTAGATCTATTGATGGTTCTGATGAAGATTTTAGTGATGCTGTAGGTGGTGGTGGGGGTGCGCATAGGCAGGAAGGGTCCCATAGGCGAGAGGCGATGACTGGAGTTGGAAGTTTGCCATCAAGCTCTTTCAGCTTCAGAGACATCGAGGACGCCGTTACTTCATTTTCGGGCGAGGATACCCAAAGTATATCCGACTGGATTAGCCAGTATGAAGACACCTGTTCGGTGCTGGGTTTCGGTGAGCTGCAACAGTTTGTGTTTGGGAAGAGACTCATTACTGGAGCTGCTAAGCTTTTTATACAAGGGACTCAGGGGATAAGAGATTGGAGTTCGCTGAAAGAAGCACTGAGGAAAGAATTTTCAATTGAAGTGAGCTCATCCGAGGTGCATAGGCAGTTGAGGAGTCGTCGTAAATATACGAACGAGACTCTCAGAGAGTACCTTTATAGATTAGTAGAGATTGCCAAACCGATCCAAATAGATGACGCGTCTTTAATAGATTATTTTATTGCTGGGCTCAAAGACGATAAAGTAAACAAAATTGTGCTGTACGAGGCAACTACTCTGGAAGAGTTGAAAGTTAAGCTCAAAGTTTATGAGCGAATGAAGCAGCAGACGATGGCGGACTTCTCCCATAGGACTCCAGTTGCTACAGTGAAGCAGGAAGCATCAACTTCTGCTAAACGTTTTGACTCTAAAAAGTGTTTTAAGTGTGGCGAGCAAAATCACCTGGCTAGAGCGTGCCCACAGGGGTACAAGTGTTTCAAATGTGGCGTTATGGGGCATAGGTCGTTTGAATGCAAGGGGCCGCCGGACACTAAGACGGAACCAAAAGCCAAAGCTCATTTTGGAAGCAGGATAGGTCATCTAATGAAAGATGTTAGTTTGATGGGCGTAAGCGTGACAACATTGATTGACACAGGTTGTGACTTATCTTTGTTGAGGCATGAGATGCTATTGCATTTTCCAAATATAACTTTGGAAGAAAGGCCAACTATCTTGTCGGGGCTGGGCAATCAGCAAATAACCACACTTGGGTATTTTGATGCAACTGTGACAATCGACAAAATTCAATTTGAGGTCAGATTACATGTTGTGCGTGAACGTGACATGCTATTCTCGATGGTGATTGGAACCGACGTCATAAGCCAAGCTTCTGTTGTCATTAAGGGTAATGAGGTAAGGTTTTGGTGCAAAAAAGATGAAGATGAAAAAGAAGGTGAAGATGAAAAAGAAGATGAAGAAGAAGATGCTAGGCCAGGGTGTAGTAGAATATCTTCATGCGTAGGTGGGGCTAAGAAGGAGAAGTATGATTTGGGAAAAGAAGTTGGGAAAGGCAGACAGGTTGAAGAAGAGAAGGTTGCACCGAGGGTTGTAAGAACGTTGAAGGAAGACGTCCTCACGAAAGAATCAGCCCGAAATGCAACAGATAAATCGAATTTAGATGCGATTGCAGAGTTTAGAAAAGAGTTTCTAGCTATGAGTAGTTGGGCGGTGGAAGAAGATTTCACGTCCGTAGTTGACCTGTCCCATTTGCCCAAAGAATTTCAGGAGAAGATAAAGACGCTTGCCCAAAATTATGAACCGAAGAAAGAGGAGCAGTGCCCTATTAGCATGAAAATAATTTTGAAGGATGAGACGCCGCTGTATGAAAGAGCGAGAAGAATTTCAGCACCGGAGAAGGAAGAGGTCGAGAAGCAAGTTTCTGAATGGCTGGCAAAAGGAATTATTCAAGAAAGTAAATCCGAATTTGCATCACCAGTGGTTTTAGTGGCAAAGAAGAATGGTGAAAAACGGATGTGCTGCGACTTTCGAAGGATAAATGCCAGGATGGTTAAGGACCATTTTCCAATGCCGCTGATAGACGATGTTTTAGAAAATCTGCAGAAAGCCACCGTTTTTACAACCCTCGATCTAGTAAACGGATTCTTCCATGTTCCCGTAGAACCTAGTTCAAGGAAGTACACCTCATTCATAGTACATAATGGCCAGTATGAGTTTTTAAAAGTTCCTTTTGGTCTCTGCAACTCTCCAGCAGTCTTCACAAGATTCATTACGACCGCACTTAAACCTCTGATCAACGAAGGCGTGGTTCAGGTCTATATGGATGATGTGATCATTCCAGCAGGAAGTTATGAAGAAGCATTCACTCGTTTAGAAAGAGTTTTGGAAGTTGCAAGCAAGAATGGACTAGAGTTGAATTGGGGAAAGTGTAAGTTTCTCCAGCGGAAAATCGACTTTTTGGGCTACGTCATCGAAAATGGAACAATACGGCCATCAGAAGAAAAGACCAGAGCAGTGGCAAACTACCCATTGCCAAAAGATAGAAAAGCTCTCGAACGATTTTTGGGACTTACATCGTATTTCAGACGATTTGTAGAAGGGTATGCTATACGAGCAAAGCCATTAAGCGATTTGCTACGAAAGAAAGCAAAAATTGAGATGGGACTGCAACAGCAACAAGCTTTTGAATGGTTGAAGTGCGCGCTTACTAAATCACCAGTCCTTAAACTGTTTGATCCAAACGCCGTAACTGAAATCCATACAGATGCCAGCATGTACGGATATGGAGCTGTGTTACTCCAAAAAGATAATGACGACCAGGAGTTCCACCCAGTGCAATTCATGAGTCGTAAGACGAATCCCGCAGAAGAGAAGTTCCATTCTTATGAGTTGGAAGTCTTAGCAATTGTGGGTGCTCTTAAGAAATGGAGGGTATATGTTCTGGGCCGGCACGTGAAGATTGTCACTGACTGTAATGCCTTCACCCAGACAATGACAAAGAAGGAAGTACCCATGCGAGTGACCAGATGGGCGATGTATTTACAGGACTATGACTACGAGATAGTACATAGAAGTGGTACCGCGATGCGACACGTCGATGCACTGAGTCGGGTTGCAATGTTGATCATTGGAACGCTGTCTTATAGAATAAAAGAAGCGCAGGCACATGACGACTTTTATAAGGTAATGGGAGAGATCCTGAAGGAAAAACCTTACGAAGACTTTTTTGTTAAGAATGGCGTTATCTGTAAAGATCCGACTTTGGAATTGATCGCTATACCATCTTCAATGGAGGATGAGATAATTCGGATGGTACATAAAGAAGGTCATTTTGCTGCTAAGAAGACGCAGGACATACTGGAGAAATCGTATTACATCCGAGACGCCAAAACGAAAATTGCGAGGGTCATCAGGAATTGTGTTGAGTGCATATTGGCAGAGCGAAAGGGAGGTAAGCCTGAAGGGTTGTTGACTCCAATCGACAAAGGAAGCTATCCCCTTGAGACCTACCATATCGACCATATTGGACCGTTAGACGACACTAAGAAGAAATATAACCATATCCTCGTGATTGTCGATGCTTTCTCGAAGTTTGTGTGGCTGTATCCAACTAAGAGTACAGGCTCGGAAGAAGTATTGGATAAGCTCCGTAAGCAAGCTGCCATTTTCGGAAACCCAAGAAGAATCATATCGGATCGTGGAACGGCCTTTAGTTCGAATATGTTTGAAGAATACTGCAAAGAGCAAGGAATCTCGCATTTAGTGATAACGACTGGAGTGCCGAGAGGCAATGGCCAAGTGGAGCGGGTGAACCGTATACTTGTGCCGATGTTAACCAAGATGACCCTTGGAGATGCTGGATTGTGGTACAGGCATGCGGATAAAGTACAACAAATACTGAACAACACACCACCAAGAAGTACTAAGATCGCACCATTTAAGATTTTAACAGGAATCGACATGCGTTTGAAAGAGAATCTTAATATCCAAGAGATACTCAACGAAGAGATCTGCGCGGAACTAGATTTAACAAGGGAAAAGGTGAGAGCAGAAGCGAAGTCCAATATCGCAGAAATCCAGAGAGAGAATTACCGGTATAACCTGAGAAAACGCAAAGAGGCTTTAAAGTACAAACTGAATGACCTCGTTGCTGTGAGACGAACGCAATTTGGTCCTGGGTTAAAGCTTAAGTCGAAATACCTTGGACCCTACAAGATCAGTAAGGTATGCAAGCATGATCGGTACGAAGTGGAGAAGATTGGGTATCATTCTGGGCCTGGGCGCACCACTGCTGCTGCCGATGGTATGAAACCTTGGCCGAAGTCATTCGGGGCGAATGCCTAAGTAGGATGGCCGAGATGTAGGATATTTGACTGGACAACGACGACAACATATGACGGCAACAACTGCATATAACAACGACGACAGTATATAACAACGACGACAGTATATAACAACGACGATAGTATATAACAACGACGACAGTACTAACACTTACAAGACAGCAGACGAAGAAGAATAGGAGAAGGTAGAATGAGTCAGAGAGTGGTAGAACATCATCGTGAGCAGACGCAACCTCGAATCTATGTAGTTATTTCAGTGAATAAAAAATAAATTAGTAGTAAAGTTCTTTCTTTTTTTTTGTTAAATAATATTTTAATAAAATCCTACTGTATTTATTTAAAAAAGTAGTTGTGTTTTAATTCTGTGGACGAACCCCACATTAATACAAATTTTAATGAAATATGGTTTAAATTTACTGATCAAAGGCGCATCCTACTTGTTTTATTTATCGTAGCCCAAGTTTGGATAGTAATTCGACTTCAAACGAATTTGATGCACTGTCCGACTCTATCCAGATAATTTTATCCCATTTTCCGCACAGTGAGATTGTTATTACGGGTGACACTCTATATGTAAGTTAATTTGCTCGCAGCACAGTTTGCTTTTAATTCGATGCTGGCAACGATTCATTCTATGGGACGAATCTTCTTTCGCACTCTTTCAGTTGCTAAAGTACTTAAATATCTTGGCATTCATAAATCCGCTGGCCCGAATAGTATCCCCGCTATTGTTTTGAAGAGGTGTTCTTGAACGCTGGCAAAATCACTGCGTAGCTTGTCCATCTATCCTATTCTACAGATCTTTCCGAGTGGATGGAAAACTGCATTTGTCCAGCCTGTCCCTAAAAAAGGCGAATCCTCCTCCCCCTCTAACTATAGTCCAATTGCACTTCCGTCTCTTTTTTCCAAGGTCATGGAAACGCCGATTAATTTTCAGCTTGAGAAATATCTTCAAGAACGAAAGCTTCTTAATGACTGGCAGAATGTCTTTCGTAGCAATAGATCCACTGGTAATCTCATGGTGTCCCATCAGGGCTCCGTTTTGTCTTTGACGCTCTTCCTTATTTTTATAAATAATCTTTTGTCTGAAACTTCTAACCCAATAAATTGTTTCGCTGATTACCGTAGCCTCAGCTTTTCATATTCGTTCTTAAATTCTAATCCTTGTCCTTTGGATGTGGACTACCAACGCATTGTTCAATGGGGAATCAAAACCGGTGTAGAATTTATTGCTTCGAAAGCTTTATGTTCTCTACAAAGCCTATATTTGCCCAAAACTTGAGTACAATTCTTATATTTGGGCAGGTTCTAATTATAACTCACTAAAGTCACTGAGATCATCGAGCATCGTGCGTCGTCGCAAGGTTTCATGTCTCCCATTCTTTTATCGCTACTTCCATAAGCAATGCTCTAATGAAATAGCCAGTTGCATTCCTCCCCTCAAACAATTCAACTGTAATCCATCAATTTAACCTTGAGCCCAATTGCTTTCTTAGCCTAAAGAAACAGCGGTTAGCAAGGGTTATTATTCGTTTGATCTCAGAATTGGTGTTGTTTCTGCTTTAATAGCGGAGCCTAGATAGGTGAATTCCTTGACTACCTCAAAGTTACGTCTATATCAAATGTCTTATAATCTTAAATCCCATCGATTTCGTAGAAACGGCAAGAAACTTAATTTGATTTTGAACCGGAATTTTACTTGAAAAAATCATGTTGTTTGCATAGAGGACAAGGCATAATAAATATTATGTTTGAATTCTTATCGATCTTAATTATTTTCTATGCTCTAACAGTTTTATCTCAGAAGAACAGTTATTTGTTATTGCTACCGCAGATAAGAATCTACATCTTTAAAAACCAACTTAAACCATATTTTTCTTATTTGTAAACTTGACTTGACTTTATCTATAAGATAATAAATATTTATATGTTTCTATAAGCAACGCTCTCAAGTTTGTAATTTTTACTTTTAATTTAACTTTTCAAACATATTATAGTAGTTATTGTTGAATAGCTTCACTTAAAAAAGATATTGTATCTTACAGTGTAGCTCAACATGAACTAAATAAATAAATAATAAAAAAAGTGTCTACTGTTTTTTCTCGCTTGGAATAAAAACTTTTTAAAAATTATAAAAAGTCCAAAATCTTACACCTAATATGTTTTTCAGTTTTGTATGATGTTTAAAGTTAAATTGTCGATCTTATCTTATAATTAGCCCTGTTCTACGGTACTAATTTTAAGTGGTTTATGTGCGAACTTTATAACCGAAACAATTATTTTTGCTTTGATTATTCTTTCGCTATCCCGCTTATAATAACATACATTACATTATGTAGTTTAATCCATCATCACACGCCACCCTTTTCCATTTTCTTCTTTACTCGTAGTTAATTTTTATTTCTTATACCATATTTTCTACTGCAAAGCTATGTCTAATTGTCCCTCATTCTCCTATGGAATACACCTTGTTACCTTACATGCGAGTATTGCTAATCCATTACACCAGAAAGCGCTTTTTATCTTATTGTTTTATTATTGTGCTACAAATACATAAAAATACTTTTACTAACTTCACTTTTTCCATATAAAAGCGTTCGAAAAGATTAATTTGAGAGTCATTCAGTTCCACCTGTCCAACAGAAATAAGTGTCATGTTCTTGCAAATAATTAATCGAATTTCCAAGGCTTGGAAACAATTCAGCAACCCTCACGATATTGAAGCTGCGTTTAGCATTTCTATTCTTGCTCTACGATTAAGTGGCTTATTTCCTTTTAAGAGAACTAATGGATTTTTCAAAATATCATATCCGTATTTTGGAATAACCTTATTGCATGTCACAATATATGGCTACGTTAATGCAGTACTGGTCTATATGGATACTTTGGCCTATGCAAAGCCTCTGATTGTCGATAGTACATTAGCAGCTAGTAGTGCGTTTGTGGTCAAAATACTAGGAGTAATAATATCATTAACGATTTTTGCACCAACTTTGTTTGGGCCTAATTATGTGACAAAGAGACTTAACGTTTATGCTAGTCTTGTGGAAGTGTTGAGTGAGCTAGAAATCAACATCGCTCACATTTGTCGGAAGATTTTATTTATATCTACTTTATCTACGTTAATAGTTATATTATTGTGTTTTTATAATTTATCACATTCTGTTTTGTTTTATGAAAAAATAACCAAACACCCGGCATCTCTCAAATTCTTTTTTGTAGTAGTTTTGTCGAATTTTTATAAAAACATGTGCTTATTTATAATGGCAATGCATTTATTTCTGGTGTTTTTGGTTTTGTTTTTATTAAATAAGTTTTTGGATGAAATACTTAAGTTACGCATTCAAACTAGCATGAAAAAATAAATAAATTGGGACTATAAACTAAAATTATAGTTTTAATCACTTATAATGTAACAATTTAATTTTCTTTGATTCCTTCATTGCAATTGCTAGAGAATGACTGAAACGATCTTTCGAAAATAAACTAAACCAAAACAATGATACTGTTAAAACTGCAGCAATACAAAATTTAATTTAAGATTGCGAAAATGTTTTCTTCAATATTGTATTGTGTTCTATAAATGTAATTTTGATTTAGCTATATAGATTTATTGTTATTATTGTGATCGGTACGAATTGTCGAATTTTTTACAAAAAATAAAAACGTGATTTTCCACTCAAATTATCTTTTTAAAAATTAAGGATATTGGCTTGAAATTTATTTTATCTTACAGAAAATATTTTTTTTCGACATTTAGTAATTTGTTTATAAAAATCCAACAATCAGTATTTTCATACTTAAAATAAATCTACAAAAAAGTATGCAAATTTGGTAAAAATTAATGTTTGGTTCTTGATATCTCGTTAACAACAGACGATAGTGACTTAAAATGAATTTCATTCATCCAATTTGTATTTTTTTATATAAAAGTAATGCTATTAAAATTGGTAAAAAATGGTTTTCGACTAAAAATCTCGTTAAAAAAAATAGATATCCAAATCAAACTATTTCATTATATGCAAAATATTGTTGGTAGTTTTAAAATTTTTAAAAACAACTCAACTTACAACTTTTTAACAAAACTCGAAAACCTACAAACTTTGAAGCAAAACATATCGACGGACGGAATGGGAAGTTATCACGGTGAGTCGCATGGCAGCCCCTTTTCTATTTTATTGTTAAGCAATATTGATTTTATTAAAAGTAAGACTCATTACTATAGAATAGGTATAAGATATTTACATGAACAATGATTTTTTAAATTCATACGTAATCATGTTTTTTGCTGAATTTTTGTTTAGATTATACACATTTAAAGCGAATAAACTTTTTTTAAGTTGAAAGTTACCTATACATATAGAAGCATTTTAAAATTGCGACTTAATTTATTTTCTACTTGTAGGATAGTAGTATAAACAATAGTTGAACAAAAAAATCACTATACCAAGTTTATTTACATACAAATGTTTATATTTATATGTGGGAACTTAAACCCTTCGCATAGAACACAACTTTACAGAGAGTGGGAAATAAATTTACTTTTTACGAAGGGTGAGAAAAATATTTAATGATAAAGAAAAGTGAAAATCTGTGAATATTCCCCTCTTTCCGCTGAAAACAAATCCATAGATATTATAGTTGTACGAGTATCTCACAAAAGGTGAATTATTTCTAATGTGCAAGAACTAACTTCAGAAGAAAAGAGTCAGGCTATTTTCCTGCACCGTGTACAAATTTAAATAATCTTAACCTTATTTTAATTATGTCTGCTACTAGTTTTTCTTTTCAGCCGGATCAAAGAGCAATTGTGAAGTGGGAGCGAGTCCTTAAATGTCTACTAATCATTACGACCATAGCATTTTGCATTAATTTCTTTTTTCACAGCACCATATTAACCTTCAGTAGTACCCGTGGCATGATGGTTAGTGCGTTGGACTGTCATGCGAGACGTCTTGGCTTAGATCCCCATCTATGTCATCTAAAGTCTTTTCACGGGTACTGCCTCTTGCGAGGAATTGACAAATTCTCCAAGAGTAATTCTTGTCATGAAAAGTGCTTTCTCAAATTTGCCATTCGGATACGGCTTAAAATTGTAGGTCCCTTCCATTCCTGACAACAGTACACGCACACAGGAATGGTTGAGAGTTGTCAGCCACTAGGCCCTAGTTCTCAAACGGACTGTTTCGCCACCCAATTTATTTATTTTATTTATATATTAACCTTCATGTCACTCTTATTTTGGTTTCATGTCAAGAGGCATTAACAGAAATGAAAGGGCTGATCACTTAGCCCAGCAAAGATCGCTGTGAATGAAAAAATCGTGTCTATTTTTCTGACAAAATCCAATCACATGTAGAAAAGTCTAATCGACTTTATTATATACCAAGGAATATATGACCTTTTATGTAGACCAAGGCATGATACAGCCAGAATCACTGCAATATGTATCGGGCAGTGGGCACTGTCTAATAGAAGAGCAAGTAAAGCTGGCCACTCCTAACAATTCTCATTACCGTAGTTACTTATCAAATTTTGGTAATTAAAATTGTTTTGTGCAACAAAGAGTACGTTGGTTCTGACTACGTGATATACTTAAATCGATATAGTCGTAGTATAATAAAAAAAGGCCAACCAATCGTTTTAATTTTGGGTCATTACAAAGTTCTGAAGTTGTGTATATTTAGTCTAAAGGTTCTTAACTAAGCCAACGTCTAGAAATTGCATCACGTTCAATATTTTTTGTTGCCAAAAGACAGCAACTGGCCTTGGATTAGGTCTTGACATCAGGACCTTTCAATTTGCATTTTAGATGCAGCATTGCTAACTATTGCCAAGAATATGAACTTCTTAGAGCTTATATTTTCAAAAATATGTATATTAAGCTTTAAACACTTAACAAATTACTATGAGATTTTAGCATTTAAAAAAGTGCTCATGATTATACACTTTTCCCAAAATTAATTTTAAATTTATTTTATTTTAAATTTAATTAAACTTAACCAACGTTTTCAAAAATAGAGATTTTTGTGTACTAAATAAAACACATTAAAATAATAATCTACCAATACTTATAATATTTGAAATATACGCTATTATCGTGTAATATAATTTACCTAATGCTGTGACTGATTACCTTCTTACATTTGCGACCGAAAGTTGTTTTTATTTTTGATTCAACTTACTGAAAGCTTTTCCAAACTTGCGTACATCGAATGACAAGGAAGGCAATTGTAAACTTCATGAGACTTTTCCAACATAGGTTCTTTAAGACTGTAGTTTTCCATTTGACTCTGTTGATATCAATCGAATTTAATAAATTATGGCTGAAGAAGGTTCTATAAATAAAATAACAAAAATACAAATTAAAAGCCCGGAAAAGAGGCGTCATATTAGTCCGGATATTCACCCTCAAAGTAATTTTGAGAATCGGTATAGTAATATCATAACTGAACAAATATTGGACAACAGCATTAATACGGAGGAAATTAGAAGGCAGTTGCAGGCTTTCCTGCCCCAAAGCGGTCATTCTACACCAAACAAAGAAAAAGTTGAACTTTGTCCGGAAAATAAGAATTCTTAAAATTTAAATTCTATAGTTGCTTTGATGTATTAAATGTAATTCATATGTTAAAATAATAATAAAATCACTCGTCAAAGGTTGACTCAGTTTCCATCAATTACATAAATCACTCTAAGGTAATTTTATGATGGTATGTTTAAAAATAAACTAGCATTAAAGGAAGAGCTCAAGTATACTGATAAAAGAAAAGTAATGACTCAAATAACTTTTGTTAAAAGGTACTGTCCACTGCCTCCCTTAAGCCTTACAACAACAAGGTAAACGAACTTGAAAGAGGAAAATTCAAGTGCTTTACTATTTGAAATTGGTTTTATGTGCTTCCGCTGGACATACGATGTTTTTTTTTTACCACATTGGAATATAGAAAAATGTGCTCTACATACTTAAGAACTATACAAAAAGTGTTTATTATTCATTTATGTACAATCTCGAAATAAAACTCGAGTAAAATGTCTTATTAAATCCAATATGGTAGCTAACAATATTTACGTACTCCACGATATTGTACCTAATTTTTTTTTGGAGCAAAAAAAAGTCATCCCCATGCTTTGTGACCTTCTACAATCCGGTCTTGACAAGCTCAACAGGTCGGACAGTAATTGCAGACTCAATGTTAGTTTACTTATGACAAAACTGGTATTATTCACTAGAAAACGTAACATTTAAAATATAAATTGCTCTTTTAAAAGAATGCAATCTTTTGTGAATGCAGTCATCAGAAATTATTAAGTGAATTCATCTAGAAGATTCCAATTATCATTGAATTCACGCAGACATTGGAATTTCAAATAATGCAATTACCAATCATTTGACTTGAAAATGATTTCAATAATTTTTCCTTTATCGACTGACTGCACTCGATCGCAATCAATTGTGAATTTATGTGTGCTTTGAATTTTACTGTCAAAATATTTATGATTTTGCAAATTTTAATTCTCAATCTCTATGTGAATTTCAATCTTAAAATTTAGTCATCCAAATTGTATTCCAAAACGTTTGCATTCTTTAAAAATCCTGATGCTTGGTATGGTGGCCAGCACATCACATGACAACCAATTTCGAAAACACAAACAAAATCAGAGTTCGACTCGATCTCTTTGTGAATGAACCCAAATTATTAAAATTTCTAGTTTTTGTAAATCTATTGCTAATAAGAACAACTTATAAAATGTGCTTAAAGACATTCCTTGATTTATAATCTACATTATTTTTAGAAACAAATATAAGATCTAAGTAAATAACCAACAAGTATAGCAAGAGTCGGAAAAGAAAAAGTATGTCTCTGTTGGAATAAATCGATTCACCAATTCCATTTCCTATTTCTCTGGAAATATTCCCACCAGAGAATATATATACGCACTTCAAAACTTGTTGAATTCAAGAAAGATTTAGCGAACAAAAATAAAAGACTCGAAACGTTTAATATAATTTAAAATGCGACTCGTAAAAAAGCCAATTTGACTCGATTTCTTAACAGTCCCAAGATATACATTAATGGCAGAATTGGCACCCAAGCCATATATAAAGTGGGAAAAATCACAATTGCAAATGTAAACGGATGCCGTTGCAAGATTGTGGAAGCATCATCTAAAGGTAAACCTCATAAATAATACATAAGAATCACGAAGTGTGAACTCGGGGATGCCACTCCACTGGCAGCGTTTAATGGATTCAATCTGAGATTCAATCGTTGCTTATAAATATTATCCTCCTGAAATTTCCTGAAAAGGTTATAAATATATAGTCTTTTCTTTAACCTGTTTTCCTTATGTTTATACTGTAGTCCTGATGGATGATTAACATGCCTGTAAATCGCCATGCTTTGCGGTGTGATAGAAAACGGTATAAGGGTTGTTCCGTTGAAGCAGAGGAAATATTCATTTGGCTAAGTGCCTCTGGGAATAGTCAATGAAATGAAATTCTTTTTCGTTGAAGTGGAAGGGTATTTATCTCCAAGGATACTTCTGTATTGACAAAATAAATTCTTTTATGGAGTACTATGACTTACCTACAGTTGTAAGGAGCATATTGTCCAACAGCAAGGCAATTGCCACTATTACCAAAACCAACCGCCTAGAACCCCTCCATTGGATCATCCAAGCTTTGGTGGCTGCCCAGGTCCCGGCAGCTCGATAATCCTCCTGCCGGTAATTATCCGATGGTGGTAAGGGTGGTGATGTCATTTGCGGACCATAACTATGATAGGTAGTATTCCGTTCGGTGGATGTTTGTTGGGGTAGGTGCGATGTATGAGATAGCTCGCTCGAGTCCTGCGATGTGAGAGATTCGGTGTTGGTACCATTTTGATAGGATGTTGCTGCTTGACGCGATGGCTGATTCTGATGTTCTAAGTGAGCCTTGAAGGGATTTCTATTGGGTGTAGAATTGGCAGGAGATGGATTGTTATTTCTCGGTCCACCAGGATCAGTCGATTGCATTTCGCCAAGCACTTGTTGCTAAATTGTGAAAAAAAGAAGAAGAAAATAAAAATATAAATTCTTTTTATCCTTTCTAAGCTTCTTGCTAATAATTAAGAAAAGTCCCCGAAAAAGATTTGTCTCAAGTACTTTATTTTCAGTAATTCCAATTTGTCTCTTGAGTAAGGAATAAAAAAAGGAAAGAAAGGAAAAAAAGGAAATCCGGAAGAAGAATTCAATTTCACGAACTACACCATGGATAAGACATATTTCTAGTTCAGTACGATTATTATATTTGCTCAGACTCGTGTATTTGTGTTTTTTTTATCTTTAAGGCAACAAGACTTGTTTGATGTATTTTCTTATGGCAATGAAAGGTTACCTATATAACAAAAAAATATTCAAGTAATCTCTTTAGGATTATGTAAAATTGACTGTTCTTGGAATCATTGTAAGGAACACTTAAAAATTAAATTCAAATCGAATCAGGATGTAATAAAATGATAAAGTTATGATTGCTTGGCGCAAGGATGTATTAACAGCAGGGTTGGAAGTAAAATAATGTTTCAGGCTTACATGCGATGTGCATTATATGTATACGACTAATATACGACATTGATGAAAAAATTGCAAATTACAAATAGTTTAATATTCATTTTTTTTAAATATAAAATAGCCTTTTCTATAAATACTTTGACGAAATGTTTTATATCTCCACAACTTCCCGTGAATTAATGGTGGCATGCATGTTTTATATGAAAAACTATCAAATTGGATTTATCTAAAAATCTTACCAAATGTTAAAAACAATGGCGCAAAATTGTAAACAACCTATTGTTAAGGGTTTACAAGTCAGCAATTTAATAATTATTTAGCAATTTACTAAGTAAGTCTTATAAGAATAATTGTACAGATGTCATAAGGATTTAGTCAAATGCTAAAAGTTAAAGTAGCCATTCTGTGATTTAAGCTTTAGCATATTATAGACAGAAAGATGTTAAAATTAGATTAATCATTTTTTACGGTTAGTTGATTGCTAAAAATGGCTTTAACATTTTACTACTTCGTTTAAAATTGTGCACCATTGCTTTTAATGAAATTTTTGTCAATAATTCATTCGAAGAAAATTAATGTTTTTTTTTTAACTGAACTTATGCAACATAATGACTTCACTATATACATTTTTAATGTATTATTGACGCTATTTTAAATCCGGGAGGAGATTCTAGGAGAATTTAAAATTCATTAACCTAGAAAAAACCTAACTGTGTAAATTAAAAATATTACTTAATAACTAAGAAAACAAAGCAAAATAAATATAGATAGATAGATTTTTATTTTCGGTATTTAGATATACATTTGGTAAGCTACCGCACAGTTTACACACAGAGATTTGATATACTATAATAATATCTTTCTACTGAATAAGTATTTTAATTTAAATAAAGTTTACAAAAAAAATAAAAAAATTACTTTGAAGGAAAGTACAAATAAAACCTTCAATACAAAATAAAAAAAAAATCAGGTACATTTGGACTGGAATTAACAATTCAACTTCAAAACTATAGTATGAGGTTAGTATGAATTGGGTTAGTAAATAATAATAATAAATTAATTTATAAAGGTATATTAGTACTTTGTTAGTAAATAGATAAATAAATATACATATATAACATCCCCGCTTCAAGCCAATTCCAATTCCATCCGTTCCCCAATTGAATAAGGAAATGTTCATAACTGGAATGGGACATTACTCACTTCTCATCTACAGCTCGACCTAAGAACATCCTTCTGCGCATTGAACTTACATTTTCTATTAATAACTTACATTTTCTATTAGTATTTCAATTGATTTCGTAAATTGTAATTAATTCTTAATAAAATAACATTAAATTCTTTATAAAATCAGAAGTGGGATAATCAGAACCTGTGTTTCGTAAATTGAAGACTTACGGTTGGTAAGAAGTTTAAATTAGTTACAAAAAGGAAGATGCAATTATATTTTGGTCTACAAAATATGATTCATTCTCAGTCGCTTTCCGACATATTGCGAATAATTTTCGTTTATTGGATGCATGTTCAGACGTGTTGTATTATTCGGTCGCTCATTTTGTTGGTCGTATTTTGGGCTCAAAATTTGACTTGTTGCTATGTCGCTTATAACGTCGTTCACGTTGTTGTTGTTGCCTCTTTGGACTCCTTTGAGCTGGGATGTTTTATTTTATAAAACCTCTCTTTCCATTGAGCGATACAGGAAGAGCGATATATTTAATTAAAAAAAAAAAGAGAGAACAAAAAAAAAAAAAAAAGTTGTTTGCACTGAAACAAAATGTCTGAGTGGACATTTTGTTCCTGAAACTTCTTTGGAAATGAAGAGAACGGAAAATGGTTGACTTTTGTTCTAGAAACGTATTTGAAAAAAAATGAAATTAAAAAAAAAAAAATGTTTGCTTTGTAATGGAATAGATTTGGAACATGCGAAAAAGCAACAGAATGTTCCAGGTTGTTTGAGCATGCGTCCAATGAAGTTTAGCTTACGTTGAATGCGTAGATTTCTCTGAATATATTGCGTTGTAGGTATAATAAAAAAAATTGTTCTATTTATGTACGTACCCAGTTTTCTTCTGTTTACAGGTATTTGAAAAGAAGAACATAATTTTTAAATCAAAATATGCTCACAATGAATAAACAATCGATCAAAGAACTAAAAGACGAATTAATAAAACGAAACTTACCTCATAATGGTACAAAGCGACAATTGCTTCAACGTATACTCGAGTATGATAACGTGCAACCTAAATCAACAAATATTTCGCAGGAAACTGCATCAACAGAATGCTCTTCCAACAGTTTCATAGATGATGATGCGCTTCGTGCCAGAGAATGGGACATGATTCGTCGTGAAAAAGACATCATTGCAAAAGAGCGACAATTTTTGGCTCAGGATAGATTACTGCGAGAAAAATTAATGTTGTTTTCAAAATCAAGCGTACCTGCATCCGAGCAGCGTGTACATAAAATCCAGTGCAGCATTCGAGAAATTGCAGATACAATTCCTTCGTTTTCACCCAGCGACATAACATCGATGTCAGCCGAAGCATGGGTTACTCGCGTTGAAAATTTAAGGAAAGTATACGAATGGGAAGAAAAACCTCTCCTTATGGCTGCTGCTTCCAAATTGATTGGACCTGCAAAGTTCTGGTGGGATACATTGCAAGAGTCGACAATATCTTGGGAACAATTGGCAAGTGGATTAAAACTTAATTTCCCAAATCGATATAATGAGCTAGAGATTCATCAAGAACTTATTAAAAGAGTTCGACGTCCAGATGAAAATATCGAAAGTTATTGTTTCGAAGTAAATATGCTAGGTAAAAGAATAAACCTCACAGAAAAATCTATAACCCAATATATTTTAACTGGATTAAACGATCGCGAGATGAGTGCAAATCTTGCAGCAAGTAGCTTCAAAGATATTCCAGATCTTGTTGACAAAATCAAGTTGTGTGAAAACATAAGGAAAAGTTCCCGGTCAAAACCAATTTCAAGCCACGTTATGACACCAATGTATTCTAAGCCGGCAATAAACAGAAGTTTTAATTCAACTTACACCCCTAATACGAAAAGAAACGAAGTATGCTGTTACAATTGTAATCAACCCGGACACTACGCTAGGCAATGTACGCAGACGAGGAAAAGGCAATGGCAAGCCACCGACTACAAACCGCGACCAACAATCCCAGAAGAAAGAAAATCAACTAGAATCAATGTCATCTCATTGACCGATTGTTACTACAAACCAGTAAAAATTAATGGTTATAAATACACAGCGTTACTAGACTCAGGAAGTGAACGTTCTATCGTTTCTAAAACTGTGGCCTCAGAATTAAACTTTCCCATTAAAAAGTGTAACGCTGTTTTACAGGGGTTTACTGGAGGAAAATGTAAAACATTAGGATGTGTATCATGTGAAGTGCAAATTGACAGCGCTACCTTTCCTATTTGTGCTGTAGTTGTTGCAGATGAACTCCTCTCCGACTATGTTCTGATTGGAAAAGATATACTCAACAATCCTGAATGTAAAATTAAAAAAGAGGGAGACATTCTTACCATCCAACGCAAAGAAACTCATGATCTCAACATTTGTCACATTCAGCAAACTTTGTCACCTGTTGATATCACCATCGCCGATTTAAACGTCAACCCTGAATTTGAAGTCGAGACTCTGCTTGCACTTCTCAACAATTTTCGGAATTGCATTGCTATGAACCTTCAAGAAATTGGCAGAACAGATTTGATCCAAATGGAAATTGAATTGTCACCACAAAAGCCAATAGTCCACCATCCATACAAAATACCCTATGCTAAAAGGGAAATTCCCGCATCTATGATTGCCGAGCTTCTCGAAAACGATATAATAAAAGAATCAGAGTCTGATTTCGCTTCACCAGTGGTACTTGTTAAAAAGAAAAACGGAGAAGACAGAATGTGTGTTGACTACAGAAAGCTTAACTCTGTAACTAAAAAAATCAACTGTCCATTCCCACTTGTTGAAGAGCAAATCAATAATCTTGCAGGCTACAAGTACTTCATAGTCCTGGATCTAGCATCCGGATACTACCAGATACCTATAAGAGAAGAGCATACTCATTTAACTGCCTTCATAACACCAGATGGCCTATATGAATTTAAAGTTATGCCGTTTGGTTTGGCTAACGCACCTGCATACTTTCAAAAATTAATGTGCAAAATCAAAAATAAAATGAAGAACGAAGCCGTGGTAAGCTACATGGATGACTATGTGTTGCTCGCAAATTCATTCGAAGATGGCATGAGGAAATTGGAAAAATTCCTAAATGCTTTAAAAGAAGCTAATCTCACACTTAATCTTAAAAAGTGCGAATTCTTCAAAACAGAAATTGAGTTCCTCGGCCACATTATAAGAGATGGATGCGTTCAACCTGGGGCTGCAAAAACAACTGCTGTGGAAAAATTTGAAAAACCAAGTAATGAACATGGCGTCAGACAATTTATTGGATTAACGAGCTATTTTCGCAAATTCATACAAAATTACTCGCTAATCGCAATGCCATTAACTAATCTGACTAAGAAAAGCTCGAAATTTCAATGGGGTGAACAAGAACAAAAAGCCTTTGATGAATTAAAAAGGTGCCTTACCAACAAACCCGTTTTGGCTTTGTACAACCCATCTGCAAACCACGAACTACACACCGATGCCAGTAGTCAAGGTGTGGCGGGAGTTCTTTTGCAGAAAGACGATAAACATTTACATCCCGTTGCTTATTACAGCAGAAAAACAAGTCCAGATGAATCAAAATATCATAGCTACGAGCTAGAAGCTCTAGCTATCGTGGAATCTACAGATAGATTTCGACAATATTTGTTGGGGAAACATTTCGTGATTGTCACCGATTGTCAGGCTCTTAAAACGACTATGAACAAAAAAGAAATTATCCCTCGAATTGCACGGTGGTGGCTCCGCATGCAAGAATATGATTTCGACGTGCACCATCGTCCAGGCATCCAGATGGCCCACGTCGATTCACTTTCAAGGAATCCTTGTGAAAATACAAACCAGACCGAAACCGTTTCTATGGATGTTTTGAAAGTCAGCATTAATGAATCAGACTGGCTTTACTCATTGCAGCTGCAAGACAAAGAAACCGTCGATATTATCGAAGTACTTGGGAAGCAACCGTCCTGTGAATCTGAAAAACAAATTCATACAGATTACAAATTTCATGAAGGTCGACTTTTCCGAAGGGTAAACGGTGAACTCAGACTCTTCATCCCAAAAGGTGTGAGAAATCGCGTGTTAAGATATAGCCATGATTTAATGGGTCACTTCTCCGAAAGGAAAACAACAGAACATGTAAAAGCAAGATATTGGTTCCCGCGAATAACTCAATTTGTGAAAAAGTATATCAAATCATGTGTCGAATGTGCATTCAACAAAAAAGAAACACAACCACGAGGGGAACTCTACATGATTGAAAAAGTGGCCGTGCCTTTTGACACAGTACACATGGATCATCTTGGGCCCTTTATTAAAACCACAAAAGGCAACGCATATTTAATAGTGCTAGTTGACGCTTTTACCAAATATGTCCTTATCAAAGCACTGCCCAGTACTCAAACGAAGCCAGTTTTAAATTTCTTCACAGATGTAATTCATTCTTATGGAACTCCTCGACGTGTTATAACAGACAGAGGCACTGCCTTTACTTCAAAATCGTTCGCCGACTTCATGAAGAGTTACGGCATCTCCCACGTTCTTAATGCAATAAAAACTCCAAGGGCGAACGGTCAAGTCGAAAGATATAACAGAACAATATTAAATGCTCTTTTAGCAACGGCTGAAGATGATGAAAGATGGGATCTGAAGATAAAAACAGTGCAATGGAGCATTAATAATACCATTAACGCGACTACTAACAAAACTGCACATCAATTACTCATGGGGTACATACCAAGAGATCCTTTTCCTGACGTCCTTGCTCAGAATGTGAACCTCAATCAGAATATCCAAGACTTGACAAAGCTACGTAAGGAGGGATTCGATGCAATAACATATAATCAACACAAACAGAAACAGCGACACGACTCGAAGCACTCTAAGGCCAAGCAGTACCATATAGGAGATTTGGTAATGACTCTCAACGACGCTCCAGCTTCTTCCGGAACCTCAAGAAAACTGGATGTGAAGTATCGTGGTCCATATGTGGTTAAAGCTGTACTTCCTCATGATAGATATGAAGTTGTGGACATGCCTTTCGCACCTAGAACGCAAAAACCGTACCAAGCCATATGGTCAGCCGACCGTATGAAGAAATGGATACAACTTGACGCAGATTTCGACGAGGACGACGAAAATGATAGGATGGCCGAGTCTATAACATCCCCGCTTCAAGCCAATTCCAATTCCATCCGTTCCCCAATTGAATAAGGAAATGTTCATAACTGGAATGGGACATTACTCACTTCTCATCTACAGCTCGACCTAAGAACATCCTTCTGCGCATTGAACTTACATTTTCTATTAATAACTTACATTTTCTATTAGTATTTCAATTGATTTCGTAAATTGTAATTAATTCTTAATAAAATAACATTAAATTCTTTATACATATTTGTATGAAATATATAATTAAATAAATACAATAGTTAATTAATAAGAAAAACAAATGAGTAAATAACTAAATAAATAAACAAATAGTACCTATGTAAATAAATAAATAAACAAATAAATATGACTGAGCTACATGAATGAATCAACATATAAGTAAATATGTATAGAAAATAAAACTAAATAATTACAACAATAAATAAGTAAATAAATAGATAAATAAATAAATAAATAAATAAATAAATAAAAAATAAATAAATAAGTATATGTGAACAATAAACATATAAGGATCTTATAATAACACGTATATAATATCAAAAATATGCTTAAGAAAACAATTGATTAATTAATGGATTGTCAGGAATTTCACAATTTCGCAAAAATGAATTCTTAAGTTTAACTATTCTTTCAGATATCATTTCAACATTTGCTCTAGCATGTAAGTCCAGTGTAGAATGGTATCGAGAAAAATTAAGCATCATTTTAAGTAACTTGTTCTGTGAAATTTGAAGTTTTTTAAGATGACATATGGAACAATTTCCCCACACTTGGCATCCATAGAGAAGGATTGCTTGAAATATTACCTTGTGAATTATTATTTTGTTAGTGTTGTTTAAACATGACTTTCTATTTATAAATGGATAAAGCATATTGATTGCTATGCTTACTTTGCGCAGCGTTTGAACAATATGTTCCTTAAATGTAAGTTTTTGGTCTAGATAAACCCCTAAATATTTCACACTAGAGTCCCATTTGACATTAACACCATTAACAATAATCCGATTACTGGGGAGATAGCAAGTCTTTCTTTTTCGACTGAAAAAGATAGCTTGTAATTTCTCAGCATTCAGCTTAATTTTCCACTTTTGATAATAATGCATCATAAGTTCAAGTGCATGTTGTAAATTTGTCTCAATGTTGAGACTAAATTCATGCGATGAAAAGATGCCAGTATCGTCAGCGAATATTGCTATTTCACATTCTTGCAGTTTGGGAATATCAGATGTGTAGATGTTGTATAAAAAAGGACCCAATACTGATCCTTGCGGAACACCTGCATTAACATTATAAGAAATTGAAGTACAATTATTAACATAAACACTAAAACAACGGTTAGAGAGAAAACTTTGAATAATTTTGACCATATACATACTTACTTACTTAAGGTGGCGCTACAGTCCGGGGCGGACCTGGGCCTCAACCAACAAGCGTCTCCAGCCAGCTCGGTCCCTAGCTAGCTGTCTCCAGTTTCGCACGCCAAGTTGGTTGAGGTCCTCTCCCACCTGGGTGCGCCACCTGAGTCGCGGTCTTCCTCTACTGCGCCGTCCCTCGGGATTGGATTCGAAGACCTTCCGGGCTGGAGCGTTGATGTCCATCCGCTCTACATGACCTAGCCATCTAAGCCGTTGGACTTTGATTCTGCTAACTAGGTCAGTGTCGCTGTACAGCCCGTACAGCTCGTCGTTATATCTTCTCCTCCATTCTCCATCTATGCGTACGGGACCAAAAATCGCCCGAAGAATTTTTCTCTCGAAGCATCCTAAGACGCTCTCATCTTTCTTTGACAGGGTCCAGGCCTCAGCGCCATAAATGAGAACAGGGATGATGAGTGTCTTATAGATGGTGATTTTACATGCTCGAGAGAGGACTTTACTTCTCAATTGCCTTCTAAGTCCAAAGAAGCAGCGATTTGCAAGAGTTATTCTTCGTTTGATTTCAGCGCTGGTGTCGTTGTCTGCATTAATAGCGGTGCCTAGGTAGACAAAGTCCTTAACTACCTCAAAGTTATAGCTGTCCATGGTGACGTTTTGTCCAAGACGTCGTCGTTCAGTGTCCTTTTTTGATGACAGCATATACTTGGTCTTGCCCTCATTGACCACTAAACCCATCTTCTTCGCTTCCGTCGCAATGCTCAAAAACGCTCCACTGACATCACGCTTTGATCTTCCAATTATGTCAATATCATCTGCGTATCCGAGTAATTGGATGGATCTTTGGAAGATTGTGCCTCTAGTGTTGACGGTTGAGTTTTGCACAATTCTTTCCAGAACGATGTTGAAGAAGTCGCATGACAGTGCATCGCCTTGTCTAAAACCTTTTTTGACATCAAATGCATCGGTAAGATCTTTTCCGACCTTGATAGAGCAGCGTGCATTCTCCATCGTCATTCTGCACAAACGGATAAGTTTGACAGGGATGCCAAAACTAGACATTGCTCGGTAGAGCTCTTCCCTATAGATGCTGTCATACGCGGCTTTAAAATCGATAAAGAGATGGTGGGTATCGATTTGAAGCTCCTGGGTTTTTTCCAAGATCTGCCGTAGTGTGAATATTTGGTCGATAGTGGACTTTCCTGGTCTGAAGCCACACTGATAAGGACCAATCAGGTTGTTGACGAATGGCTTCAGACGTTCACATAATACGGCAGAGAGGATCTTATACGCAATGTTAAGAAGACTTATGCCTCTGTAGTTGGCGCAGTTTAGAGGGTCTCCTTTCTTATGTATCGGGCACACTATGCTGAGATTCCACTCATCGGGCATGCTTTCTTCCGACCAAATTTTGCAGATGAGTTGGTGCATGCTCCCTACCAAGTCATCGCCTGCTGCTTTGAATAGTTCGGCAGCGATGCCGTCAGCTCCAGCAGCTTTGTTTGACTTAAGTTTAGATATAGCTATCTTCACTTCGTCAAGGTCGGGTAGGCGGAATTGTTGATCTGCATCGCCGAGGTTGAGTGGTTCTATCTCCCTTACAGCGGAATTCGGTTCGTCATCGCCGTTATATAATTTGGAGAAGTGATCTTTCCATATTCTCAGCATCGACTGTGGTTCTACTACGATGTTCCCTTGATCGTCTTTACAGGCTTCGGTTCGTGGCTGGTACCCTTGGGAGGTTTTTTTTACCTTTTGGTAAAATTTACGAACCTCATTCCTGTTGTGACATCCCTCTATCTCCTCGATCGCGCGCTTCTCATGCTCTCTTTTTTTCCGTCTAAGAAGCCGGTGTTCCTCTCTCCTCTTCTGCTCGTAGAGCTCGCGAGCAGCTCTCGTCCTTTTGTGCAGCGCCGTTTTGTATGCCTCTTGTTTCGCTGCGTGAGCTTGTTGGCATTCGTCGTCAAACCAGGGGTTTCGCTGTGGTGGCCGTGTGAAACCTAGCACTTCAGAGGCGGCATCTCTGATGGCTGCAAGGCAATGTTGCCACTGGTTTTCAATGCTTAATGCAGGAAGCATAGGACTCCTTAGGAGGTTATTAGAGACTCGATCGGAAAAGGACATGGCAGTCTCTTGCGATTGTAGCCGTCTAACGTCGAATCTTCTCACAGTACTTCCTTGTTTTGGCTTGGATCGTGATATCCGTAGCCGTACCTTGGCTACAACGAGGTAGTGGTCCGAGTCAATGTTGGCCTCTCGGAATGTTCGGATATCCTGGATACTGGAGAAGTGTCGTGCGTCGATCGCAATGTGGTCAATCTGGTTGACGGTTGATTGATCAGGAGATTTCCATGTCCCCTTGTGGATATTAAGATGCGTGAACTGCGTACTAGCTACCAGAACGTCTCGCCCCGCAGCGAAATCGACCAGCCTGAATCCGTTGTCGGAGGTAGTGTCGTGCAGGCTGTATCTCCCGATTATGCCACCAAAGATGTCTTCTCTTCCTAGCTTGGCATTAAAATCTCCTAAGACAATTTTAATGTCATAGCCAGGGCACTGCTCATATGTCTTGTCCAAGAGCTCGAAGAACATATCTTTGGTGTCTTCATCTTTCTCCTCTGTTGGGGCATGCGCGCATATTAGGCTTATGTTGGCGAATTTAGCCTTGATGCGGATTGTCGTGATGCGCTCGCTCACACTGTTGAAACTCAAGACTTTTTGCCTGAGCCTAGTTCCAACAACAAATCCACACCCAAATAGACGCTGTCTTTGTTCTCGGTAGCAGTCGCCGTAGTAGATATCGCAGTCTTTTAGTTTGCGTTTACCCGGTCCATCCCATCGCACTTCTTGGATGGCTGTAATATCTGCCTTGCAGCAGTTTAGGGCTTCCGCTAATTGTTCGGCTGCACGTGGTCTGTTAAGGGACCTAACATTCCACGTACATATCCGAAGTTCGTTGTCCTTATTTCGTTTGCGTGGGTTGTCAACAGTGAATCCGTCCGTATCCGAGGCTTGTTGTTGCTTCGAGACTATGATGTTTTTACGTGGCCAGGAAGTCACCCCGACGGCACAACCCCCAACCTGGAGGGCCAGATCCTTAGTATAACTCCAAGGAAGGGGAGCCGGATGAACCGCTCCTTATAGGCCTGGGCTCCGAATATGTCGAAGAAGCCCTATAAGGTGTTCACTAAGTAGTTCGACCTTACTGGAACTGTAGACGCCACCGTTGATTCTATCTCGAGAATTCGTCCGCTGCCGCCTGGATAAGGAGAGGTGCCTTAGTGGAAACACCTCTCCCCCCCTCTCTCGTTTGCTGCCCCCAACAACTTTCCACTGGGGTTGGAACCCAATCTCCAGTTGAGGTACTAGGCACCCGATGTTCACCGCGGGGAGGTGAGAGTAGGAGTTGATAGACAGAGGTGGGTTTTGAGAAAAACCTGTGGACGCTTGTGTCCTCTTGAATGCACATGTCTACCATTTGACCATATACATGGGAAAGCCAAAATGTATCATCTTGTGGACAATCCCATCATGCCACACTGAGTCAAAAGCCTTTTCTATGTCTAGTAAAACAAGGCAAGTTGATTTACCTAGAGAACGATTTTTCTTGACATGTTCACATAGTCTTAAAATTTGATGAGAAGTGCTGTGATGCATCCTAAATCCAAATTGTTCATTTGGAAAAATATGTAAGTTTTCAACGATTTGCAAAATTTTAAATTTAACAATTTTTTCCAATATTTTACTTAGACAACTAAGCAAACTAATCGGTCGATAGCTAGTAGGGAGTTGTGCTGGTTTCCCAGGTTTTGGAATTGGTATGACTTTTGCGTTTTTCCATGTCATTGGGAGAAAATAAATACATGTTGTTGTTATTCTTTACCTCATGCTCGGAAACACAACAAATATCAAGAAACAAATTGGACATTAAATTCAATCATTAATAAAAGTTTCACGTCATCACTGTTTCCATTGCAATGCCTCCAATACAGATTTCATCATCTGCTAGAAGGCGAAAGGGAGCTTTAACTGAAATAAAAAGATCTTGATCTATGTTTTAAATCTTTAATCTTTATGCGGTCACACTCAGTACAGGTGAATATTTCTTTACACCAGTAGTAAGAAATCTAAGGATTGGCCTTGAATTACTCACAAATACAGATATCCGAATAAAATTAAAAAGTTGCTTCTTTTGGTGCTTTTCTCCAATGAGAACACAGAACAATTATATTTAAAAATCGTGAGTTAAAATGTTTTTTTATGAACCCAACTAATAGTATTGTATAATTATACAAAACTTGATAACATTGGTGCACTTACATATATTGTTTTCGAAAATATTATATAATATACATAGGCCTGGGTATAATTAGCTACAATATAACAATTTGTTTACGCTTAGCGAAAAATTTAAAATAATATTAGAATATACACAGACACATTATTGCATCATAATTTTTACCAAACAAACATTAAAATTTAAACTTAATCACTTTCAATTCCCTTTGCCTGTATTTTTTCATGTTATTTTATTACATCCCCACCGCAGACCGCTGAAACTTTGTTAATTACAAGACATTAAATAAAATATCAATTAGATAAAAACGACATGAGTGTTTAAAAATAAAAAAAAAAAAATGTTTAAATCTCTTAATTGATGTTATACTTTGATTTGTTTTTCTTAATTAACAACTCCGCTCCGGATTTAGGTCTATTGTAGTACTAGGCGCGGTTGTTGTCTGGCTTAAGCCTAATATTTTTAGCTCTCGTTTGTTTATTGAGCTAAAACTGTCATTTTCGTATCCGAAACGCAAAAGCAAGCGAATTTAGATCATGGTTTATCAAATCTGTATATGGTAAGTAATGTTTTAATGTAAGAAGTATCATTTGAGTTTTTAAACTTACTTAGCCGATATTTGATGGATAAGTCAAAAAAAAGTTCTTTTAATATCTTCATTCAGCTGTGTACTTTACATGAGACCACTACTCATAGAGCTACTCGTATATGGAGCATCTCGGTCGTTAAGCTTCAAATTTAGTACGAATACAGAACATTTTAATGTTATTCCTTTAAGCTTGCACTGTTGTGCTTTTCTATACCGGATTTAAATATTTTTATTAGACTTTGTATCTGTAGAGCAAATTTAAAAAACTACTTCTGATGGTTTTGTGGGTGAATTGATAGGATGAGGCAGGAGAACCACTTTTGGTGGCTTCAGTCGGCACTTGATAGTGGATAGTCGGGGGTTTTAAGCCTCGGCCGGTTAAAATACTTGTTTTATAGTTTAAGGTTTTAGTTTTAAGTAGAATAGGCAAGGTGGCACAAAATAAAATTTAAAAAAAAAATAATAAATAATTAAAACAAAAATTTAAAAAAAGGAAAACAAAAAATGTTATATAGTTAGATTTGCTGCTGTAGTTTTTCTAGTTTTAATAAGTTCATAGGTAGATTAAGTTAGTTTAAATTTTATTTTAAAAGACCTTATTTTAAATAGTTTTTAAGTCTGGGATGTCATGCCAGATGTCTTGGGTCCAATCCCTGCCTGAGACATCTCTAGTTTTTTTTTTACGAATACTACCTCTTGTGAGTAATTGACAAATCCTCCAAGAGTAATTCTTGTCATGAAAAGTGTTTTCTCAAATTAGCCATTCGGATTCGGCTTAAGAACCTTAGGCCTCCTCCATTCATGACGACATTACACGCACACAGGAATGGTGGCGGGTTGTAAGCCAGGAGGCATTAGTTCTCAACGTACTGTTGCGCCACCTTATTTATTTATTTTTTATCTTGTCAATTTAAAAACACACAAGGCCACAAATGACAAGAGTGCGGCGAAGATACTCGTTGTAACATCAATTTTGTATGCAGGCACATACACTTTTTGACTTTATTGGACAAAACATCTATTTATATTGACTGGCTCCTGACAGATTATTTTATTGTAAGAAGTTTGAAGCCAAGCCCTGCATATTCTCGTTCATTAATGAATATATTGTTGATGAACTAAGACTGGCCACTGGGTGTCCGAAGTCAATAATTCTTCAGCTGCGATCAGAGATGGGAGATGGCAGAAATGCGTTTTTTTTATTTACTACATTTGTTACGTCTGCTACATAAATGAGGTAGTTAATGTAGTTAAATGTAGTTACAGTAGTTAAATGTAGCAGACGTAGGGGTAGACTTTAAAAGGTAGTTTGAAATGTCCATTCAACCACCAAATTAACAAATTGCATCAAAAAGATAACTGTGAAAGTGTGAAAATCTAGCTCTCGAAAATTCGGAACAGGCTTAACCAAGAACATTCCAAAAAATTGATAGATATCATATACACTATATTCTTAAAATAAACGACAAAAATAAAACAGATGATTATTAAATTTGCATTTTTCTTTTATAAAATTTCGAATTAATTGATTTAGTTCATTTACGCAACATATTTGGTTCTTATAGTTCAGTGTTTTTCACTCGTTAGCAGAGATGGCAGAGTAGATTACGTCAGGAAATCTACTCGGTAAACTACTACTACTACTTGATTTGTTTCATTTACTACCCTACATTTGTTAACTGTGCTACCTTCACAAAATGCGTTAAATTTCAAAAAGAATTTAAAAAACTAGTGAATAAGTAACGACTAACTTAACGAGTGAAAAACACTAAACTATATATAAGAACCAGAGATGGCCGGGTAAATTACATCAAGTAGTCTACTCAATTAACTACACGTAGTTTATCGAGTAAACTACACCCTTGATTTGTTTCATTTGTTACCTACATTTGCTACATTTTTACAAAAAAAAAATAGATAAATAAAAACATACAATTTACTAGCCTACATGACTTTATAAAACTCTAAACGGATAAAAGAAAAGAACAATTACCAAATAATAAGTTGAAATATGAAATTGGCAATTTAAGTGAAACACATACAAATTTAATATTCATCCGTTTTATTTGTATCTATCATTTTTAAAAGAATAATGGTTGGCGCATTCATTACAGAGCGCTCCAATTCTTGCGTTTTCTAGCTTTACAGAAGTGAAGCCACCACTGCTCCAATAATTATGAAGTTTTCTTCCTCCTTGTGTAACCATATATTATTTAATATTTTCTTTTATTTATATATTTTAATCTTTTTATTCGAGTTAGAATTCTCACAAATGCACTTCGGACACCGGACACCGAACACACTTCTAAAATTATGATTTATGAGAAATTAAAACGAATTTGCCAATTTTGACAGTTAGCTCTACGTCTACTACATTTACTATGTTAACTACATTTACTACCTATTTCATGTAGCAGACGTAGTTAATGTAGCTTTTCAAAAAACATGTATTTCTGCCACCTCTGATTGCAATACCTTCATCAACAAACAATTGGCAGTTAGTAGGTTGATTTCTAAATAAAAAGCTTGGACACAACTCATACTCATAGCTTTCCAATGATCGTTTTAAAACTTGCACTTGAAAGTTTTTTATCATTGGTAAACTTCGAACAAATTCAATTTTAACCATTTTCAAATATGACAATAAGATTGTGTACAGAAATTTCACCAAATGTTTTGTATAAATTAAAATAAGTTAAAAGTACATAAATATTTTGATTTGTTCTGAAGATATTTGATTTCATCGACAAAACTATTTTCTAGTACTTTTAGCGTAGGTTTCCATTTTTAAAAACATTTTACCATAAGTCAAAGAAGTCATTATTTCAACGCTGGCTTTTATTATGAAATCTTATTTAATTCTTGGCCTGGAAATTAAATCATTAATTAAAATTATATTTTTGCGCCCTATACGTAGGCCTCAGACACGTACCCTAAATCCAGTAGTGCTTATGTATTATGTTGACCTAATGACTTTCTGAGTAAATAAAGAACAGATACATGCATTTAGATGCTCACTCGCATTATGTATATAGTCTTAAATCAAAACTTAAGATATCAGAGCCGGTGTATAATGGATTTGAATAGCTACTGCTACTAATAGTATACAGTTCAAAAGTTAACAACCTTATTAAACAATTTTAAAACTGTTCACCGAATTTTTAGTTTTTTAGGAAAGTTCATCGTGATTTGATTCCATCTGCGAAAAATACGTACAACACTTAATTTTTGAGGGTCTATCAGTTCTTGTTCTATTAAGAATTTTTACTAAAGAAGCTCGAAAAGTCCCTTTTCAGTATTTTGAAATCCAATCGAAAATTACTTTTAAACGAATTAGGGAGGTAATTAAATTGAATTCTGCTTCTGTTCTTCCTGCTTTTCGCAGTATCGCAGTAAGTTGAGCTACACTTGGTCGTATCTGTTTTGAAATAATGTGTTGCTGAAGGCATGGCGCTAGCAATTAAACGAAACGTTGTGTAGTCAGAACGATGCGATGGTTTGGGGTGTAATTTGTTTCCATCCCCGAATAGGAATATCACTTTAAATTGAAAAAGGGACAAATGATGTGACGAAGATGTTGATGGCGATGATAGCATGCAAAGGAGTATGAAGTGTTTGAGTTGGAGTGGGGACGACAATACTCCTCCTTTGAGTTTTTTCTTGTTAAATTGATATCGACAGAGAAAACATGGCATATGACATGCCTATTTATGCAGCTATTGATGCACGAGTGCTGCTTTTTAGAAGAATGGGTGTAATAGTCAATTCTAATTCAATTTTACTGAGACCTTTTCAATTTGGAAGGAAAATTTAAGTCTAATTTTGCCTACATATATTTAGATAAATTTGAAATAGAAGATGTGTATTAGTGAATCATATGCTCTTGTGTGTATAGAGAACAAAAGTACTGATTTTGGTTATGAACTGCGGTAGCCATGATGTAATTTCGAGGTAAAGTATTTCAAAAATATAAAAACAAAACTACTTTTTACTGTTAAGAACTTAATTTATCACGAGTTCAAGGTGTTTTTAGGTTAGAAATTCGCATTATATATTGTCTGTAAGAAGCCAGTTAAATTTTTAATGAATACTCGTTCTGAAGATGAACCATTTTTCTATAGAGCCTGGGCCCAGAATGAACATACATATTTTTTGTAAGATAGATACCAAATAATGGCATAGACTTAGCTGAATGTAACTGGCAAATATTTCCCAAAACCGTTTAAAAGATTTCCAGATATTGAAGTGAGAAAATAAAAATAAAACCAAAATGAAATCGAAAATAAGAATTTAGAAATAAACGTTAACTGTAAAAAAAAAAAACAATAATTATTATAAAGTAATTTGATATTTATTTTTATGTATGTAGATTCTTTGTAACGTTATTAATCAATTCCATTTTGTAGTTCTGTTCCAAACGATTCTACCTGAGAACAATTTTGAAGTTTAGACGAAAACTTTGATAAGTACAAATTAAATTGTATTCCAGCAATAAATACTAGAGAAAGTGGAAACTTTGATATAAACAAAGCTTATTAGGAATTGTTTGTTATTTTGTAAAGTTTGTAACAATAGCAGGATCAACAATTCTTAGGCTGAGGTTTCACAAATTAATGTTCCTCGGTCCAATTTGTTGAATTGAACATTTCGACGTTTCAATGTCCCTAGAGTCAAAATAAAAGATTTTTAGAAAGATGTCTGTGCTTGCGTGTGTACGTACGTTCGCGACGTTTTTTATTCGTCTATAGCTCAAGAACCAGAAGAGATATGGACTTCAAATAAATTTTGTTGTACAGATATGATGCAAAAAGATGCAGAAATAACTGTCAAAAAATTGAGTGGGTGGTTTTTTACCATAGTAATTAAAAAAAAGGAAAATTTTGGTTAACCTAAAATATCTCACCAACCAATAACGCTAGAGACTAGAAATAAATTTAATATTATATATTGTAACGCGATACCAAACCAATATATTTCTGAAAAAATCCAATTAACGATTTTTTTTATAAATCAAAAAAACTGAAAAAAAAAATATTTGTCACCTCGAAAATTGTATGAACGAAAAATGATTGAAAAATAATGCTTTTAATATCTTGTGAAATTTTGAAAAAAATCGAATTGACATTACTCAAAGTTGGTAGAAATTAATTTTCGTGTCAATTATCTTTTGAAAAACTTGAGAGTATGGCTTCGAACTAGTTTTATCTTTAAAGAAATATTGTTTTCAACATTCGGAAAAATTTTGAGAGAAATCGAATTGACACCTAACAAAAAAATCGAATATAAACCTTACAAAAAAATTAATAAAAGTTGGTAAAAAATTCAAAAATTAAAAATATTGTCTTCAAATTAATTGTATCTTATAAGAAATATTGTTTTCAACATTCGTAAAATTTTGAGCAAAATCGCATTAACTTTTTTTTTACAAAAAAATAAACATTGATTCACTCAAATTACCTTTTCGAAAATTAAGGATATTGGCTTCAAATTTATTTTATCTGACAGAAAATATTGTTTTCGACATTTAGTAATTTGTTTATAAAAATCCAACAGTCAGTTTTTTCATAAATACAAATCATAATCTACAAAAAAGTACGCAAATTTGGTAAAAATTATTGTTCGGTTCTTGATATCTCGTTAACAATAGACGATATTTAATTCAAATTAATTTCATTCATCTAATTTTTATTTGTTTATATAAGAAATACAAATTTTTATGAAATGCTACTAAAATTGGTAAAAATAGGTTTTCGACTAAACATCTCGTTAACAAAAATAGATATCGAAATAAAACTATTTCATTATATGCAAAATATTGTTGGTAATTTTTAAAATCGACAGACGGAAGTTATCAGTGGGGGTCGCATCCAAGCCTATTTTTTAACTGTCATCTGTAATCGATCGATCGAAAAAGCAATGGTGAATAATTTAGGTTAGATGATGTTACAATGATGCTATTAAATTTTATAAAATATTATGTTGGAGTAAAAAGAAGACCCATGCAGAATAGCAAGCAATTTAACAAACAGCACAAATGTATTTGTTTTCTGGAAACAAGTTCGTAGCATTAATTGAACGAGTTACACCATAAGCAAAACCCTAGATGCTGCTGCTTTGGGTGATCACTTTAAAACATTGTTCATGCACTTAGTTCTTCGAATTCGGCCCAATCTGGTTCTACTGGCTTCGAAGATTTTTGGAAACACAAATCACAGTTGCAGAAATATACGCAGTGATAAAAGATATCAAAGATGGCAAAGCACCCGATTTGGATCGCACTCCTAGAGCGTTTTATAAGAATAAAAACTGTACTACCCGTGGCATAATGGTTAGTGCGTTGGACTTTCTAGATTGGCAGTTCAGCTTATCTACCATGCCAGACGACGAACTGTGGGTAGGCGACTCATGTACAATCGGCACGAGGCGGAGCAGAGCTCCTTCGGTTCAGTAGGTCTGAACTGATAGGGTGCAGCAGGAGAACCAGTTTTGGTAGCTTCAATCGGCACTTGATAGTGGGTAGTCGGGATGGGGTTTTAAGCCTTGGCGGGTTTACATAATTGTTTTATAGTTTTTAAGGGTTTATTTTTAATTAGAATAGGCATGGTGGCACAAAATAAAATAATTACACACAAAATAATTTAAAAAAAATTTAATTTTTTTTTTTCACGGGTACTGCCTCTTCCGAGGAATTGACAAATTCTCCAAGAGTAATTCTTGTCATGAAAATTGATTTCTCAAATTAGCCGTTCGGATTCGGTTCAAAACAATAGGTTTCCTCCATCGCTGACAACAAAGCTCGAGCACAGGAATGGTTGAGAGTTGTAAGTTACTAGGCTCTAGTTTTCGACGGACTATTGCGCCACCTAATTTATGTATTCATTTTTCATACTGTAACAAGTCTTATCAATTACATTTTCGAGAGCGGCGCGGTGGCGTTGTCCCTTGAGAGTTTAAGAAGGCGTTGATATTTGCAATACACGAGAAAAATGATAAAACTTATCCGCGCCTTACAACTTGGATCAAACACACAAATGTTGAAAGAGTTCCAATCACATACATATTTGTACCTAGCATCTCAGGGAAGAAAATGATAGAAGGCCATTGTTGTAAATATTATATTGCAAAGGAATGTCACATACATTTGGAAAAGTTATAAAAATCCTTCTAGAAGGTATGTACGTGGGCTCGTGAAGTTCTGTATGAATGGTTCCAAACTAAGGTGGGAGTGAGACACTCTTAGTCCTTTGCTGTTTGCACTTTTTATCGGGGATGTAAATGAAAAACTACCTTTTGGGATTAAAATTGACAGAATTACCATTAAAGAACTTCTGTTTGCAGAAGACAAAGTAAAGTACTTTCAGCACATTAAGACTACTATTCGTTAAACCTAAATACTAGATTATCTCTTGTTTACTACATAAAACTCAAAAATCATAAGCAGATTACGTAATCAAAATATTAAACACGAATGACACAAACTTGACACAAACGTTTTACGATATCATATCCACATATTAGATGTAAATACTAGGAATAAATACGAAATACAAGCAAAGATCATCTTCATGGATACGTGTAGAGCAGACTACAACCTAAAACAGGCAAAAACTACTTTATTTTTTTTAATTGTGTTGTAAAATTTTATGTTTACTGTTTTGTTAACTTCCCATAGGAAGTTATTGTAATGGGTCCGATTTGTCAAATTGATAATTTTGACATTTCTCGACGTTTCAAGGTCCCTAGAGTCGAAATAAAAGATTTTTAGAAAGATGTCTGTGCGTGCGTGTGTACGTACGTTTGTACGTCCGTACGTCCGTACGTTCGTGACGTTTTTTTTTGTCGTCCATAGCTCAAGAACCAGAAGAGATATCGACTTCAAATAAATTTTGTTATACAGATAAAAAGGCAGAAAGATGCAGAAAGGGCTCTCAAGAAAATTGCGTGGGTGGTTTTTTTACCATAGCAGTTTGAAAAAAAGGTGGAAATTTTGGTTAACCCTAAATATCTTACGAACCAAAACGCTAGAGACTTGAATTAAATTTTATATAATGGATTGTAACGTGATACCAAACAAGTATATTTTTTGAAAAAAATCAATATAACGGTTTTTTTTTTAAATCAATAAAACTGAAAAAAAAAATTTGTCACCTCCAAAATTTTACGACTGAAATATGATTTTATCTCTAAAACAATTTTGTGCAACGAAGAATAATGTTTTTGACATCTGATAAAATTTTGAGAAAAATCTAATTGACAGCTTTTTTTATAAAAAATAAAAATCTAAAAAAAACATTACTCAAAGTTCGTAAAAATTGAATATCGATTCAAATATCTTTTCAAAAACATTAAATTCAGGCTTCAAACTTATTTTATCTTATAAGAAATATTGTTTTCAACATTCTGAAAAATTTTGAAAAAAATCGAATTGACAGTTTTTTTTACAAAAAATAAAAACCTAAAAAAAAAATGTATAAAAGTTGGTAAAAATTGATTTTCGACTCAAATATCTTTTCAAAACTTAGAGATATTGGCTTTTATTTACTTTTATCTTTCAAAAAATCTTGTTGTCAACATTCAGTTAAAGTTTGAAAAAAATCGAATTGACAGTTTTTTTTACAAAAAATAAAAACCTAAAAAAAAAAATTATAAAAGTTGGTAAAAATTGATTTTCGACTCAAATATCTTTTCAAAACTTTGAGATATTGGCTTTAATTGACTTTTATCTTTCAAAGAATCTTGTTGTCAACATACAATTAAAGTTTGAAAAAAATCAAATTGACAGTTTTTTTTACAAAAAATAAAAACCTAAAAAAAAATGTATAAAAGTTGGTAAAAATTGATTTTCGACTCAAATATCTTTTCAAAACTTTGAGATATTGGCTTTAATTTACTTTTATCTTTCAAAAAATCTTGCTGTCAACATTTAATTAAAGTTTGAAAAAAATCGAATTGACATTTTTTTTACAAAAAATAAAAACCTAAAAAAAATGTACAAAAGTTGGTAAAAATTGATATTTGACTCAAATATCTCTTTAAAAATTTTAAGTATTGGCTTTAAAGTAATTTTATCTCATAAGAAATATTGTTGGTAAAATTTAAAAAAAATCGAATTGACAGTTTTTGTTACAAAAAATAAAACTAAAAAAAAAAAACAATACTAAAACTTCGTAAAAATTTACTTTCGACTCAAATAGCTTTTCAAAACTTAAAAATATTGGCTTGAAATTTATTTTATTTCACAGAAAATATTGTTTTCGATATTCAGTAATTTTTATATAAAAATCCAACAGTCCGTTTTTTCATATAAAAAATAAAATCTACAAAAAATAGTTCGCAAATTTGGTAAAAATTGATACGAGTACATAAAGACAAACTTTTAAGCAAGACAAATCGACAGACGGGATGGGAAGTTATCAGTGTGGGTCGCATCCCAGCCTCTTTTTTTATTTTGTTATGAGTGCACATATGCACGGAAACCGAAACGATTATAGATCGTAACAGCGTCACCTCTAGACAACTTAGTAAAACGATCTTGATTGAATTCGAAAGAAGTGCAATTTTTGTAATGTACTTATTTAATTTGAAAGCTTTTTAGTTTTGAAGATAACATCGTTTAAAAGGTGACCCTCATTTACGATGAAAGTACGAAGGCCCAAAATTATCGTTCACTTTAATCAACATAGTGGTCAGTTTTTAGAGCTTCTAGGTCTCGAGGTTTATGTTCGTATGTACTTTTGACGCTAAGTATCCCCACAGACAAAAATCACTGACGTAGAGCTCGAGTGAGAACGACGGGCACACGATTTTGGCGGCATAATCAGATTGTAGCTTTTGAGTATACAAGATTTTGTATGGATGAAGTAAAATATAAATAAAAATCCTAGTAAGGATAAAATGAACAAGAAAGATACACTTTGCTTCAACTGAATAAGCACAAACATTTTTGAAAATACTTTGCTCCGTTCTATTGATACTAACTACTTTCTTAAGATGCTAAGATAAAAATGTACAAAGAATTATCCAAAAACAGCGTCTAATTTTTCTTCACTTTGCATTCTACTATAAACTATAAGACTTTTTTTAAGTAAACTGATAAGATACAAACATTTAAATTGTTAGTGGAACTCGAATACAATTAGTTTCTATTAGGTTTTGTAGTTGGAACTTCCACCTTCAATTTTAATCATTCTGTAAATTAGTAAGGGCATGAATTATGCAGTAATACCAAACTAATACAATTTTGAAATAAAATCAACAAACAGTTTTTTTTTATAAATCAAAAATGTGAACAATAATAAAATTCAGTAAAATTTAAAGAAAAATAAAATTGACTTTTTAATTACAAAAATAATAACCTAAGAAAAAAAAACATTACTAATGATTTTGGACTCAAATATCTTTTCAAAAATTAAAGATATTGGCTTTAAACTACTTTAATGATATAGAAAATATTGTTTTCGACATTTTGTAAAAATAATAAAAATCTGACAGTCAGATTTGTTCATATAAATTAATACTACGTTTCCACCGGGCACTAAACCGAGATTTAGCTAGATTTGTCACAAATCTCCTTGAAATCTCACAGATTTACAATAGAAATTTTAATCTCCTCAAATAAAGATTTCAAATAAAACTCATTGAAATCTACTTGGAAACATTAGTTTGTCAAATCAAACAAACTTTTGTTTCGGAGAATAATTGTTGAACAGACCCATTTAAACGCCAATTTTGTTTATTGCCTCACCATTACGATTCAAATTGAAAACAATAAACAATAAACAACTCAAAAACGAAAACGAAAGAAATCAAAAACGAAATAAAATGTAAGTATACAAAAATAATAAATACATAGGTACAATAATAAAATAAAACTAATAACGATTGGATTAATCTCCTTTTCTTTGGTGGAAACACCTCATGATTTATTTTAAATCATTTGCCTTAAATCTCGGATTATTTTTTGGTGGAAACGTACTATAAGATCTTAAATTCAAAATTTATAAAAATTGATGTTTGATTCTCGATATTTCGTTAATAAATGAAGGTATTAACTTCAAAATGATTTCATTCTGTGATAAATTTAGAAAAAATCTTATCTGTATTTGTTTACATAAGAAATAAAAACTTTCAAGAAACGCTACTACAATTGGTTTTCGACAAAACTTCTAATTAACAAAAGGATTTTGAAACCAAACTATTTCATCATATGCAAAATATTGTTGCCAATTTTAGTTGATTTCGTATAAAAATTCAACTGACAATTTTTTAACAAAATACAAAACAACAAACATTCATATGAATGTTTTGTTAATGTTTTCAGCAGAACAAATTGACAGACCGGATGGGTAGTTAGCAGTGTGGTAGTATCCCAGCCTCTTTTTATTTTCTAAAACCATGAAATCATCAGAATCATAAAAATTTAACAGGCTTCACTTTCCGTTATTCTTCACGGAACGCGATTTTTCTTAAGTTTGGTTCGTTTAATAGGGCGTAAATTATTAATAACTCTTAAAACTGTTGAGCAACTTTATACCAATTTTTAACTTCCCATAGGAAGTTATTGTAATGGGTCCGATTAGTCAAATTGAAAATTTTGACATTTCTCGACGTTTCAAGGTCCCTAGAGTCGAAATAAAAGATTTTTAGAAAGATGTCTGTGCGTGCGTGTATACGTACGTTCGTACGTCCGTACGTTCGCGACGTTTTTTTCGGACTCCATAGCTCAAGAACCAGAAGAGATATGGACTTCAAATAAATTTTGTTATACAGATAATAAGGCAGAAAGATGCAGAAAGGGCTCTTAAGAAAGTGAAAGCATGAGTGGTTTTTTTACCATAGCAGTTTGAAAAAAAGATGAAAATTTTGGTTAACCCTAAATATCTTAAGAACCAAAAACGCGAGATACTTGAATTAAATCTTATATAATATATTGTAACGTGATATCAAACAAATACTTTTTTTTTAAAAAAATCCATTTAACGGTTTTTTTTATAAATCAAAAAAACTCAAAAAAAATTTGTCACCTCCAAAATTTTACGACTAAAATATCATTTCATCTCCAAAACAATTTTGTGCAATGAAGAATAATGTTTTTGACATCTCATAAAATTTTGAGAAAAATCGAATTGACAGTTTTTTTTATAAAAATGAAAATCTAAAAAAACATTACTAATAGTTAGTAAAAATTGAATATCGACTCAAATATCTTTTCAAAAACTTGAAATTCAGGCTTCAAACTTATTTTAACTTATAAGAAATATTGTTTTTAACATTTTGAAAAATATTGAGAAAAATCGAATTGACAATTTTTTTTACAAAAAATAAAAACCTAAAAAAAATGAATTGGTAAAAATTTATTTTCGACTCAAATATCTTTTTAAAACTTAAAAATATTGGCTTCAAACTTATTTTACTTTACAGAAATATTGTTTTCGATATTCAGTAATTTTTATATAAAAATCCAACAGTCCGTTTTTTCATAAAAAATTAAATCTACATAAAATAGTACGCAAATTTGGTAAAAATTGATACGAGTAGATGTAGACAAACTTTTATGCAAGACAAATCGACAGACGGGATGGGAAGTTATCAGTGTGGGTCGCATCCCAGCCTCTTTTTAGTTTTATTTTTGCAACAGAACCAAAATAATGTGATGCAGGTACGAGTCTTTATCGTTTAAGTAAGAGTAAACGCCATTAAAACTTCGGTCAATTGTATCAGTGTCTACAGAATTCCATTTTAGGTTTTAAAATACTACAAAGGCATGTAGATCCACCCATTTGTAGTATAATTTTACATCAGAAATTTCAAACTTGCAGTTTTATTTGGATAATTTTTGTATTTTTTTTCTAACTTCTTGAAGCATCAACAGATTACAGGAAAATGCGCATTATTGGGAAAAAAATGCTCATATGTTTGTGCGTATTCAGTTGAAGTGGAGTGTTAAAGCTTCAACAAGGGAAAAATAAACGTAATATCAAAAGGCTCGTAATGGAGTTAAGAAAGATATATTTCAAGATCAAAGATGGACGGAGATTACAACAAAATGGAAACCGGAAAGCAAAAGATCAACATGACGATCGAACTAGAGATGGAGTGACAATCTACCCCGTGTCAGTTAAGATTGCTTTAATGGTGCGAGAGATTAAGACCTATTAAAAGTCTTGGGGAGGACCGATGCTATAGGAATACTGATTTACCTTACTGATTTCTAACAATTTTCAAATTCAAAACCATAAAATTAACCCTTTAACTCAATCTTAAATTGTTTGTTTACATATTTTTTTTATTTTGCATGTAATTTCAATGCAAAATATAATAATTTTACAAAACCCGGGCTGATATTATTTATCGAGTTTAGAGTCAGAATTTTCTGATTCAAATTCTTGCTGAAATATCTCGAATTTACAAAATCAGTTTTAATAATATTGGGCAGTTCTACTCAGCTCAGTTTTAGTTACCATTTGTAAGCTATCTCATTACTATATTTGCTTTGAGCCCGAAAATGGGTAAACTTGTTGAAAAGAAATGACAAATTAAAGCTTATGTAACATGTGTACGAATAACATAACATAAAGGACCTATATGGTAAGTTTTGCACTCGTACAAAAATTCAAACTCAAATTAAATTAAATTAAAAAAAAAACTATTATAATAATTTTTTTCTGCACGAGCAGAAATTATTGTCTTAAAACAACTTGATAACCAAGAATGTAATTTTTTTTTTGGATTTAAAAAGAATATATTTTTTTTCAAAATTCAATATTTCGAAAATTGGTCATTATTTTCTACAAAAATCAAATTTAAAAAGTAAATTAACAGCTTTTAAGTAACTGCATACTAAATTATTTTTAAAATAAAATTAATAAAATAAAACATATACAAAATTACTTTAAAAACAAAACCGCTCTTAAGATTTTCAAAAAAAAAAAAAAATTTAACACATCAAGGTTTTTCTTGATTATTTAAAAGGCTTTTATATTTTTGAAGACAAACTTATTTCACAGGTACATTTTAAAATATAAGGACTGTTTGTAAATAGAGTCTTTACCGTCATGAACTTGGTTTATTATATATAAATCCCACATTCAACTATGTATAACACAACAAAAATCAATCCCAGCCAGGTTGATCACCGTGGGAAGAGTAGATCAACACCCCCCATATTAGAACAATGAAACAGAAAACTGTACCCACAAAAACCAACACGGAACTCTAAAGATCTGTACTTTCAATGACAGGACACTTTCCTCAGATGAAGAAACAGAAGGAATTGAGAAAAGCGCTGGAGAAAATTAAATGTGACATTATAGGACTATCAGAAACAAGATTACTAGGACAAAAAATAATAAATAATGAACATGATATCTTTTGCTGCGTAGGAGAAACTAAAGGCCTCTACGTTGTTGGATTCCTTATTAAAAAAGAACTTAAAGCAAAAATAACTGACATCAAGCTACATAATAAAAGAAAGTGCAGCATACAATTGAATATAAAAAACACCAAAATGACAATTCAAGTATATGCACCAACAGAAAAAGCTGATGACGAAGAGATGCTAAGGTTCTACAAAAACTTAGAGGAAATATATAAAAAATACCAAATCAGAAGTAATGTATGTGATTGGAGACTTTAACGCTATGCTTGGAAAGAGACAAAACGAAGAAGGACCCTACGGATATGGAGAAAGAAACGAAAGAGGAGAAAGGGTAATACGATCGATCGAAGAGATGAATTTGAAATTTGGTAACTCGTTTTTTAAGAAAAAGGACAACCGAATGGTTAAATAAAAAATGAAATAGACTTGATTCTGACCAACAAAATTGAGACAATCAAAGACATATCCGTGCTCAACAACGTAAAGTTCGACAGGGACCACAGATTAGTAAGAACAGAAATCATTATAAGCCATAAGACACTGAAAAGGAACCGACAAGTCCATTTCATCCCAAAAATGATTCCCGACCAAAAAATAGTAGATTATAACCAAACATTGACAGCAAAGATAAATCAATTATCAACTTCAAAGCGTGAGATACAAAGCATATATGACGAATTAGGAAAAATCATAGAAAAACCCTGCAAAACTATCAATTATGGACACCAAAACATCAAAAGATAAATTATCCAACAATACAAAAATCTTAATCTCAAGAAGAGATACTCTACGAACCAAGCAACAATTACTTGACCAAGAAAAACTGAACTAAAAGAATTAAGAAAAACTATCAAACGATAAATAAGGAAAGATATGAACAAGTTCAACGAAACAATAGCTAGAGATACGATTAGACAAACTAAATCAATAAGGAAAACAAAATCATTACTTAACAGTCAACAGAATTGGATTATTAGCTTAAAAAGCCAAAATGGCAGCAACATAACAAATAGAAAAGAGTTAAACGAAAAATGCTACTTAGTTCTTCGAAATCTATCCTCCTCGCCCAAAGATGTAACCGAAGAAGAAAATATGAAAAACATAAATATCAATCTCCTAACAACGCAAACTCTCATGTTTAGCCAAGAAAATATTGAAAGGACCAGAGACGATTTGAAAAAGGACAAATGCACTGGAAATGATGGAATCTCTGCAGAAATGGTAATATATGGGAAAGAATCGCTTTCTTAAATCTTAACATTTATGTTTAACGAAATCATAAGAACTCAGCTAATCCCTAAGCAATGGAGAGAAACAACCATTACACTTATACATAAAAAAAGGAAAATAAGACGATTTGAACAACTATAGACCTATAAGTAACATTTCGACAATTTATAAGCTGTTTTCAAAAACAATCTACAGGAACATCAAACAAGATTTTAACAATAAACAACCTAGGGAACAAGCTGGATTCAGAGAAGGTTTCTCAACAACAGACCACCTACAGACGATGAATCAACTAATAGAACAATGCAATGATTTTCAACAACCAATATACTTTTTTTCCATGGACTTCAGTAAAGCATTTGACTGCGTTGAACACGAAACAATATGGACATCCCTAGAAAATCAAAATATGGACCCAAACGTTATAAGAACTATCAAAAACATATACAAAAATAATGTAGCACAAATAAAAACAGTGAGTACAGGACGTAACGCACCGTATGATCGAAATTATGTATTGAAGTCAGTTGCTCTTTTTCGAAAAGTGAATAATAAAGAGCTATGTTTGCAAGACATTGACATAAACTCCACAAGAGGAGAGGCTTTAACGAAAAACAACCTGTCAATATAACAGCATGCAATGTCTCTGAGAAAGCAAAAAAACTATGCACTGTGTTTGTTTCGAGAGGAGTTGTTTACATCAAGCGACTAATGAATGAAGATGCTCAACTGATCGAATGTTTGGAGGATATATTGCCAACTCTGAAATATAATGTTTAATATTTAAATACCTACTTATAATATATATATATATATATTTTTTTTTTAATTTCTGCTTTTACTCTATACATTTTTTTACTTTCATCTCTTATTTGTAACATTACTTTCTCATTTCTATTATATTTTTTATTACTGTCTTTAATAAGCTTTACAACTTCAATAATATATACAATTTAGCATACAGTAAATCTTCTTTGTTTTTTCTTTGTGCACTTTGAATTTTATTGTGTTCATTTGCGATGGATGATCTTAATTTAAGCACCATATTTTGAGTGGACATCAAACTGGCCTTAGAGTATCTCACATCAATGCACAAAGTTTGATATGTAAAATTGACGAGTTTCGCTTTACATTTGAAGGTTCTGCGGTTGACGTGGTTTGTGTATCTGAAACTTGGCTTTCTGAATCTCAAAACAACAACATATGCTCTCTCACAGGTCATAATTTATATCGTTCAAATAGAGTACGCTGCAGAGGTGGGGGAGTGGCCGTGTATGTCAAAGAAACATTAAAATCTTGTAACGAAAGTGAAATGGAATTCGCTTTCGTAGAAATTTCGAATGGTGAAGAAAAAATTTTAGTGGGAACAGTATATCGACCCAACAGAACCGTTTTTATTTCTCCTCTTATCTCTACTTTAAAAGAGGTTTCAATTTCGTACTCTAACATAATCCTAAGTGGTGATTTCAATTGCAATATCTTAGAGGAAAATAACTTGTATGACCAATTTCTGACGCTTAATCTATTTTCTGTAAACACATCTGAGCCTACAAATTTCCCTAATAATGGTAATCCTTCATTGTTGGATCTATTTTTAGTATGCGATCGAAATAAAGTTATTCACTACGATCAACTATCTGCTACAGGTTTTTTAAAACACGACCTTATTTTCTTAGTTTATGATTTCCACGTTGAAAGACATAGGCAAAACCATACCATCGAATACAGGGATTCCCGTAATTTGAACTACGCCGCCACCTTGGAACAAAATCTTAATACTGTAAGTTGGAACTCATTGTTAGATATTTCTTCGCCCTCTTTGCAGGTTGAATTTTTTACTGACAAAATTGATGAACTTTATTATAGTCATGTGCCCCTAAGAACTAAAACTTTCAGTCCAAGTAGCAAACCGTGGATAACGAGAAGTATTCTCTCTCTCATTAAAAAAAGAGATTTATTCTTGAAACGCTGGAAATTATTTCGCATTAACAGTTTTATGTAAATTATTCCAAACTGCGAAACAAAATTATTCAGGAGATACGCAAGGCCAAAGCTTAAACATATTCAACACGTTCCAATGCCGCATTGGGAAAAGCAAAGAGATTTGGAAGAATCTGAAAAACATAGGAATACATACAGATTTGCTTGACAAAAATGCCCTAAACTTATCTTTCGTCTCAAGCACGACAGGCACCTAGCATTTTACAGACCGGGTTAATTCATCGGAGAATAATTTATCAAATGCTAGGCCTAATACACCCCTTTTCGACTTCTCTCCCATTACCCCGGAGGATGTAGTTGAGGCCCTTCTATCGATAAAATCTAACGCTGTAGGACTCGATATGATGCCCCCTAAGTTCTAAAAATTGTTCTCCCTACCTTGCTACCATTCATCACACTCATTTTTAACTCCATTTTAAGAACACGTGAATTTCCTTCTCTATGGAAAAAAGCAAAGGTTATTCCTATACGAAAAAATTCCAAAGGAGATGAGTTTAGACCTATATCTATATTGCCTTTCTTGTCGAAAGTTTTTGAGAAAATACTTCAAAAGCAAATAAACGAGTTTCAAACACGGTTTGACTTATTGACCTCAAGACAATCCGGCTTTCGAAAGAAAAATAGCTGCTTGACTGCCTTGTTAAGTGTTTCTGAGGCTATCAGAAAAGCAGTTGATATGGACAACGTTATTTTTCTAATTCTTCTCGATTTCTCTAAGGCCTTCGATATGGTAAATCACAACATTCTTTGCCTTAAGCTCTCAAATTATTTCAAATCTGCAGTCTATCAATTGTTTTCTTATTTAACAGAACGTGAACAGTCGGTTGAACATAATCAACAAAAATCGATCTTCTTATCTGTAGCGAATGGTGTTCCACAAGGGTCAATACTAGGCCCCTTGTTCTTTTCAATGTATGTGAACGAGTTGCCTAAAATTGTAAAAAATTGTTCCATTCGCATGTATGCCGACGACACTCATCTGTAAATAAGTTGTGCCTTAGGGATGATTGAACACTACGTTGCATGTATTAATGAAGATTTAAGAAGAATAAATAAGACCCTGACTTGGGAGGACCATATCAATAGAACTGTGGGTAAGTGTTATAGTGTCCTTCGTATGCTTTGGCCATCTCAATATTTAATTCCAATAAAAATCAGTTGTTTCTGCCTTTATTAACTTACGTTGACTGTGTCGTATTTAACTGTGCTGTTCGATATGTTTATGGACTTCGACGTTTTGATCGAATATCCAATTACGTGATTCAATATCTCGGAATTACATTTACAAATTTTCTTAAATATCGAACTATAACTTTTTTCTCTGATATTTTTCAAACCCGCAAACCTAAATACCTTTATAATGAGATAAGATTCCTAAACCCAAATCGGTTCGCTCAAGTTTTGGTCCGAATTAAAACTGTACTTAACTTAGCAATTAATTACAATTAAAACAATTAATAATACATTTTTTAAATTCATCTTTTTATAAAATTTTATAAGTACGAGTACCTATTCTTATTAATATTTTTGTTATTATTATTCTCTTTCTTTCTTTTTGTAATTTGATGTTTTAACATTTTAACTTATATTTATTGTGATACAAAATGCTGTAGCTGCTGTACACTTTAAAGCTATATTATAAATAAGAATTTATGTTCTTACAATATTAGCTAATCATGATTAATAAATACTAAAAAATAAATTTAAAATAACAAGAGGCGTCAGACAAGGAGACCCACTTTTACCACCACTATTTAGTGCAGTCTTAGAAGATATTTTTCAAAAGATGAACTGAAAGACAAAATATGGTATAAGGATATGTGGACAACAACTTCTAAACAACCTAAGATTTGCGGACGATATAGTACTAATATCTACAAAAGCTAAACATATACAAAAAATGACAACAGAACTTACTAGCTTGTGCAGAAACTATGGACTACAAATCAAAACAACAAATCAAACACAAAAGTGATGACAAACCACATCAGAGAAGATATTTCTGGACCATGAAAAAATAGAATACATAGAGGACTACATATACTTGGGACAACTTAAATCTTTTAAGGACCAAGAAAAAAAAGAAATCAACAGATGCATCACAAACAACTGGAAACAATTCTGGAGCCTCAAACAGATTTTAGATCTGGACCAAAGTGTAGTAACACGAAAATATCTCTTCGACTGCTATTTTGCCGGTGCTTACTTATGGACTACAAAGCCTGAGCTTGACTACGAAATCTCTTGACCAGCTAAGGATCCTCAGAATAGGACCCAGTGAAACGATAAGAAATGAAGACATCCGAAACACTACTCGAACAATTGACGTGATGTATAGGACCAAAAGCTAAAAATGGAGTTGGGCTGGACATATTTCAAGACTACAGGATCAAAGATGGACAAAGTTAGCAACAAAACGGAGACCGGAAAGCATGAGACGAACAGGCCGACCGAACAAGAGATGAAGCGAAGATCGTTGCCAAATAAACGAAAATTGGGAGGCTTACGCCAAAAACTAATAATAAAAATTTAAAAAATAAATAACCAAACATTAAAATATCATTATCTTACTTTTCCATTATATAATTAAAAAGAGGGTGGGATGTGACCCACACTGATAACTTCCCATCCCGTCTGTCGATTTGTCTTGCTTAAAAGTTTGTCTATTTGTACTCGTATCAATTTTTACCAAATTTGCGAACTATTTTTTGTAGATTTTATTTTTTATGAAAAAACGGACTGTTGGATTTTTATATAAAAATTACTGAATATCGAAAACAATATTTCTGTGAAATAAAATAAGTTTGAAGCCAATATTTTTAATTTTTGAAAAGCTATTTGAGTCGAAAGTAAATTTTTACCAAGTTTTAGTACTGTTTTTTTTTAGAGTTTTATTTTTTGTAAAAAAAAACTTTCAATTCGATTTTTTCAAAATTTTATAGAATGTTGAAAACAATATTTCCTATAAGATAAAATTAGTTTGAAGCCAATATTTCAAATTTTTTAAAAGATATTTGAGTCGAAAATCAATTTTTACCATCTTTTGTTAACTTTTGTATGTTTTTAATTTTTTGTAAGAACTGCCTGTTCAATTTTTTTTCAAAATTTTACTGAATGTTGAAAACAATATTTTTTATAAGATAAAATTAGTTTGAAGCCAATAACTACAATTTTTGAAAAGATATTTTAGTCGAAAATCAATTTTTACCAACTTTTATACATTTTTTTTTAGGTTTTGTTTTTGGAAAAAAATTGTCAATTCGATTTTTCTCAAACTTTGTCCTACTGTTGAAAACAATATTTCTTATGAGTAAGAATTAATAAGAAGCTAATATCTTGAAGTTTTGAAAAGATATTTGAGTCGAAAATCAATTTTTACCAACTTTTATTCATTTTTTTCAGGTTTTTATTTTTTGTAAAAAAAAAACTGTCAATTCGATTTTTCTCAAAATTTTACTGAATGTTGAAAACAATATTTCTTATAAGATAAAATAAGATTGAAGTCCAAATTTCAAGCTTTTGAAAAGATATTTGAATCGATATTTATTTTTTTTTATTTTGAGTAATGTCTTTTTTTGATTTTTATTTTTTATAAAAAAAAAACTTTTTTTCTCAAAATTTTATGAGATGTCAAAAACATTATTCTTCGTTGCACAAAATTGTTTTGGAGATAAAATCAAATTTTAGTCTTAAAATTTTGTAGGTGACAAATTTTTTTTTCAGTTTTTTCGATATATAAAATAAACCATTAGATGGAATTTTTCCAAAAAATATATTTATTGGTATCACATTACAGTTTATTATATAAAATTTAATTCAAGTCTCTATCGTTTTTGGTTCGTAAGATATTTAGAGTTAACCAAAATATTCACCTTTTTTTCAAACTGCTCTGGTAAAAAAACCACACACGCAATTGTCTTGAGAGCCCTCTCTGCATCTTGCTGCTTTATTATCTATATAACAAAATTTATTTGAAGTCCATATCTCTTCTGGTTCTTGAGCTATGGAGGACGAAAAAAACGTCGCGAACGTACGGACGTACGAACGTACGTACACACGCGCGCACAGACATCTTTCTAAAAATCTTTTGTTTCGACTCTAAGGACCTTGAAACGTCGAGAAATGTCAAAATTAAATTTGACAAATCGGACCCATTGCAATAACTTCCTATGGGAATATAATTCTATAATAATATTTGTAATTTGTATCATTCTATCAAATAATTTGTAGAAATTGTAATGAAAAAAATTTTTAAAATTGTATCTAAAGATATATTTAAATGTATTTAAAACGATAAGGCAATAAAAAGCTTATGATAATAATAGTAATAAATTGTTTCATTTGCATATTTACTTCCCATAGGAAGAATCGAATCCATTTGTCGAATTGAAAATGTTGAAATTTCACGACGGCAACGTTTCAAGGTTCCTAACATCTAATTTAAATGTTTTTAGAGAAAAGTGCGTGCGTATAAGTATATTTGTACGTTTTAAAAAATAAAAAGAACATATTGGTCAACGAAAGTATCTTTCGAATAAAAAAATATATAACCTGCAAATTGTATTCATCTAGGAATAAAGTTTGTGACATATTGCGAAAAATTATAACGATAGTTTCCCTATTGAAAGAATTAAATATATTGTTTTCAATATTCTATGAAACATTGCTTTGCATTCTGTATTTTAATTTATAAAAATATAATTAAAAGGTTTAAAAAAATACAAACTTCAATAAATTATTTCACAAAATAGGTAGTTGGTTTTAATATAATGCCTCGATAGAAAGATTGAATTTAAAAGGTATATTTGCTTACTCCTTATAATCTTCTAACTGATTTACTTTTTGTTCTAATTTAATTTATTAGTTTTTGAAGCCGTAATAAAAAGTAGACACACACGAACAAAATTAATTTTCTAAAATGTATTGTAAATGTATCTTCTCCAAAGAAATCAACCTCACAATTCAAAGATGTTGTATTAATAAACATTATTGACAATCAAGTTATTCGCTCATTTTATTATGAAGCATTTTTCGAAAAAAAAAGTTAATTTCGATTATTTATTTATACAGAATTACATACATATGTCTATAAAATTTAAATTTTTACTACTCACATCTTAACAAATAAAAGATTATTTTTTTCATTATATCTTTTAAAAAGTGGGAATTCATCACAATAATTGATATTGATAAATTTAAATTTTATTCGGTTTAGTAATTCTTTATTTTTGAAATTCAAAAGACGTTGTTTTCAATAAAAATTTCAAAACTAACAAAACACTTCCTGCGTGTTTTTACTTAAAAGTTACACTACTTCAATGGGTTATAATTGTGTAAAGCTTGACATTTTAATGTAACTTACATAACAGTAACAACTAATTATATAATGAACTCCTATACAAATACAGTTAAAACAGGACAGCTTGACTTTAAATGATCCGCTCTTATGATTATTACCCCACTTAAGAATAAAATAAAAAAATTAAAAAATATAAATTCAGAAAATCGACACGAAAGAACTTTAAGGTGATATTGTACAAATATATTTATAATTTAAATTGTAACTCCCTAAAGAAAACAATTGTTTGTCTTTTTTTAATAACGATGCGGTCCCGAACTGATAGTTAATATATTTTACTTTTACCCGTCTCTTTCCAAGCTGGGACTTTAATTATTTCTTATCGTCGCTACACTTCCATAAGCTTTTCATTATATCCATTTACGACTTGCAACAAAAAACGTTAAAACTGTTGTTAAACGCATTGAGTGGGACTTATACACGATTCTATAATTATTAATAATTTTAATAATTTAAATTTAATTAATATTTTGTTAATTTATATTTAAAGAAAATTCTAAGAAATCTAAGCTTAAGTTAGTAGCTCATCTATAAAAAGAAAAAAAAATATTTTTATATAACATTACCATTTTAATTTCGACAATTCTAGTCTTAATTTTAAACCAGTTCGTTTTTTTGTTTTTATAAACAAATATTTAATTAATAGATTATTTACACATTGAAACTTTAAAAAAGAAAATATTTTAATGGGCACATGTATTTATTTGTTAATGTTTGGAAATAAGGTAATATTACGTTTGCATTATATTTATGTTTTACATATCTTTGTCATCTGTTACTGTCGTTTTGCTACCTTAAGAAAGAAAAAGAAAAAGGTGTAAATCTTCTATTATTTCAAAAGGCCGTGAGTACTGTGTTTAATCAACCATAAAGTGATACAAATTCATAAACGGCTTTTCTAATCCCAGACATTTCTAAATGTTTTATTCCTTAAAGTTTAAATGAATAATTTAGTAAAACATTGAAACAAAATATTTGGAGACCTACCTACCAATTGTAAAAAAAGTAATGATTAGAAGATTAAATGATCTTCTTTTATAATAGTCCATTCACTTTTGGTTTTACTGTCATCAAAATAATAAAAATAAACAAAACACAATCACTTAATTAAAATATCGTCCTTATAGATATACGAATGTACATATGTTAGTTCTAGTCAAATCACATTGACATCACATGAAATGCGCGCATATTTTCACTGTCACGGACTCTGTCAGATGTTTGAAGAAATAACGTAACTACAAAAACACCGCCGGCTTTAGATAAATAAATTCTCGGGAAATATGTAATGCTCAAGTTGATTTGGATCGACGACGACGAGTACGAGACGCAGACGTTGACGTGGACGTGGAGCAAGCTGATAGCGACTCTATCAAACTAAATAGGCGGCAAATTGACGATTATAGCAGCGTGAGTAGCAAATTATAACTGAGAAACTGTGTTACTGAGGAAGGTAGTTTAGAGTGTTTATTGAAAAAGATGGTTAAGAAGTGGCGCCGTAGCGGGTATGGCTGCAAGTTCATCTTCTTTGAAATAGGTTTACTTTCGGGTAGCTGTAGGTGTACGCTTTTTTACGTTTTAAATGGGCTGTTTGCACCTCGTATAATTAAAATAGCTAGGTAATTAGTTTTGTTGCAATTCTGTAAGTTTACAACATCAACAATTGAATTGAGCTCTTTTTATATTAGATGTACCTATTGTTTTAGTAGGATGTGTTTAATGTTCTCGTCAGAAAATTGGAAACGGTCTTCGAGGCTCAATTGATCTATTTAGTTTATTTAAAACAATATTTTAGAAATCCTATAAAAATAAAATTGTTGTTAGTTGGAAAAATAGTTGTTGATTTCAACGAACTCTTTCATGTGATGAATGGAATGATGAACTTGTATCACAATTTATAAATAACATTGAGGTTGTAATTCTATAAAACACATCTCCCTAAAGGTATTCAAGGGCATTCAAACATAAAATTATTAACTTAAACAGGAAAATTAGTGTTTTGTTATTGTGAATGGCTTAAACAAAAGTAATTGACAAAAATTTACAGCTGTTCTGTGTTTGTTTAATGTGGTACCTATAATCGACGAAAGTACCAATATAGAATGATCTGTTATGTTAACAACAAAATAGAAGCATTCTTTATTTTGTTTTTAATATTTTTTTTAATCTTTGACTTATTTTATATATCTACATAGATACAGTGATGGCCAATTCTAAAGCACGAAAAAATATCAATTTATAAATTTTGGAAATAAAAGTTAGTTATGATATTTTTGCAATTTTAATTTTTCTTATTTTAAAAATATTGTTGTATGTTTTTATTTTTTTTTAATTAAGGTGGCACAGGCAGGGATTGAACCCAAGACCCCTTGCATGACAGTCCTACGCACTTTTTTTGTTTTTTTAAATTCATTTTTATTTAAAGCTAGACAAAAATTCATAAAACTAGCCTAATTATCCATAACTTACAACTAACTTAATGGTCCCATACGGACACTCTAAGTTAAACTATAACAGTCCAACGCACTAACGGGTACTACAAAAAAAATTATTCTTATACTTCCTCTAAAAAAAATAAAATTAAAAAAAGGATTAGACTTAAAAATCTCGTCTAGCATGATCCGGCGAAGAGCGGCAAGCCGCGGCTGGGAAGCTTGTCGTGCTTCAATAAGCCATTTATTTCCCTCAAAAATACACGTGCACGACTACGATTTGCCAAAATACTCCTTTACTAAATAATAAATAAATTAGGTGGCGCAACAGTCCGTAGAGAACCAGGGCCTAGTGACTTACAACTCTCAACCATTCCTGTTTGCCAGTAATTGCAGGGATGGAGGGGACCTACAGTTTATATGATGAATCCGAACGGCAAATTTGAGAAAGCACTATTTCATGACATGAATTACTCTTGGAGAATTTGTCAATTCCATTTGTCAAGAGGCAGTACCCGTGAAAAAAACTTTATGTGGCGCAGGCAGAGATCGAACATGACAGTCCAACGCGCTAACCAGATAGAAAAAATAGTTTTTTTTCTCTGGCCCTAACCATCATGCCAAGGGTACTACTTTACTGGACGAGTGAAATGTAGAAGAAGGTCCTTTTTTCGGATGAATAAAAGTTAAATCCTTCAAAACGTCATGCTTCCGTATGCAGAGGAGAATAAATTGTAGATCAGATGATTGATCGAACAAAATGTGATAGTTTAACTTCACTGCTCCAACAAGTTCAAACTACTTGGGAAAAAATACTCATTAACATAATTGACAATGTCTCGTCGATGTGATGCAGTTATCAAAAATAGTGGTACTAACATTACAACTTTTGTTTAACTTAATTTGTACACAAAAACAAAAATGTGCTTTAGTTTTTTTCAGCTAATTTTTAATGAGTTTTTAACTTTTTTATTTTTTTTTTAATATGTTAAGATTTAACTTTAACCTAACCTGAAATGAAAAATTATGAAGAGGGTAACATAATAATGCATTTAACAATATATTTTCCCTTTGATTCTTCCGTTTCAAGCAATGTTCCAAGTTCACCATGTTTCCTGACCTTGACCACTTAGGCAATTGTTAGCTCTCAGTACCTGCATATCAAAACTTCCCAAAAAGTAAATACAAACATTTTAATAACTCTTTTATTTTTAAACGTAGGTACACTTCAATTTTATTAGGTTATGTTCGAATAACGTTTGAACTAAGGGTGAGCAAAACATTTATGGATAAGTTAAAACAAGCGGTTGGAAAACCAGTTGTTAACCTTTGGAGGTGTTAAGTGTTAAGGAGTTCATTATTTTTAAAAATATGGTATTGAGCAGTTAGTCCAAATTATTTTTTTTTCTCCGGCAAACATGAATTTTTGGGCTTTTTTCTTCGTCCACATCTCAAGAACCGGTATAGAGATATCAACGTCAAATAAATTTAACTATACAGATAATAATACAGAAAGATGCAGAAAGACCTTTCTCACGAAACTTCAATTAAATATTATAATACATAATGTAAAGTGATACAAAACTTGTACAGTTTTGAAAACAAAATAAATGAACGATTTTTTTATAAATAAAAAAAAACTGAAACAAAAATTGTCAGCTCAAATATTTTACGAAAAAAAAAATATCTCTTAAATAATTTTATGCACGAAAACAGCTGGTAAAATTTTGAGAAAGACTGAATTGACACTTTCTTACAAAAATATAATCCTAAAAAACATTACTAAAACTTGGTAAAAATTGATTTTCGACTCAAATATCTTTTTAAGAATTCAAAATATTGGCTTCAAACTAATTTTATCTTATAGAAAATACAGTTTTCGTCATTCAGTACATTTTTTTCATAAAAATTATAATTAACAAAATTGCTAAAAATTGATATTCGATTCTCGACACCTCGTGAATAAAAATTAAAATTATTTTGTTCTTAACGTAGGATATTGTTAGAAAAATCCAATCCATATTTGTTTATATAAGAAATAAAAATGTTCAAGAAATGCAACTAAAATTGGTAATAGTTGGTTTTTGATTAAATATCTCGTTAGCAAAAATAGATTTTGAAATCAAAATATTTCATCCTGAGTAAAATATTGTTTGTTATTTAAACTCAGCCTTAAAAAAAATCAAGTAACAACTTAAAAAAAAACTAAAACCTTAAAAAACAACAAAAAACTGATAAGAAATGGTTTCGACTCAAGTTTTAGGAGAATAAAGTTAGATATTGAATTCAAAATATTTATCTCAATCAAAAAACTTTTGTAAATATTTTGTTTTAAACAAGACTAATCGACAGACGTGATGAAAAGTTATCACTGTGGGTCGCATTCCAGCCTCTTTTAAATTATTTACTTCAGCAGAGAAAACCAAGCTAATTGTATGCTGTTGGCTTTTGATGTAACCCTTATTGGACCTGATTTTGACTTTGAATATTAGTGGAAAAATACCGTTCATTTTATGCATACATTGTGCTGATCCATTAAGTAGTTATAGAGGGAAACCAGCTTGAATAGCAATTGAACGGTTGGGCTATACTCTTTTCACTGGTGGTTTTGAGTTTATAGGACAGAAGAACAGAGGAGAATGAAAAAAAAACACTTAGCCAACAGATTACCGTTCTTGATTTCGTTTTTCAATGGGAACCAATGCTAGTGAAGTGACTAAGCCATTACTTTTTTATATGTGGTTTGAAAAGTAAAACTATTCGCCCTATTCAGTCATTAGTGTGACTTAAAAGTGTTTTCAATAAGTTTTTGTCAACGAACGACATTGCATTATTTCGAGCGCCTCTGATAATAATTAGTTTTAAGTAAAGTTATTATTGCAAAGTATAGCTCCTTAACAAATTTGAGCTTATTACTTCCATTGTTAGAAATTAATTTGTTTCAAGCGTATGAAAAGAAGTTTCTAACTGTGGTTTTTATGTTCTGGAATTCAACTGTAAGAAAGAGTGCATTATCACCACGTTTAAAAATGATTTCTGGTAGGCTGGGCAAATTTGTTCAAAAAATCAACTGTCTTGACTTAACTTTGATATTAATCAATTCGTGAAGAGTCAAATAATTAAAAAATCATTATAAAATAAATTGATTGAACAGCAGTTGTTGGTAATATTATGCCCGAAAAATTCATCTTATTGTTTTAGTGATCGTTTTAATTATAATTAAGAATTTTGAAGAAGAATGTAAATCAATTAAAAAAAATGGAAATGCTTGTTTCTATATTTATATGCCCTTTTTTATATGTATTAACATAACATTTCCTATAGTCAAATCTCTTTTCAACAAGCTTCCCGTTCGTATCATCTACAGGGTGATTAACACCCACCTGGCAGTAGATTCCTATTCAAAATCTTGACACAAAGTCTGTATGATACTTAAATTAATCGTTTATGCTTGCACGAAGTTGAAAACATTTTTTCAAGGGATGTGATGTTAGCCTAATTAATAATCCGATTTTGCGATCTGGAGCGAAGAACACAAGATGTCCAAAAATCAGAAACAGAACAGTGAAAATGTATTTATTCCACAATTTGAAGTCACATAAATTAACTACAATTTGAGCCTTGATTGGGTCAATAGATGTTACGGTTTTCAGAACACAGTTGTCAAAAATTCAAAATCAAAAATCAGAAAAAAATCCTTATTTATTACAAATCTCACATTTTTTTCCAGTAATCAATGTCCTTCACAATTATTGATTATTTATTATTATATATTATTATTTTAGTTTCTGACTTTCTCAGCACAGAAAGAGACGTTTCCGTAAATCCGGTAGGTCAAATTTTTGTTTCTTAGTGTTTGTGCCGTTAGTGTCATAAATAATCGAAGTTTTCGACCACGAAGTCAGAACGCAACAGGGATAAAATTGACGAAACCGGAAAAATCTTTAGTTTGTTTCAGGTATTGCTGATTTTACCGGTTATTTGATAGTTAAGCCTTCCTTACCTCTCTTTTAACATTCCCCTTTTGGGATTGAGGTCATGTGATCAATCAGCCCAAACCATAACTTTAATAGCGTTTTTAGGCCGCTCGAATCGTATGGTTTGTTTCATTAACCTGGCGGAACATCCATTTAATGCATTTTTAACGAAAGACACCAAAGTCCGTCTTAAATATCAAAATAGACTGTTCAAATCTTTAACAAGTACAAAATAAACTTTTCATATGTACAGATTGTAAATATCAGAGATTTGATAAGTTGTCGAATGCATTACTGTTATTTTGAACACAACTGTAAATACACATGAATACTATCGAAGATTATGAGGTATAATTCTCAATTCATTTGTGTATAAAACGTATTAAACTTCAAGAACATTACAAAAAAGGTATTTTAAATGTAAATAACTCAGCTTTTTATATAACATTGATCTAAAGAGTAAGAATTTGCGGTTTCTAAGCAAACCCATGTACAGTAGACGCTTGATTAAGTGAATATCGTAAAAATTAATAGTGAGCACAACACTTTTATTCAAATTTAAGGTTGGAATAACTTAAATCGGTCCCTCTCGAAAAAATAAACAGACTTGTTTATTTTTTTTACTTGACTATATCTAGACGTGCGATTTTTATATTTACAAAACCAAAATTGAGATACATTCTCAAAGCATTATGTTATTAAAAACATATCTCATTAACACTTTATTTACGACTGATATTAATTTTGTGGGAATTATGCATATCGACATTGTTTTTCCTTATAGAACCTACATACAAACTTAAATTTAACACGTGCTTGACTTGTTTTTGTTTTTTATCTCGCAAGAACAATTAAGTTTAAAAGAATCTTGAATAATCAATGAATTGAATTGATTAGTTTTTAAAATGTTTTTCATCGTTAATTTTTACTTACACGCAATAAAAGTTATTTGTTTGGATATAAAACAAGTAATGTTTTATAACATTCTAAATAACTTTTCTTTTTGTATTATTTCATTTCATAATTGAGTATTAAAGTTATTAAAAATGAGAATTACATTTCTATACTTGAATTTCATGGGAATGGTATGAAAATGTTTCTAATAACAGCAGTTTAATAATTCAATATCGTGTGAGAAATGTTTGAATTTAGTGTCAGAACATGTTTAATAGATGTACATAATAACATAAATTAATTTTCATATAGTCTTTTATTCACAAGACTTTTATCATCAGGTGGGAGGCCTGTTATAACGAAATTTTCTTGGCACTTGGACTTTGTTATCAATTTGTCCTGCTGACAGCAATATCTTACTGTTAGTAGATTTTAATTTGCCAAGTAATGACTGAATTCCATCTAAAGATGAATCCTGCCTTTAAGCCCCTTTTTCTTCTTTACAATTGAAACTATTACATATTTCTCGATAAAGTTCTTTTATCTGATAAGAAGCAAACAAACTGTATTAAAAACACCAACAACTCAACTCTCGATTTAGTATTTTCTTCATGAAGCTTCTAGAATCAAGATAAGGGAACACGGCTCTTTACGTAGGAAATTTATTTCTTTGAAAATTTTAATAAAGGTTCTCGTCTTTGATTTCCAAAAATTGTGCTGCCAAAATATGTTTCCTCTAAACGTTATTTAGTAATTTTAGTATTTCGCACAGCAAGGAATGTCTTCTGCCTAGAAGTCTTAGATAGGAGATTCAATAATTCATCATTTAAAAGTAGTTGAGTAATGTATCATCTTATCATCTTTGTTATAGTTTTTGTGTTTGAAATCTCTCGTTTCATCTTGCTCCTTGACCCTACTGATTTTTTAAGTTTAAAATCCAATTGAGTGCAAAATGGTCTGTTTGAAAAAGGAACTGTTTTCCATAACTGTACTTACAGCGTTTAGTTACAAATGTCAGAGTAAGAAGTTTTCTCCCGATCACGCAATAGTTTCTTTCTTCTTTTGAGAGTACTTTTCTATAGAAGTTCAGGAGTTGATCATTTGGTTGGTCAATTTTCCACAGTGTCAACTTCTTCATGATTAGTCTTCACTCCTTGGGATGAGATGATAAAATCCAAATATTAAAGCTTGGTCGGAGTTTTTTGTACATAGCCTTAAGATTACCGCAATGTTCATTAAATGCTCTTGAGTACAAAATTGCCACAGACAATTTCCCTTTGGAGAAAGCCGCCTTTTCCCAATCTTTCGGAAACGTCTTCACCTGCCAGTAGCCACTCTTTGAGTAGAAAGTTGAGAGCCTGTTTGCTCCTTCTATTGGATCCAGATTGTCACTGCTTCTTGGCAGAGGGTAGTCAACACAAATTATAGTGCTTCCATCCTACAAGAAACACTTTTGGAATTTTTGATCAGCTTATCTTTCTTTATTGTCGGTATCATATCTTCAATGCCATCACTTTGTTTGGCCAAAAGGAGACGTCTCGTTGGTAACGAACCGGTCTCGTGTCACCTGTGTTAATTTGCCCGCTAGGGGAAAAGAACATATCAGCATATTTAACAGGTAGCGTTCCAGCAACCTTGACCTATTGTTGATTCACGTGTTCTTATATGTCTCTTCGTTATTTAAATCGCCCCACGACTCCTGCTTTCCTAAACTAAATTTGTTGTTTTTTGATACCACAATAACGAAAACTTTTAACAAGGGATTCAGTCATAATTCTTCTTTGATGAAAGTCTTAACTACTGTTGACTTTTCGTTGCTAAAGTCCATTGTAATCTCATTTCGGTATTTCAGGACTTTATTATTGGTCCGTAACTATTATTTGCTCATTAAGTGAATTTTATATTATGCACTCTTTACCGTCGTCGCTACGAAAATTACAAGCAAAACATCAAGTTTTGCCATACGGATCGTTAAACTAGCTTTGCCGTTATCTTTTTGTGGCGGTTTTCAGATGGCTGTGCCAATAGTCATGGCTTTTGCATCAGTGTCGTTTATAACCAAATGGGTATTTGATAATTTTTAGTTGCCTCCATTGTGAAACTTTTGTAGTCATTTTCGGTCTGGCAAACCTGGATGGTAGTTCTAGGAGACTTTGATATCAGAATCTGCCTTAGAAGTGTGTATTATTCGTGTCCGGACTAAAAATCAAGTCAAGCAGAAGAGCCTTCCCGTTTTATAATAATATTTCGGTGCTCACAGTGTTGGCAAGCGGCTCTTATTAGTGAAAATCTGCACTGCCGGTGGAGATCCTTTCTTGTTGCAGTTTCAGCGCTGATTTCTTTAGAAAACGACAAACACATGCTCCCACTACAACTTTTCTTATCCTTAGGCCTCCTTTAGAGTTTTGAAAGCCTATTGTACAGCTTCAATAGTCATGAAAAGGAGTGATTCATGTTGCATTTTGCAACATTTCGAATTGTTCGCTGAAGGTTTATTTGTGATACTTCTTCATACGCCAGGTAAGCCAACCTATCAAAATTAGCTTGGACTTGTTACAGTCTTTTCCTCCTTTTTAGTAACTTGTATTTAGTTTGATTTGAAGGCTTTTTGGTTATGGCCATCTCCAACGTGTTTTTCAATGTCCTATACTATAAGTCCAAAGTTTTCGTCAGTGCTATACATTTTTTCGTCATTCCAACCATTTTTCTATGAGGCTGCCTAAAACTGCTTCTTACATGTATATCGAGCAAGAAATTTGAAAAAATGCTTCGCTTAGAGTGGCTTTCGATTAAAAGGAAAAAATAGTACAATATGGGTTTGTTTAGTCAGCAACAATACTTATAATAATAAGTAGTATGCGTGGGACACTGATTAGTGTATAGGACTTACACCCTTGAGTCCAATCCCTGTTTGTGTCTAAAGCGGGTATTGACCAAAAAAAAATGTAGGTCCCTCTTAAGTGACTCGAACTCAGGAATGGTTGGGAAATGGAAGTCACTAGGCCCAATTTTTCTACAGAGTGTTACGCCAACTTATTTATTTGTTTACGTACATATGTTTACTAATCCAAAATAAGGCTTCTCAATCGTATTTGGATTAAATATTTCGACGTAAAAGTTTTCGAAGTTTAGGGAGTCTTGATATGCCTCCATTATGCAATCCAGTTTTTGTTGATTATCTGAATTTATCGATTTCCCGAAGGTCGCAGTGTATTTTGCAAAACTGAAAATATCAAGTTACGCAATAATTGAAGCCTCCTGACCACTTATCACGCTTCTTGTATGTTCGAATTGCAGATAATAAACATCGATTTTTAAGCAAAATTTTCTTCAGCGATGAGGCACATTCATTAATTAGTAGACATGTCAAAGAAACTGTCTTCACTTTGAGCTAAGAAAAACCACAAGTTATAGAAGAGGCCATCATCGGATTCAGATAAAGCTGTTTTTGGTTAGGTTAGTATTTCTTTGAAAATGTCACAGGGTTTTGACCACCATTTTCCAAGCTATGAACGAGAAACCGTCCGAAACGTGCGAAAAAGTGGTTAATAAAAACAAAACTGGTTGCTAGTATTCATAGTATTTAGACAAAATTGAAGACAATGATTGCAAAAAATGTGTTAAGTTATGCAAAGTTTGTAGTCACAATTACATTGTAACATTTACATACTTCATTTGCAGGAGAACATTTAAAAAAAAAAGCATAGTTATGTGAAAATATGGAAGTCCATTTTTGTCTAAAAATCTTCATTTCTTCTTCAAAAATCACTATTACAGTACATTTTATCTGTTGTTGTAAAAAGATATTTCAAGGTATGTATTTTTTAGGCCATACAGATTTTCTGACATTATATTAAAGCAAAATATAAAGAACTCACGAATTCAAGTTTAAACTCTTGAATTGAATCGTTGCCATTTAAATAAAATTTGTTAAGTTAAGTCAAAAAATATCAGTACACAACACACGCCTATTCCAATCAAATCAGAGAAGCTTCAATAATTGAGAGCCAATTATGTTTGGGGTTGGTATTCGTGTACCATTAACCTTTTGCGGGGAGTCAAAATCATTTGGTCAATTAAGTGTGTGACAGCAGAGAATGGTGATGAATACTTACAACCCCTCACATAAACATTTACCTCCGTTAACGTTTAAATATGGTCTAAAAAATCACCCGAACGGTTTTGAGGCTATTGGAGAGGGGAGTTGAAATCGGTCTGTTGAAGTCGGGTCGAAAGCCGATTGCTTTAAGTGGAAAGGAATGTTTTTGATTTTCAAGTGTAATGTGGTTTTGCTAAGTGTGAAGTGTATTTCTTCAACTACATACCTACCTACTCGTATCTGTCCATTTTGGTCAATCGTTAACAAATTAATTTAGTAGGTATAAGTGTTTGGTTAGATTGAAAGGACCTCTGGGTTCAAATTAGGGTTCGTCCTTTCAAGACAAATTTTAAACCCTTGTATGGTTATTATTGTTTTTTTTTGTAATTGAAAACTTTTTCTTCGAACACTCACTTACATTTAACTTCACTGATTTCTCTTTTTTACTTTTTTATGTTATATTATTTTTTGTTTTTGTAAAGCACTCACAGGAAAATGGTTTTATTAAGTTTTTTTGTCCGAGTTCAGTTTAAAGGAAGAAGACAGTTCCTGCTGCCACGAGATCTCACCTAGTACTGAAGCTATCACTGACTAATGTCTTGTAAGGATGCTATCAGATTTCAGAATATCATGCCAGTAAGTTGGATTTCAACATCTCGTTATTCACAATGAGAGTTAGAAGTTAAGATGCCACCCTGCTCCCCTAAAAGCAGGAGAATTGTCATAAAAACAGAACGCAACAGATCTGCCCTTATGTGTGTACAATGACGGCAGCGGTAAAAGTGGAGCAACAGGACGATTAAAGCTGGCGATGAGTGGTGAGAGATGTTATGGTGCATGGCATTCCAACCCTCAGGATATAAAACAAGTGGTTGAATTATTACGCAATATCGTTCGTAAAGAGGTTATTTCTCTATGTGCGCAACTAGTGTTCGGTTCCAACTTCGTACTGGATAAAATTGGATAAGGGGAAATCTTTAGGTTTTTATGACATACTTTATATGGATGTCTATAGGAATAGTAGAAAAGAACGTGACGATATCGATGGCAACTCAATTATGTGCAAGATTCTTTAGTTGGGAAGAAATGAAGCCAAACGAAATCACTTTGGAACTTGTTGAATGCAATTTTTGGGAAGATTTAAGATATAATTGATTTTTTTAGAATGTCAATGCGGCAACAAGTTTATATACTCATAAAATATGTACAAAAGTATCTAGATACTGGGAAATGTCAAAATGGTATTTTCTGAGAATTTCTACCTTAATATTAATATAAAATACAGGTAAATTTTGATCATTGACCTTTAAATGTATACAGTGTATAGTATCATCCCACACAGAAATTAACGATGTAGAAAAGTGTCCATTGCGGATTTCCTAACTCTCACCAACGGGGTAGTACGGGCCAATTAATTTATTTATTAGTCTTAAATGGAATGCCCTTGCATATTTATTTCTTTGTAGTTACGTAAAATATTTTTTTTTGTTTTGTCATAAGTACTTAATCCTTTATTTTGGGCAAACAGGAATAAGTTAAAATTGTTAAATTGCACACATCCCTCAACAAAAGTTAAAAAACAGATCCAACGTGGGAAAACCAAAAAACAATTGTTTTCTAGGAAAAAATGAAATTCAATATTTTTTTAACTTCTCAAAAGCTGAGATTGTTTTGGGTTATTGTTTTTAGAAAATTGATACTCCGCGGGAACAAGACATTCCTTAGCCTACGATTTGTTTCTCCTTAAGGTACACGTCATACAAATCAACTATGTACAGTGGCTGTTTCAGGTAAGACGGGTACCGATCGGTTATATTGGTAAGTATGTTTTTCTATGGATTAGTTATAACATTAAGCAGTTAACAGTTAATAGAAGAGAACGTACAGCTCTCCAAAAGATTTTGTTCGAAAGCTAAACCTGTTACAAGGGGGAAAGTATTCCCGAAGAGATTAAGGGTCCTGCATAAGGAACTTAAAAAAAGTGGCAATGTTTACATCTATAATAAAATCGATATGCATACTAATATACTAAAATGAGATTGTCACATTCTGAAGTTAAAATCAAACTTGGTCAATATATTAAACAGCAAGTTGAAGTTCTAAAATCTTACCTTGCAACATTTTAAATACACTTTCTGATTTAATTGTTATTTACAGTTATTAACAATTTTGTAACTTTCTTAATAAAATAACCGAACATACATACATATATACATATGTATGTATATATATTATATATACATATAGTTTGTTTACATGAAACTTAAAAAGGTGTCTTGTATTCGCCTTCTTTCGTTGAAATTCTGGTTAAGGAATTCAATATCTTAATCACTGTTAGAAAAAGTATGATCCGAACATTTTTTTTATTTATTTATTTATATCTTTATTAACACGTAAATAAATTACAATGCTAATACTTAGCGAGCTTTAGCTACCATGACTACCAGCTCGAATTATTACTACAATAAGATTAATTTATACAATATTAAAACAAAAGTAAGGTAATTTTAATTTAATAACTAATTTTCAAATAATTTTTTCTAAATTTATTTTGCATATTATCTTGTAAGTATGGTTGACGTTCTCTTCTGATGGGTTCTTAAGTAGATTATTTAAGGATGAGTCGGGAAGTACTGTTTTGGCTACTTCTTTAATTTTAGAACAATCATAGACGAGGTGTTTAATGGTGATTATGTCGATTGTATTACAGAGATGACAGTTTGGAGGCTCGGTTCTTGTCATGAGATGACCGTGGGTAGTAGTGTGGCCCATTCGCAGCCTAAGATATATTTTAATCTTTTTCCATGAGCATTGAGTAGGAAAAATGATTCGTTGGGTGTTTGGATTAATATGAAAATAATGATGTACATATTGCATCCAATCGTCATGAAGTTTCTCCTTCCAATATTCATTAATTTCTTTTCGAGTGTCTTTGGTGTTTGGAAAGTAAAACGTATATAGTGGTTCACTTGTTGCAGATTTAGCAGCTTGGTATGCTGATTCGTTGTCTTTTATTCCAACGTGTCCTGGAATCCACAAAAGCTTAATTTTGTCCTTGCTGCCAATTAGTTAGTTCCGGTTCTATAACTGAGACTGTAAGCGCAGATAATTGTTTTTTTCGATCCTGAAATTTCGATTGCTTTTAAAACAGCTATAGCTTCGGCTGAGAGAACATAAGCAGAATATCGAAGGAGTCCTTTTGAGATTATAGTACCGTCTGTGGTGGAAACAGCAAATGCGGTGCCGATATTGTTTTTAGATCCATCAGTGAAGATGAAATTAAAGTTGTGTTGGTTTTTTGTATCTATAATTTCAAAGAAGCTCTGTTTATACTGCTCATTTGGGGTTGTCAATTTTGGTAAGGAAGACCAGCTTCAGTTAACATGTTTTTAATAAGCGTAGTTCTAAATACTTTAAAGCTCAGCCGAATAGCATTATGGTACTGGGGTTTTACTATATTCAGTGAAGACTTTGAACATTTACCATAAATACTCATGCCATAATCAATTTTGGCGAGTATGGTTCATCTGATGATACTTATTAGTGAGTTAACGTGAACTAAACTGTTTTACATGATAAATACTTTATAATTTTAAGTCTGGTAGCCAAGCTTTTTTTTAAAAACAAACAGTGCTACTTAAAATTAAATATTATACCAAGCAAACAGAGTTTATTAATTTCCCATAGGAAGTTATTGTAATGGTCCGATTTGCCAAATTGAAAATTTTGACATTTCTCGACGTTTCAAGGCTCCTAGAGTCGAAATAAAAGATTTTTAGAAAGATGTCTGTGCGTGCGTGTGTACGTACTTCCGTACGTCCGTACGTTGGCGACGTTTTTTTCGTCTTCCATAGCTCAAGAACCAAAAGAGATATCGACTTCAAATAAATTTTGTTACACAGATAATAAGGCAAAAAGATGCAGAAAGGGCTCTCAAGACAATTGCGTTGGTGGTTTTTTTACCAGAGCAGTTTGAAAAAAAGGTGAACATTTTGGTTAACCTTAAATATCTTACGAACCCAAAACGCTAGAGACTTGAATTAAATTTTATATAATATATTGTAACGTGATATCAAAGAAGTATATTTTTTGAAAAAAAAAACATTTAACGTTTTTTTTATAAATCAAAAAAACTAAAAAAAATTTGTCACCTCCAAAATTTGACTACTAAAATATGATTTCATCTCCAAAACAATTTTGTGCAACGAAGAATTATGTTTTTGACTTTTGATAAAATTTTGAGAAAAATCGAATTGAGAGTTTTTTATAAAAAATAAAAATCTAAAAAAAAACATTACACAAAGTTGGTAAAAATTGTATATCGATTCAAATATCTTTTCAAAAACTTGAAATTTAGTTTTCAAACTTATTTTATCTTATAAGAAATATTGTTTTCAACATTCTGGAAAATGTTGAGAAAAATCGAATTGATAGTTTATTTACAAAAAATAAAAACCTAAACAAAAATTAATTAAAGTTGGTAAAAACTGATTTTCGACTCAAATATCTTTTCAAAACTTTGAGATATTGGCTTTAGTTTACTTTTATCTTTCAAAAAAAAATATTGTTGTCAACATTCATTGAAATTTTGAAAAAAATCGAATTGACAGTTTTTTTACAAAAAAATAAAAACCGAAAAAAATTTATAAAAGTTGGTAAAAAATGATTTTCGACTCAAATATCCTTTCAAAAATTTGAGACACTAGCTTCTTACTAATTTTGAAATATTGTTTTCAACATTTGGACAAATCTTGAGAAAAATCGAATTGACAGTTTTTTTTTACAAAAAATAAAAACATAAAAAAATGTATAATAGTTGGTAGAAACTGATTTTCGACTCAAATATCTTTTAAAAAATTGTAGATATTTTCCTTAAACTACTTTTATCTTTTAAAAAATACTATTGTTAACATTCAGTAAAATTTGGGAAAAAAATCGAATTGTCAGTTTTTATACAAAAAATTAAAAACCTAAAAAAATTTAACAAAAATTAGTAAAAATTGATTTTCGACTCAAATATCTTTTCAAAACTTTGAAAACTAAAAAAAATTCAAAATTATTTTATTTCACAGAAAATTTTGAAAAAAATTGAATTGATAGTTTTTTTTACAAAAAATAAAACTCTAAAAAAACAATACTAAAACTAAAAATCCAACGGTCCGTTTTTTCATAAAAAATAAAATCTAGACAAACTTTTAAGCAAGACAAATCGACTGACGGGTTGGGAAGTTATCAGTGTGGGTCACATCCCAGCCTCTTTTTTGATTTTGGGATTGGCATTGGCGTTGTTAAGAATTTCATTACAAAGATATAGAAACCTTTGTTTAAAATCCATTGGTGCATTCTTTAGCATTGTGTAGGAAATTCTGTCAAAACCAGGGTTTTTGCCTTTTGCTGGACGAAGACAGCTTTCTAGTTCTATTAAATTAATAGGAAGTTCAATGTGTTTTGCTGTTGAATCAGTTTCATAGATTGGAGCGAAGTTGTTATTTACTAAACTTCTTGTTTTTGGATAATGAATTCAGGGGGAAAGTTTTGGTCCTTGGAATATAGTGACCACATTTGAGCGAAGTGCTCTTGCGATTTCAAGCGGACATCTTAAATTTTCAGTTGGAGTTTTTATGCTTCTTACTAAAAGATTATTGTAGTTGCCTGTTATTGACTTAACGTCAGTCCAGAGCTTTTTAGAGCTGGAATTTGGGTTCTGTACATTTTTGGAAACATGAACCTTTGGGAATTTTTGCTGTTTTCCTAAAACCTGCATTGGCTTTGCGTTTGCGAAAAGCTATGAGGTTTTGATCTGATTGATACTATTTAAATTTTTCCCTGTCATTTTGTTTGCTTGCTCTGAGTTCTGCAATCTCATTATTCCACCAAGAGACATTTCTATGTTGTTTTGGTTTGTAATGCGTTTGGGGGATAGCTGTGTTAGCCGCAAAGCGGACGGATTTTTGGATAATAGCTGTTTCTTTGTTGATGTTAAGCGATTTTTTCTTGTCAGATAAGAGTTGGACACTTCAGATTGAAATAAAGTCCAGTTAGCTTGGAAGAGCTTTTGTATTTATCAGTGGAGATTCAAAAGTTAATGTGGTTACAATTGGGAAGTGGTCACTTCCATGCAAGTCAGAAAGCCTTGCCCAATATGAGTTGGGACAGATTTGAAGTTAAATCGACATGGGTAAATGTTTGAGGTGTTTAGGAAATCTTCTACTATTTTACCACGGCTGTTTTGAGAAGGTGAACCCCATAATGGATTCCATGATTTAAAGTCTCCTGTGAATATAATTGGTGTTTGAAAGCCGTTGACGATGTGTTCCAAATCTTGGTCACGGAATGCTTGATCTGGATGAATGTATACTGAGATTATTGTAATTTTAATTTTAAGCTCTATTTCAATTGCTATAGCTGGGAGTCTAGAATCAATATTTTTGAAAGTATGAGGCATAGATTTGTGTACTAGAAGACCTACACCTTGAGTCGAAGAGGTAATGGAGGGTGAGTTTTGAAAGTAAGATGAATAATTTTTGGGTGATATTGGTTGAAAGTTGAATTTAATGTGGGTCTATTGAAGAGATATAATGGCGGGGTTTATTTCATTAATAAGGAGTTGTAGCTCGTGATAATTATTCAATCAGCCATTAAGATCCACTGGAGGATCTTAAACATTGATTTTGTTTTGGGTTCAGAATTTTGTACAACATAATTATACTTATGCCGTGACAAAACTGTGTTGGAAAGATTGCGTATGTTCGAGATAGATGACTCTGCAGTCCAGATGTTGAAGCACTCAAGGTCTCTGTAGAGATTGGGCGATTCAATTCCGGGACCGCAGAGTCAGATTGGGGAGCGTCATTATTGTTTTTATATTTCATCTTCATCTGTTTCTATAGGTGTCGTTTGTTTAATTGAGTTAAGAGATTGAGTATGAGTATGACTAGATACTAGAATTTAGCGCCTATTTGGATAGAAGCACTATTTTTTGTTGTTTCAGTTGAAATGGGAGATTTATGAGTAAACGGAGGTTTAGAAAAGTTTGTGTTTGAGCTATGACGTGGAGATTTTGAGTGATTTTAAAATGGTCTGGAGCCGTGGGAGAGATTTGATGGTTTGATAGTGAAGAGTGAATTGAGAGAATCGGTTCCATTGTTTTGTGTTATCGATGAGTGGTTTTTGATTCGATTGTTTTGAATATGTGGAAGTTGAGTGTTTGAGGCAAGAGAAGATGAGGTATGATGATGAGGGACTGTTGCCTGCTGCTGGTTGGTAGGGGGGACGAGACTAAAAGCAGTTGAACTCGAATGGTGGATTAGTTTTTTCTAGTGTGGTAGGTTTTGTTTCTATTTTTGTATTTTTAGTAGGTTTTAGTTTAGATGAACTTTTTATTACAGATGAGTAAGAAGATGAGAGAGTTGTGGGGGGATTTCGTTCGTTGTAAATTTGTTTTGCATCAGCTATGCTACATTTTTCGACAGTTTTTTTTTTGAGTATTTCTTTAGCCTGTAAGTAAGTGGATATTGCCTCGAAGACGAAGGGTGTGGTTCAGAGCAGTTGGCGCAGAATATACGTGTACAATCAACAGGAGAATGAGGGGGTAAATTGCAAGTGACACATGAAGTTTTACCTTTACACCATTTAGAAGTATGCCCCAGCAGCTGACAATTACGGCAGCGCATCGGGTTGGGAAAGAATTCCTCGACTTTTACGTGTTTCCAGCCAATATGAAGTGAAGTATTAGGACGGAAGAGGTCAAATATAATCAACACCAGGACTGTACAAACCGCTATGGGCTTGCCTTCCTTATCTACTGATGGCTTAGTAAATTTATATAAGTACACTTGTAACGCCTTGGTCTTTCATTTCATGGAAAATTTTAGTTACTAATACATTTATTAGACAGGGTGTGTAGACTGTACCTTTGCATTGATTGAGGTTGGAATGAAGTGTCACTGATATTGGACAAAGGTTAGAGAGCATTTTTTTTTATAGGAAAATCTCAGCAATTTTTTTTTATTTTGTTAAGATTTAAAATTTCCATCTCGCAGTTGAGATATGAACTCATAACCAGTGCTTATGCTATCAATTGCTTTTCTTAGCACAAATATGCTAAAGGATGTCAGTTTTTTGTTTTGGTCTGAAGGTACGATTACAATGAATTTGGGGTTCGAAAAATTAGAACTAATTAGGGATGTGTTTAAATCCAAAGGTGATAAGGTAGTAGTGGGTCTTCTTTTTTTACCGTGTTGTTGTTCGGAAATTATCTCTAAATCGAGAATCCCATACCGACCACTCGGATGACCACTAGGTCCAGAGCCCATCATTTAAAGAGATGTTACTCACTTGTTGATTAGATTTTTCACTTACTAAGTAAATTTAAAAAAATATAACCAAAGAAAAAAGAGGATAAATTAAAAGTGATGAGAATTCACTCTAAAGAAAGCAGGTAACGTATACCACCGAAAAAATATAACAAATCACACAGAAGGTATAACTAGCCGACTTAAAGGTTAGTCGATGACTGATGATCCGAACATCTTCAATATTTTCTTATTATTATAAAAGACAATCTTTCTTTTGTACAGGTGAAAAAATAGTTAAAAGACGGCCCTACGCTTCAAATATTGCAAAAAATAAGTTGGAAAGAAAGGAGGAAGAACGCTACATGATTGATTAACATTTTATATAATACAACGGATTATCTAAGTTGCGGTTTCAAAAGTATACGGCTGGAATTCGACATCTGTCAAACTAAGTTGTGAAACCATTTTTTTTTTTGTCAGTTAAAAGTTTGACATTTACGAAAATGGATCGCTTAACTATCGCACAAATCAAAATCAAATGGGGTGACGCAACAGTCCGTTGTGAACCAGGGCCTAGTGACTTACAACTCTCAACCATTCCTGTGTGCGAGTACTGTTGACAGGAATGGAAGGGACCTACAATTTTAGGCCGAATCCGAACGGCTAGTTTGAGAAAGCACTTTTTCATGACAAAAATTACTCTTGAAAGATTTGTCAATTCCTCGCTAGAGGCAGTACCCGCGAAAATTATTTTATTTTTTAAATAAATAAGGTGGAACAGGCAGGGATTGAACCCAAGACCCCTTGCATGCCAGTCCAATGCACTTTTTTTTTATATGTAATTCATTTTTATTAATTCATTCTTAAACCTATCTTAGAGCTAGACAAAAATTCATAAAACTAACCTAATTATCCATAACTTACAACTAACTTAATGGTCCCATACGGACACTCTAAGTTAAACTATAACACTTAAAACTAATGCCTTTCGGACCTAAGATCTATTTTACTTCATTTAAATTTCATTTTATTTATTTTTGTATTTATTAGAAAATTTGAACAAAAAACTAATATCAATATCCTTTTTTTTATTTATTTTTACTTACAAACTACTTAAAGTTAGGTCCTTAAATAAAACTTAAAGCTAACTTAAACTACCTATTCTAACTATAAACTACTTAAAACTAGAACAACCACAGCAGCAAATCTAACGTTTTCGTTTTTATATTTTATTGTCTTTTTTGTACGTTTTTTATTTATTTTTGTTTTGTTTTTATATTACATGTTTTTATTATTATATTTATATTATTATTATTATTATTATTATTATCATTATTATTTTTTTAATTTCTTTAGTTTTTTATTTTTTTGTTTGTATTTTTTTTTTGTGCCACCATGCCTATTCTACTTAAAACTAAACCCTAAAACTATAAAACAAGTATGTAAGCCGGCCAAGGCTTAAAACCCCATCCCAACTACCCACTATCAAGTGCCGATTGAAGCCACCAAAACTGGTTCTCCTGCTTCACCCTATCAGTTCGGTCCCGTTCGGACACCGCCCTACTGAACCGAAGGAGCTTTGCTCCACCTTGTGCCATGACGTCCCGATTGTACAGGAGTCGCCTATCCACGGTTCGTCGTCTGACGTGGTAGATTAACGGAACAGCCAATCTATCCTGTATCAGACCGCATCTATCTAAAAAGAGGAATGCCTCAGGGGGAATGAAGCCGCTCAAGCGTGCACTCTCAAAATACTCATCGTTCGGATAGAACGCAACGAAAATTAAATTGTTGGTCGAAGACATAGCTCTTGCAATGTGACCTCGAACGAGTTTTATCACGAAATTGTCAATTATGTTGATTCGAGCCCCGTTGCAGTCCAATGCACTAACCATCATGCTACGGGTACTCGCACAACGCATACAAATTGTTAAAAAATTGTGAAGAATTTTGAAGAGACTAGATTAGTTACAGATATTGTACGGCCTGTTCATCATTGTTTCGATCGTACCACTGAAAATATCGCTGCTGTAAGTGTATTTAGATCCACACCTACATTCATATAAAGAACAGCTCACACAACAACCGAAGCCAGCTAACCATTCACAACGTGTGTGTACGTCATATAGGTGCTTGAACCAGAGGCGTTTTGGACGACGATTTTTCGAACAAAATTTTGTTCAGCGACGAAGCACATTTTTTACTCGGTGGGTATGTTAATAAACAAAATTTTCTTATTTTGGGTTCTAAGAATCCTTAAGAAATTTTCTTATTTTGGGTTCTAAGAATCCTTAAGAAATCGAAGAGAGGACATTGCATCCACAAAAAGTCACTGTTTGGTGCGTTATGGTCATATGATATCCGATTTTTGTTTACTGCTATTGAAAAAAACGACTTGCATAATAAGTGGTTTCAACAAGACGGTGCCACATGCCTTACAAATGGAGCGAATATGGCTTCATTGCAATTCCTGGCCGCGTAATTTCTCGTGGCGATATCAACTAGGAACCATGATCATGCGATTTGACACCGATGGACTTTTTTGTTGGGCTACGCAAAAGACCGTAATAATGCAAATAAATTATATTTCTTAAGCTCTTAAAAATCAACATTCGTCAAGTTATGGCTGAGATAACACCCAATATGTGACAAAAAGTTGTCGAAAATTACTTCAAAAGAATCTATGCTTGCAACAATTCACGTGGTGGTTATTTGAATGATGTAGTATCATAAACAAAATATTTTGTATGTGTTTTACTTACGTTTACTTTTGAAACTGTCAAATGGATAACCCTGTATATGTATATCTAGGTTCCAGGTTTCTTTTTAAAATTATATAAAATTCAAAAAGAAAATTGGAGTTCAGAAATTTAATTTCATCGATATCGGTTCCTTTTCTTTCAATGTTCTACACACTGATTTTTGAGATTTTAAAGTCGGTGTTATTAGAATTGGACGCGTGGAATTTGTTTTAAAACAGAAGTAATTTCAATTACAAAAATTAAGCTTAGCTATATTTCTTAAAAAAGACTTTGTTCGTAGAAAATTGCAGCCCCTACGTCATACTTGAGGAAAAACGTTTTTTAGAACGACAAAATACTTTCTTAACACTTTCAAAGCAATTTTTTACTTCGGTTCATTTATTTATAAAAAATCAAGCAAGGACGACTCAAAAAAATGTCTCTCTCATTCAAGTTATAATGTCAAATATGAGTACCAATGTTGAATTGATTATGATGTTTTTGCAAATTACCATTACCCCGAGCCCAACCATTGCATCGGGGCGAAACGCATATTTTAACACCAAGCTGGTTTATTTTAAATTCATTTTTCATGATTTTAAATCGTATTTATTAAAATAAATTTAGAACCCCATAACATCGATTTTTTTTATTTTCAATCCTCTAGGTGCAATATTTTTTATTTTGTTAAAATTCAAGTTTTCAACCCATTTATTACAACGAAAATAATAAATAACTTTTTGTTTCTGTACAAAATTGTATCAATATAATTTAACCTCAACCATTCTGCTCATCCCTCAAATTTAACACAAAATCCGCACTTAAAGTATAAGGCATACACTTTAAAAAAGATAATAATAATTATATTTTATTCAGAATATATAGAATATCGCTCAAATATCAACAAATCTTTATACCTACCTTTAGCAAACATATTTTTAAAGGAGATAATTGTTTCTCAAACTTTTTTGCACCCACCTTATTCTAACTCTTACGAAGTTCTATTGATTAACTTAATTCATATAAGATCACGATATGATTTCTGAAAGGTTTTCATAAGGTAAACGACAAAAATGTATCTTTAAGAAATGAAAGTGTTTTGTATGTATTAGTATGTATAACTGTCAGCTAAGTTCTATTTTACCATTCAGTAAAATATAAACCGTTTTAAAAAATGAAATACGAACATGTGAGTTTCAAATAGAAAGTAATTTTTAAAATACAACCAAATCCAAATATAAAGAAATGTTAAAATAAGACTGTTGAGCACAATATACTAGCCTGTAGCCTTAAATCAGTCATCATGAAGATGACCTAGATTATTGTGAACGGAAAGTCTTATTGAATAAAGTGCTTCATAGGTATAAGAATAATTAATTTAAAGAACATTAAGTTTTTGGAAGTTTTTGTTGGTTATTATAGTAAAAATATGTTTAATAGGTACAACACGTAGCCAGTTGGCGGACCACACAGCGATTTCGAAAGTATGTAACCCCTTCTAGATTTTACTGAGCAAATATTTACGCAATATTTTATTTAAAAAGATTAAACAAATCTCTTACACTTCTGCTATAAATTCAATCAATACCATTTAAGATTTAAAGAATCCTTGTTTCATTGTATCAACATCTAATATCCCTATTTTCTCATAGTCTCATAATCAGGCCGCTATAAAATCTCTGGATTCTATCTCTACAAACTCTATAACAGTCAATTACATCGGTCGATCACCTCTAATAGAGATGGCACACCTTCACCTTTGCTGAATGCAAGGCAGATGAATTCGCCATGAACGGCACAGTACTACCCATTCTTCCAATTTGGGCAAATGCTGGCATACCAATCGCTACATGTAAACTATTGCTAATGCAGGACGATATGAAGAAGGCAAACATCAGGTGGAAGAAAATCACCATGTGTCAGGTCACAAAAAACATCTGGCCCACACTAGATTTACAGCGATCAAGGTGCTTGCTATATCTAAGCAGTTTGCGTATAAGCTCTATAATAGTTGTCATAACCGGGAACTGTGTAATAGGAAAGCACGCCACGTGGCTAGTCGTTTTCTCAAATGACTTTTGCAGAAGCTCTATGGACGAGGAAGAAGAGCAAATAATTCTTCACCTTCTCTGTACATGCCCTGCACTAGCTCAAAAATGCAAGAATTACATAGGAGAATTCTTCTATAACGAAAAAGGATCTAAATCATATTAGCATAATCAGCCTCTCATGCTCACTGGTTTCATTGAGCTTAAAAGAAAGCCTCAAGATTTATCTGGTATCACAATGGGCCATTAAAATAGCCTACGTAAGTCCTACTCCATCACGGACAGCCACTTTAACCTTTCCATAGTTTTAAAAAATACGTTTTGGAGTTAATTTTAAGTGCAGATTTCGAATCCAAACTTCTATTTTAACTATTTTTTTTTTTTTTTTTTTTTTTTTTATCCGATGGAAATCTTCAAAAGACACTCGGTAAGAATCGGTACCGAGTAGTGTGGAACTCTTACCGCACTAAAACCACCGGTGAATCAGGACCAATCTATGAAAGATCGACAAATGATTTTTATTTCTTAATTTTTAAATCGCATTGGGGGAAGTTTAAGGTTATAACACTTTCCCGTAGCTTTTAGCCCATCAGCTCATATGACTTTGCAGTCGCTGATTGTGTGATACAGCGTGTTTCTTAACCACTTTTGTAACCATTTCAATTTGAAGGTCACGATGTAGATCGCTATTTCTTATATAGCAAGGGGCATTTATTATTCCACGAAGGACCTTGCTTTGGAATTTTTGGATGGGTTCAGCATTTGTTTTCTTTGTACAGCCCCATAGTTGGATGCCATATGTCCAAACGGGTTTCAATACTTGCTTATATAACATTAGTTTGTTCTGGATAGATAGGTCAGAGTTTCTTTCTGTACTTCAAGTGTAGTTCTTCTCTTTTCTTTTTGATGTGTTCTTTCCATTTAAGCTTTGCATCCAAATTCATTCCAAGGTATTTGGCGGTATTGGAGTAAGGTATTTCTGTACTGTTTATAAAAATTGGAACATTGTTTATGTTTTTGTTTGTAAAGTTTATATTCTTCGATTTTGTTGCGTTTAATTTGATACGCCATTTGTGCGCCCAATCACTAACTTTATCGACTGCATTTTGCAATTTTTGTGTAGCCTTCGTAACGGATTTATCTGGCACCAATATTGCAGTATCATCAGCAAAGGTGGCCATGATAGCGTTGATGTCCACTATAATATCCCGTATATAACAGATACAGGGTTGGTCCTAGGACACTTCCTTGTGGTACACCGGCTTCAATTTTCTTAATTTCCGAGTAAATTTGGTCGTACCGTACTCTAAAGAGTCGGTTCGTAACGTAGGATTTCAGTATTTCGTAGTACTGCCTGGGGAAGTCCCTATGCAGTTTGTACTCAAATCCCAAGTGCCAAACCTTGTCAAAAGCTTGAGCAACATCTAAGAATACAGACGAGCATACTTGTTTTTCTTCAAATGCCTTTTCCACAACATCCGTAATTCGATGCACTTGGTCTATCGTGGAATGTTTATTTCTTAATCCAAACTGATGGCTCTTAATTAGTCTTCTTTCTTCAATTATTTTGCTAAGCCTTTTCAGTAGCAGTTTTTCAAAAACTTTTGCCATGATTGGTATAAGCGATATTGGTCTGTAAGATGTAACTTCTGTTGGTCGCTTACCTTTTTTAGGTATAACAATGACTTCTGCAATTTTCCAATGATGTGGCACATATCTTAGTTTAAGGCATGCGTTTATTATAAATTGGAGTTTCTTGAAGGCTATAAGAGGCATTTCTTTCAGAACCTGAGCAGTTATAAGATCGTACCCTGGTGATTTTTTGTTTGACAACTTATGTTGACACATGCTTCTTACTTCTTTGAGCGTGACAAAAGATATTTCACATTCGTCGTTTCTGTCAACAAACTGTAAGGGATCTGTAGCTGTGCTTGCTGGGAATGGCTTAAAAACATACGCGAGATGTTCAGCGAAGAGATCAGCCTTTTGTTTCGGGTTTCCGATCCATTTACCATCTTGAGATTTTATCGGCGGTTTTTGTGTCTAAGGTCTTTTTAGGCGCTTAGCTGCTTTCCATAAGGAGTATTCTGTAGAAGCATCCGTCGTCAGACTTTTCAGGAATCTACTTAGTGAATCATTTTTAAACTCACAGATTCTTTTTTTTAATTCGTTGTTAAGACGGTTAAAAACTACCTTATCATCTGGGAATCTCGTGGATTGCCATTTCCTTCTAGCTCTTCTTTTTTCCAATATCAACTCCTTTATTTCGATAGGATATTTTATTTCTTTTTCTCTCGCATTCGAAATAGTTGGAGTACTTTCTTCTGCAGCCTGCTGCACATCAGCAATAAATTGTTCTACTTCATGATCAATTTGTTCAATTGTTTGCATAGGGGATCTTAGGTTTTAACTATTTGATAAAATAAAAAAAAATATCCGTATAACTTTTTTTTCGACCTTGAAACGTCGAGAAATGTCAACATTTTCAATTCGACAAATCGGAACCATTACAATAACTTCCCATGGGAACTTAAAATATAAATTTTTCAACTGAATATTGACAGAAAGGAACATATGTAGATTAGGAAAACCATCACGGATTTAAAAAAAAAAAAAACACTTCATAAAATAACCTCAAAAAGCCTTATATAGATACCAACGTGTTTTAAGTATTTTCAAAAGTTACATTTTAAAAAACTGGTGTGGTTTTGAAGTCGGATTTGAGTTAAGGCCATTAAACCCCATTGCAAAAGTGCAATTTTATTTCTAATAAGACCAGTCTAGTTAGATATTCGTTTATGTATTTTTTTTTTAATTATCATAAGCAAAGCTGGGTACAGACTTCCGTAACTAATTTCTATAAATATTAGGAGATAGGCGGTTACAAAACCGATGCCAAGAGCTATGTGACAGTAACGGAGGATGTTTGTAGCTAGTACCATATTAAACAAAAAAAAAAAACATTTTTTTACGTTTTTGAGGATATGTAATTTCATGAAATATTTTTATTTCAATAAAATTTTCAAAATCTATAATCATGTTCTTGTTAAACATTTTAAGTATCTAACCTATTTACTATTCAAAAAATCCTAATTGAACTACGAGAGCATAACATCCAAGATTCAAACTTTCATATTAAGTCAAATGAAGACCTTAAAGTCGCCTCATAATTTATACGGTTTTCCAAAAACTGACTGTTCATGTAAGCATGGAAAAATTAGTTTCAGTTTAATCTGATAAAACATCGAAATTTCGTTAAAAGCAAATGGATAATAAACCGAGAACCTAACTTGTTGTAGTAAAAACACTCAACATAATTATAAAAAATTAAATCTCTTACCATAGGAATCCATATTGGAATCGAAAACTTTCGAGTTTAGATAAGGTGATTAAACCCTTCTGGGAGTGTAGTTAAAATCATAAAGAAGACAAACGCCCACATTCCTGATTTAAAGTAGGTAACAATATTCTAATCACGAACAACGAAAAATTAAATTTTTTATCAGAAATATTTTCCTGCGACCCATATGGCCAATAACAACATGAACAATAACATTATTGAATCAATTATCAGCAACTCAATTAAGCCAATACTCATTACCTATAAATGACCTCCAAAACGAGATTTCGCTGGATGATATCAAAGGTATACTTCGAAATCTTAAAGCAAGGAGTTCAGCTGGTTTTGATGGTATTAAAAATACATATTTGAAAAAGTTACCAGCATTAGGTTTAAAATACTTGCAAGTCTTATATTATAAATGTCTTAAAATTGTCTATTTTCCAAACAATTTGAAAACTGCCAAGATAATACCGATTTTAAAACCTGGTAAAAATGCTACAGACCCATTAGTTTGTTCATGTTTTGAACAAGTTTTTAAAATTAGAATATATTCACACTTAACCAATAATAACATTTTACCAAACGAGCAGTTGGGCTTCAGATTGCATCACAGTACAATCCGTCAAGTACAAACGCAGACAATCTTTGTCACTCGAAAATATCTCGAAATGCATTTGGATAAAATATTAAAATTTGGCTTGTATATTTTGTACGCTTCAGAAAATAAATCATATGGTTAATTTTCTTTATCCCTTAGTTAATCGCAAATCAATGCTTAGCAGCGATAATAAGCTTCTAATATGCAAAGTTGTTTTCCAAGCTATCATGTACTATGGTTTACCAGTATGGGGTAATTGATCCATCTCTAATATACGACGGCTGCAGATAGCTCAAAATAAGATTCTGAAAATAGTTCTGAAGCTTCCATTGTCATTTTCAACTAAAGAACTTCATTCCATTTTAGCTATAGTTACGGTATGAGGAAGAATTGGCAAACTTAATGAGCGATACCTTGCATAATGTACTATGTCTGATAATACCTTGATTTCAAACCTTGCTTCAAAATGACTTTTCACTATATTTATTTACTATTTTTGTATATTAATTATCTTTAAATTTGTGTGCACACATTTATTTACTTATTTATTTAATTTACTCGTCTATTTGTTTATTTATTTAACTATTTGTTTATTTAAATATATATTTATTTGTTTGTATTAATTATTGTATTACTAAGTTATTTTCTTTCTTTCTTTATTTATTTATTTATCTATCTATTTATATATTTATTTATTGTTATATTCATTTTAATTATTTTAATTAATTTATTCTTTTCTGTTCTATATTCTATATATTTTTACCTACTTGTTGTAAGATTTAAAGCTTGGTTTGAATATTTTTTTTCATCGCCCACCTTTCTTTAATTCTTTTTTCTTATTGTTTTATATGAAGGTTTTTATGTAGTAATACTATATTATTTCTGTTTGTATTCTTGGTTGATTAATGTAATAATTATAATATATTGACAGTAGTAAGGTAGCCTTATACCATGTTTCAATAAGTTGTGTAATTTAGATTAAGAACCAATATTATAAAATGTATGCTACAATAAAGTAAGGATAAAGATAAATATTCATATTTCATTTAGTTAAGTACATTATTCTATGATTTTGCTGATGTTGTTAGGTATAAGGAAAATGAGATGTATCCGACAGTTTTTGCAATGTCGGCCCAAATGGCGTACGAATCCGTTATGGAATTTTGGATATGAATGCCGTTAGGCAAAAGGGAGTGGTCGGGGTTACGGGGGATGTAAAGCCTTAGACGTAACTGCAGACAAAAGTACTTACTTTTGCAGACCTGTGTAGTAAGCCCATTAAAAATTATAAGATTAAATCTCTAGGTATGCCTTCAATAGGTACCATAATAAAAATATCAATCCATTATGATGACAAATTTTCTACCACCCATTCAAAAAATGTACTTGACGTATTATCAAACTTATTATTGTACACATAAGTTTTATTGTTTTATTCATATTTACATAATATGAAAAAGAAAAACTTAAATTGATAACAGGTTAAGATAACATTTTAGAATGGAATATTTAAAATCATTTCTTCTTACATGCATCCACAAAACTCATATATAACTACGAATATGAATCAAACAAAAAGAAGAAATAACCTCCCTTAATCATATTGGTTATTAAATTTTTTAAATTCCATTAGCACGACAGACTGAGTTGGTATTTCTAAAGTATTCCTTTATCACTTGCTGCTCCATCCTTCACTGTTCAAACCCGTATTATGGAGAGTGCCAGTGAAGTTAAAGCTCAAGGACATTTAGTGTGTCATTCACAGTTCTTCACCGAAAGATAGAACTTTTTTTTCTATGCTACATAGAACCCCTTCCAAAGATCAATCATATTCACAAAAGAGCTCTATACACTTATACATACTGGTCATAACGGCAGAAAAGGACCTCCATTCTTTCCGTTTCAACTTTCTACACATTTTACGTTCTCTTATTCGTTCTCAATCATTAAAGCAAGTTCACCCACCACGCACTGTACTTATACTTATACTTTCCAAGCTATCAACGCCCCCATAACATTAATCTAACACTAAATGTGGAATCGGGACGTAAGGACGTCACAGATAGTTCGCTTAGCTTTTGTGTGATAAATTTCCATACGCATCCGCATCTGAACAATTCCAAAAAGACAATGCTCTAGAGAAAAGAATTCATTAAGAAATTCTTTGGTTTTTGATCCCATATTCTTACTCGGCATGATGTTTTGTAAAAAGAAGGGGCTGGCAGAAAAATTCTTTATAGGAAGTTCGTGAGAATATTTTATTCGATTTATTACTATTCGATTGAATTTACGAGCATGAGCATTTGGCTTATACTTTTTAAAGAAATGGGATGCGTTTTATGAGGTTTTCTTAATTCGCAAGTAAAACACTTTCAAAGGAAAAGCATTTGGTTGTGTATGATAAATTTTTCGTACTTGGAAAATTAATATTCACCAAGAATATTCTATTGTAATGCCGATTCTTAGTTTGGGGATGAGGGATAGGTTAAGTTAGTTTGAAATAAAAAAAAATCGATGAATAACACAAATGTATTGGAAAAAATTAGTCTAATTGTAGATTTTTAAATCTCATATTGATAAATAAATAAATTAAATTTAAAATTAATACTTGAGTCGAAAACCATTTTTTATCAGTTTTTTTAAGTTGTCGTTATTGAATTTTTTTAAAAGATTGACTTAAAATTACCAACAATACGTTGCACTTAATAAAATAATTTGATTGTAGTAGATAGATTGTAAAATTAATTGCACGTACTATTTTTTGTAGATTTTAGTTTTTATGAATAAAGCTGACTCTTGCATTTTTATAAAAATTTTATAAAAATTTAACTAAATATTAAAACCAATATTTTATATAAGAAGAAATAAGTTTGAAGCAAATATATTAAATTTTTGAAAAGATATCCGAGTAGAAAATCAATTTTTACCAACTTTTAGGAATGTTTATTTAGATTTGTATTAATATAAAAAAAACTGTTAACTTTTAGTAATGTTTTTTTTTTTTCTTGGCCAATTCGATTTTTCTTAATATTTTTTGGATATCATAAACATTATTCTTCGTTGCATACAATTATTTTGTATATAAAATCGTTTTTTTTCGTAAAATATTCGTGACAACAATAATTTTTTTTGAGTTTGAGTTGAGTAATAAAAACAATCTTTATTTAAATTTTTTTTCAAAATTATATCAGTTTGGTAACACATCAAAATATATTCAATTCGCTAGCGTTATTGGTTTGTGAAATGGTTTTGGTTAACCAACATTTTTAAAATTGCTAGGGTAAAGAAGACCACCCACTCAATTTTTTAAAAGTCCTTTCTGCATTATTATCTGTATATTTTGAGCCGATATATCTACTGGTTTTTGAGATATGGACTACGAAAATAGCTTGCTGAACGTACAGGAGTACGTACACACGCAAGCACAAACATCTTTTATATAGATGCAGGGACCTTGAAAAGTGGAGAAATGTCATAATTTTCAATTCGACCGATTGTAATAACTTCCTTTTGAAAGTTAAAGTGTGGTTTTAATTTCAGCAATTTAAACTTTATTTATCTCTGTTAGAACCTTTCTTGTTTCTTAAGGAAATTATTAACACAATTAGCCGATTTCTTTAGCCTTTTTCAGGTGGTGCGGTTAGCAACACATTTGGCGTCTCATTTTTATTGATGTAGATATAGATACAAAACATGTACAGAAATTAATATTGTGAAACTGTTATTTAATACAAGTGCAAAATGAATTAGAAATCTTGAAACAACTTATAACTAAATCTGAAACAATTTTATAAAATCATATTTGCTGTAGATCCCGATATTAAATTAAATTAATTTACAAATTCTAGCTGAAGGAGGACGACAACAATGACACAAAATCTTTGAATTTCAAGTAGGCAATGTACTCGTATATATTTGTACATCAATCCACTGTTAAGAACAGTTTTTATCTAAAATGGAAATATATGATACTGATGATTTTGGCCTTCGGAAAGAATGTTTATAAACTCCCGACCGACGACGCGACGACACGTAAACAAGTCAAACAGTAAATACTTAAAGTAGGCCTTTGGTAAGTGACCAAATCAATGAATGTGTGTATGTATGAATGTATAAAATAAATTTTAAAGAAATACCCCAAATACTTACCACAGGCATTTCTTCGATTTTGTCTGCATTAAGTAGTTACATTCAACAGTGAGTTTCGCTTTAAATTGAAGGGTGAATTTTTTTTGTATTGTTGACTCATTCATTTTCTTGCAAAGATCTGGGGATTGGGAATAGAAAAGCTGTAATGCCACCATTAAACAACACATTCATTGAGTTTCCAGTTTCCTTTTATGGAACCAATTGTGGGAGCGTTTCAATCTGAATTGTCCTTTTCCCTATGTCATCTTGCTCAGTAGACGGCTTTCTACTCCATTAACTTCTTTCAGCGTTGCGAATACGATTTTGTGTATGACCTCTCTTCCCTCTATTGCAACAGTGAGTTGTGTAAGTAATAGATAAATTCATGTGGTTATTATTATTATATTGGGTTCTTGAGATTCAACAAAAGAAAGTTGAATCGTAGTTATGCTTCTTTATACGTGCGAATTAGAGCAACATTTTTGACTCACTAATCCGGATTGAATAAATCATATCGTTTTTCTGAAAAACAAAAATTCAAAATAATGAGCAACTACCCATTAGCTGTGGTTTATCTTTATTTTGTATTAATTTTATATTATCAAATCAAAATAAACTTATAAATCACCGAAAACCTTTAATTTATCAGTGTTAAAACATATTTTTATCGAACGTTTTTGATTGAGTAAAAAAATGTAATTTTTTGAGGAATTTTGATAATAATTATGTGATTCCGTTAATGCCTAACGATCATGGTCTTGGCTTAATTCAATTCTTAGTAAGATAAAAGAAAAAGTATAGCTTTTTTTAAATATTTTAACTTTTATTTTAAAATTATTTAAAAAATTTGGATCATTACATTTTTTACACTTTATGCTTAAAAGCTTTGAACTTTATTCTAATATAAGACATTTTTTTAGCAAATGTAACAATATGACAATTTTCACTTGCTGAAGACTACCACAATATTTTCGAATGTAATCGAAAAGCTTGGTTAACGAAGCGCATGATTAATATGTTCCTCTTTCATTGAATATTATCTCCCAGAAACCTAAGCTTTACCGACCAGCTATTTTTCTCCCTATGAAAACCATGAAACTACGAGTAGTTGTTATTGCTGAACAAACTGATTTGTTTTTCATTCTATCAAAATAGCTCCCTTAGCAGGATTGTAAAATATTTGTTCACTATTGTTGTTACTATTGTTCTTTATTTTCATCTTATCTTAATTTGTAGTAAGATTACGGACTTGGCATATTTGCCGTCTGCCGGAAAGACATTATATAAATAAATGTAAATGAATTTAAACATATATGAATCAATATGATATATTAATTAAGTAATTAATTCGTTACATAATAAATTAGTTTTAAATTACAATTTTGTATTAATTCAATTTTGACGTGATTTGAAACACAAAAGACATTAATGTAATATGAAAGGAAGTACAATTTTATTTTTATTTATTCAACTTGGGTGTAAGCTTAATATTAGTTTTCATAAATTTCATAAATATACAATTTGTTCACTACTTTCTTTGTTTTTTTTTTCACCATATACTTTCGTATACAAAATAGAAATAGTTAATTATTTTTTCCGACCATATCTCAGGACGGTGAGATATCACTTTACAGTCCCTTGGTAGTTGTTATTTCCTATCTGAACTTAAAAGTATTTGATGATTCCGCAAACAAAAAAAAGTGATTCAAGCCATCCAGAAGACAAGATTAAGTTAAGATGGATCTAACATGAAAAGGCCCCAATTGAATCCAAATCTTTATCATTAAGTCAAAAGTTTCATGAACACCCTTGATGTAAAAACAGAACTTCTAAAAAGTTGGGAACTGGAAATGCCGCTTTTCATGCTATTCCAAAAGGCCAAACATATCCATTGTGAAAATTATTCCATCGCTAACAATGAATAAACTATCAAGTAGCACAGCTGTTCCTATGATTTTTGGGGATTCATATCAAGAAACATTTTGACGATTCTATAGTTTGACTAGAACAACTATTTGAAGCAAATCAGAATTTTCAGGGGCCAGTATTCCTCATGCATGTACGAATGTGTTCAACTGCGTTGCTGAGGGTTGTATTTGACGTGCCAGTAGACTTCAAAAGCGAAATAATACAACAAATGAATTAGAAGCAGCTACGAGTAGTTAACGTAAATAAACGTTTAGTTCTGATGTATAATTATCAGCCATTCCATAAGTTGAACGCGACTCATCATTCTTAATTCCGTCAGAGGATTGGCGACGAGTTCTGCCTCGCATTTTTCATCGGCATCTTCCTTGATTTTATGGAGTTGAATTTTAATGGTCAGCGAAGCATCAACGAAGACTTTAAGAAAACCAATGGTAAATGTACAAGTGTCCTATTTGTAAAAGTTGTTTCTGTACACCTAGTCTTCATCGTTTGGAAAAGAAAATCATAAAGTATTTCGAATATACTGACTTAGCACAACCATTAACCAAACAAAAAAAGTGTGCACAAGGGTGGCAAGCATGGTTTAATGCATATAGAGAGACGTTCTAACTTTTTTATAGGTAAATATGTATTTTATTTGGGTTGGGTGCCCATTTTAAAATTATTCAACAAGTTAATTTGTAGTGTAAAATATATCGGAAAATACAAAAGTTATTCGCGTTTTACAAAATGTGGCTCAAACTTTTCGATACAGAGAAAGAGAGACAAAATAATAAACTAAACAAACTTCTGATAACCTATCTTTCGACTACCAGCGCTAACTGATGTTTGAAAACTGATATTGAAACTATCTTAAAGATATGCGAAAGTTCATAAAACTAGCCTAATCATCAGTTACCTCCAACCGAATTACCCTCATGGGTCTATGCGGGAACTCTGAATTAACTTAGTTAGGAAAGTTGTGCCATGAAATAAGGTCGGGAGCATTACGACAAACTACCGAAAATTGGTTTATTTTGCTTTTGTAAAGTGCAATAAGACTAACATTTGAATTTTTAACTTCCCATAGGAAGTTATTGTAATGGATCCGAGTTGTCGACGTTTCAAGGTCTCTAGAGTCGAAATAAAAGATTTTTAGAATGATGTCGTGCGTATGTACCTGCGTAAGTTTGTACGTTCGTGACGTTTTTTTCGTTGTCCATAGCTCAAGAACCAGTAGAGATATAGACTTCAAATAAATTTTACTATACAGATAAAAAGACAGAAAGATGCAGAAAAGGCTCTCAAGAAAATTGCGTGGGCGCTTTTTTTACCATAGCAGTTTAAAAAAAGTTGAACATTTTGGTTAACCCTAAATATCTTACGAGCCAAAAACGCTATAGACTTAAATTAAATTCTATATAATATATTGGGAACGTGGTACTAACAAGTATTTTTTTTTTTGAAAAATATCTAATTCACATTTTTTTTAACAAAACATAAAAACCTAACAAAAAAACAGTACTAAAACTTGGTAAAAAAATACTTCTGACTCAAAAAGCTTCTAAAAATTTAAAATATTGTGTTCAAACTCTTTTTATTTTACAGAAAATATTGTTTTTGATATTCAGTAGGTTTTTTTTTATAAAAATCCAACAGTCCGTTTTTCATAAAAAAAATAAATTCTACAGAAAATAGTTCGCAAATTTGGTAAAAATTGATGTACGGTTATTGATATCTCGCAAATTAATTTCGTTCATCCAATTTGTAAAAATTTAAGAAATGCTACTAAAATTGGCAAAAAAATGTTTTCGACTAAAAATCTCGTTAACAAAACTATATTTTGAAATAATACTATTTCATTATAGGCAAAACATTGTTCGTAATTTTAAAATTTGTATGAATAATTCAATTAACAACTTTTTAAACCCAAAAAGAAATCCTACAAACTTTTAAGCAAGACAAACAGACAGTCGGAATGGGAAGTTATCAGTGTGAGTCGCATCCCAGCCTCTTTTTTACAAATTGAAATAAGGCCAAATTGTTTTAAAAAATAAGGCCAACTATTTTTTACTGCCAGGTACTGTGGTGGGTTCAATTCCTGTCTGTTCCATCTAAAGGTTTTTTCACTGTACTGCCCCTTGCGAGGAATTGACAAATCCTAGAATAATTCTTGTCATGAAAAGGTAGGTAGGTCCCGTTTATCCCTGACCACAGTACTCGCTCACAAGAATGGCTGGGAGTCGTAAGTCACTGGGTCCTAGTTCTCAACAGACCATTGCGCATCCTTATTAACTTCCCATATGAAGTTTTTGTAATGGGTGCGATTTGTCAAATTGAAAATTTTAACATTTCTCAACGTTTCAAGGTCCCTAGAGTTGAAATAAAAGATTTATAGAAAGATGTCTGTGCATGCGTGTGTACGTACGTTCGCGACGTTTTTTTCGTCGTCCATAGTTCAAGAACTAGAAGGGATATCGATTTCAAATAAATTTTGTTATACAGATAATAAGGCAGAAAGATGCAGATAGGGCTCTCAAGAAAATTGCGTGGGTGGTTTTTTTACCATAGCAGTTTGAAAAAAGGTGAACATTTTGGTTAACCCTGAATATCTTACGAACCAAAAACGCTAGAGACTTGAATTAAATTTTATATAATATATTGCAACGTGATATCAAAGAAGTATATATTTTGAAAAAAATCCATTCAATGGTTTTTTTATACATCAAAAAAACTGAAAAAAAAATGTTTCACCCCCAGAATTTTACGACTAAAATATGATTTTATCTTCAAAACAGTTTTGTGCAACGAAGAATAATGTCTTTGACATCTCATACATTACTTAACAGTACCAAAATTACATTATAACTTCAATATTATTATTTTATTATTTAACAATACCAAAATTATATTGAACCTTCATGTATCCCAAATATTGGAATTATGAAGTAAATTTAAAAATGTTTTTGAGTTTCATAAACTCAAATATCAACACAATTATATATGCATTCAATTAAAATTGTATTACAAATAAAATATTTACATATTTCAGTTTAATACAGTTTTTTAATGCTTAATGCTCATTTATCCAAATTCTAACACTATGTTAGAATATATTGGCGATTTATTAATATCTATGACAATTGTATCAAAATGTTTAATTTAAATGTATTATTATAACAGCTTATGTATTAGAATTGCTCCTTGTTGCTTTTAAAATAATTGTGCGGGTATCATTCTGTGTAAGTTTTTATTAGAATACACGTAAAATATGCCCCTATCTTATATACGAGTATTTATACAATTTTAATTAATAAATACAAAAAATATTCACTTCGTTAAAATTACATTTCTTAGTGAAATTAAAATTAGTATTAAAATAAATGAATAAACTAAATCATATGTCTAAACCATTTTTGTTTTATTTTACTTGCGTTAAGTATAACAGTTTTTTAAACTGAATGTAAATTGATTAAAAACAATTTTAAAGGAAATTAATTTAAACTAATTCCATACAGCAGTAACAAAAATCCTTTACACAAATTAATCGTTTAAGTTCCCAACCTATTAGATTTAAAGAACGTGTTTTGATGCAGTGGAAAATTTGTAAGGTTAGGTTAGGTTAAAGTGGCTGTCCGTGATGGAGTAGGACATACTTAGGCCATTTTAATGGCTCATTGTTATAGCATTTGAATCTTGAGGCTTTCTTCTTAGCTCAATGAAACCAGTTTAAGTACCTTACGAAACCTGAGAGGCTTATTACGTTAATACGATTAAGATGGGATCATGACGAAATCTAGAATGCCGAAAATCTCGAATGCCGAAAATCTTGAAAATAAAAAAAAATTATCTAGAACGCAAAAATCTCGAATCCACAAAAATCCAGAATTAACAAAAATCTCAAAAGACTCTATCTAGAAAAAAATCTCGAAAAAAAATAAAAATTCGAGATTTTTTTTTTGTATTTTTAACAGTTAAAACTCAATAAAACATAAATACGTCAGTTCTGAGCAAGAAAAATAGTTGCATGAGTAGCAATGGCAATTGTATGATTGATAACTTTACTTGTCAGCTTTAAGATAAGTAAGTTATCCAAAATGTATGTTTGAATTTTTCGCGCGAATTTTAAACATTGTCTCAAAAATTCAAACATACATTCTGGATTTTTGCATTCGAGATTTTTTTTCTAGATTTTGGCATTTCGAGATTTTATTTTCTAGATTTTTGGTTTAGAGATTTTTTCCATTCTAGATTTTTGTTTTCGAGATTTTCATATTCGAGATTTTTACTTTCTAGATAATTCATTTCTAGATATCGTGGTAGACCCGATCCTTATAAAATTATTCTCCTAGGTAATTATTGAGTTTTTCAGCTAGAGCAGGGCATTTTCCGAGGAGGTGAAGAACTGTTTCCTACTCTTCCTCATTCATACATTTGAGAATACGCCTAGCTACGTGAAAAGCTTTCCTATTAGACATTACTAGGTTATATTATCGATTATCATGCTCATATGTGATCTGCTTAGCCACAATCACTATTTTTTTTAAGCCAGGACGAGACTTATTTTATCTCCAAAACTTCCGCCTGAAACACGCTACAAGGACTTAATTTCAGTCGTATAGAGTATACACCTCCACCAACCCCTTCATTTGTTTGTTGATGCATCTTTATAAAAACGGACTGAGTCGTCTTCCATGAATGCCCTATCCTCTCAGAAAGATCTGGTAGGAAATCTGGAAGTTTATATCGAATTGCAGTTGGTGGATGGTGTACTCTGTGTGCTTTGGAATTGATTATAAGTACTTAATAATATTACGGAGTGGCCAATGTTGTTGCTAACCCACTGCGACGAAGCTTTGAGGCAATTATTTGTAAGGCCATTAAAGACATATTTCGAATCGTTTGCCGAAACACGCACAAAGTATGTCGAAGGTTTGGGTCACTTTTTATTATTTATTCGCCCACTTCAAATAAATGCATTCAAATTTTTAGATTGAATTAAAGGAATTCCTTCATTTTATGGTTGTGCACAGCAAGTAATTACAATATTTAAAAAATTTGTTTATTGTTTGTGCGTTCAATACTGACATAGATTTTTTGCAATTTGTATATGTACATACAAATACAAAATAAATAAATTTAGACTGATTGAAATTTGATTAGCTACCTTGTGTACGCAGCAAGACTCACTTAAGAAATTTTAAGATTTTTTTTTATTTTGGTCCACTCGAACTTGGTCAGCCCAAAGGATTCTTAATGTTTAAATTCTATGCTTACATTTTTGTCTGTGCTAGATATATCGTTCTTTGAGGTATACGGACACCTTACAACTTCCTAGTCAACTGAGGTATTTTGATTGCCATACGCTCTTCATTATCATGTAAACAAGTAAATTTACTATCTAATAATAACATCAGTGAAGCAAAGATTGATATTGATCAGTTAATTGTAGCACTTTTATTTAATAATAATATTGAAGTTTTTGTTATGTTAAGCTACATTCCTCCTAGGAGTTCTCTTGAGGTGTATAATATACATTTTAATAATTGTAAAAATATTTTAGAAAATCTTAATAATTTTCAACATGTTATATGTATTGGAGATTTTAATCAAGGAAATATAAATTGGATTCTAGACTTAGATGAAAAATATTTTGTTCCTTACAATGTCAATTCCGAAATTGAAGAAAGTATCATAGATTTTTACAGTCAATTTGACTTAATTCAAATCAACTCTTTTGTAAATGATAATTTAAGACTTCTTGACTTGGTTTTTGTTGATAAAGAATTTTTTATTGTTATTGAAAAGTCTGATTTGCCGCTTATACAAAATTCTATACACCATGTTGCGTTAGAAGGTACCTTTCATTTTTATGATTATATTAAAAAAAATAATGTTTATAATACATATGTTCCAAATTTCAGCAAAGCAAACTTTGATGCAATGAATGAGTATTTTCTTAACTTTCATTGGGATTCTGTTTTTATATTTGATAGCAAAATTCAATTAGAAATCGCCAATAAAAATCTACTGACAGCCATCAAAGAAGCAATGCATCGATTTATTCCAAGTAAATACTCGAAATTGAGCTCAAACCCTGTATGGTTTAATAAGAGATTAATTAATCTTAAAAATAGAAAGAATAAAGCTTTCAAATTACATAAACAAAATTATAATAATCTTGAACTTCGATCTAAATATAAGGCTATTCAACGCGAATTTGACATATTAAATACATTTTGTTATAATTCCTACATGTTTACGATTGAATGTAATATGAGGAATAACAGTAAATGTTTCTGGAACTTTATTAATTCTAAACGTAAGACCATTGGTTATCCAAGCTGCATGAAATTCAATGATTCTACAACTAGTGATGTTCAAAAAATTTGTAACCTTTTTGCTAGATATTTCCAATCCGTTTACTCCTCGGAATTATTTTCAAACCAGGAACTACCAAGTGTTTCTAAGGTTTTTGATATAGGTTCTATGATTTTGGATGTCTCCGAAGTAGAACAAGCGTTGCTTGAGCTTGATGCAAGTAAAAAGGAGGGTCCGGATGGGATTCCACCTATTATTTTTCATAAATGTGCTCGTTCACTGGCTTAACCACTTACGGACATTTTCAATGCATCTCTATCCGATGGTAAATTTCTGGATAGTTGGAAACTATCATTTCTTACCCCAGTTTTTAAATCTGGATCTAAGCAGGATATTACCAATTACCGGCCTATTAGCAAGATTTCTGCAATGCCAAAACTATTTGAAAAAATTGTTTACAACAGGTTATCTTTTCAATTACGTAACTATATATCCGAATATCAACACGGTTTTATTTCTGGTAAATCAACAACAACAAATCTGTCTCTAATGACTAATTACATCATAAATAAATTTGAAGATCATATACAAACAGATATTATATTTACTGACTTTGCTAAAGCATTCGATCGTGTTAACCACAGGGTGCTTCTGCATAAATTGTATTCTCTCGGTTTTCACTCTACACTTCTGAGCTGGTTAAAATCTTACCTTTCCAACAGGATTCAAATTGTTAAAATTGAAGACTATTATTCTGAAAATATTTATGTCCCATCAGGTGTTCCTCAAGGAAGTCATTTGGGCCCATTGTTATTTTTATTATTCATAAATGATATTCCGTCAATTTTTGTATCTTCTCCTTGTCTCTTATTTGCCGATGACCTTAAGTTGTATCGTGGAATTAAATGTCTATCTGATTGTCATTTACTTCTTGAAGATGTACTAAGATTAACAGAATGGTGTCAGTCTAATTTCCTCCATCTTAATGTTTCTAAATGTCAAGTTATGTCGTGTTTTAGACATACTACCCCTATTCTATTCAATTATGAACTTAATCATGTAAATCTAGAACGAGTTGAATGTAAAAAGGACCTTGGAGTCGTTTTAGACTTTAAACTTTCATTCCTGCCACACATTGACTATACGGTTAACAAGGCTAATCAAATGCTCGGGTTTTTAAAGAGAAACACAAGAGAGTTCAAAGATCCATATTCTCTTAAGTCACTTTTTAATTCTCTGGTAAGATCTGTGTTGGAGTATTCTAGTGTAGTTTGGAATCCTTTTTATAGAAACTCCTGTAATAGAATTGAAAAAGTTCAAAGAAACTTTACTCGATATTTAATCTTTAAACTACATTGGCGAATTGATATGCCAACCTACAAAACAAGGTGCTCACTATTCGATATTAAAACTCTGGAAAGTCGGCGTACTTGCTTCTCTGTTATATTCATCAGAGATATTTTAACGTATCACATAAAATGTCCTAATTTATTAAATCTTATAAAACTTCGTGTTCCTCAGAGGAATGTTCGTGAATCTAACCTTTTATATGAATATTTTCATCGCACAAATTATGGACTTAATGAGCCAATTTCTCGTTGCATCAGGGAAACTAATGCTGTATGTAATAAAATAGATATTTTTAAAAGTTGTTCAAGAGATACCTTCAAAACATATGTTTTAAATGAATTAACTATTCAATCAGCTGAACTTTAATATTTTTGTTAATTGTTATTATATTATTGTTGAGTTTTTGTTTTTCTCATTCATATAAATATTATCTATATTATTAATAAATTAAAAAAATTATGTAAATCCTAGCCTGTAAGAGTTAGCTCTCTGCTTGATGATAAATAAATAAATAAATAAATAAATAAATAAATTTTATGTCTTCATTCAAACCCTTTTCAGAATTTATCTTGTTTTTAGACTCAGCCCATGACATTCCTTGGTGCAGAAAATTCAATCGAAAATGGCCTGCAAAAAATGTGGTCATAATGCGGTTTTACATTATGTACTTCGCTTCATTTCCTTTACATAAATGGCTTATATATTTCCACCTACCCGACCTTAAGTAGTGACCCTTACGGTTTTCCAGTTCAGATCATCAAGAAACTTTTGATGCTCTAGCTTAAGTCTTAATTATTAATACATTTTTTTCATTCGGAAAAAGAACCGGACAATCTTCTTTGTTTTTATTTAGGAAGTTTATTTTTAAATATGTATGCATGTAGGTAGAACGTAAGCTATTTTGCCTCTAGAAACATATGTAGAGTAAGTGCGGCAAATATGGCCCATAAAAAAAATAAAACCATAAATTTAAGTCTAATTCATATATTTTTGTTTAAACATTCTAACAAAAAATTTGTAATTCGGCTTTTCAAAACTTTAACTAAAAAAAGAAACATAACAAAACAAAAACTTAGAGGAACTTCATAAATCATAATATTTAAAAAAAATTGCGTCAAATATCGTCAACGAAAGACTGAGGCTAAACCGGTTTGAACGTGTTCGTTTCCGGTGTGGAAATACCGTCATTGGCCACGTTTGTCGCACTTACTCTATATCCTTAAAACAAATTTTATTTTGCATTATATTTTAATGCACTTCGTATTATTTAATTCTTATTTTAATTTTTTTTTTGTTGTAAGAAACCTTTTTTGAATTTAAAAAATCTTATTCGTTTTAAAATATACATTATATCAAAACCTTAACTTCTACATATTTAATATGATAAGATATACACTTGATACATGTGGAGTTTTGATTAATCAAACAACAGTATTAAATTAAATAAAAAAAGGAAACATTGAATTTTAGCAGAACATTTTTCGTCTATATATTTTAAGAATTGTTAAATAAAAATTTTAAAATTAATCCTAGGATTTTTAACGGTGTACAAATTTAAACGATTAAAGTTTACTTTTCTCATATATTTATATGTAATTTTATTTATGTGCCTCAATATAAACCATTGTACTTTAAATTCCCTGTATTTAAAATGGTTACATTTTTTAATTAATACTTTCCTAACCATTATCACATCATTCTATTTTATTCACTACAAAACTTTATCAACTAACTTGATCATTCCAAATTTCATAGATAATAATTATTGTTAAAGTGTGTTTGGAAATTTCTCTAAACCTGCGCACTACTAGAAACTGGGCGTGCCTAGAAAATAACCATTAATTTGTTACATCCTCTTCGAGGAGAAATCTATTTTATCCGAAGGCAAAATTTTATATTAAAACTTCGCATATTCAAGTTACATACCTGCATACATATGTATATAAAGGACTCTTCCTACTTGTTGCATTAATCTAGTTAGTTGGTAGAACCATTACGTACATACATATGTAGGTACATATGAAAGTAGACCAGCGAAATGTTTGGCCTGCCACTCCTTAAACAATCCTATAGAGAGAAAATTCCTGGTCTTATTAACTTTTGATTTATTGCCTGTAATTCTTCTGGCATTTAGAATTTTTTGATATGGGCTATTTTTGTCATAGTGTTCAGTGCTTTTGGTGCTACTAGTAAGTGAAGACGTACGTAAATATATGTAAAATGTATTCTTTATTATAAAACTTTATAACATCTTATAACATGCACATGAAAATTGGCTCATATATTCTACAAATAGTATGCAAACCGTTTAACAGTTTCTTTCTTAATCAAATCCAACAATTCACACCATTTCAAATATTTTTCCAACAATTAAAATCAGTGATTGAATGTTGTTGAAGCTAGATAAATCACTTAACAAAATATCTTACTTTGTAGCTTATAAGTAGTTATTTTATTATTAGTTAATCAATTAGAAAATTTATTAATTAATTATCAAATAAATACTTCAAGCTGTAAGAACGTTTTCCCTAAATAAATATACATATGTACATATATTGTTTGTTTGTAAGACTGCCTTTCGTTTAGATAATCCTTATCAGGTTATGGGCCCAGGTCTCTGCATTAGAGGAAAATGGCATCCAATGATTTGAAGGTATCTGTAGACAAGCTTGAAGGCCCTAGCGATTGGGCGAAATGGAAATGGTAAACAAATATCCTACAATCACATCAACATCAAAAACGGAAGAAAAGAGAGAACAAAACGATTGGTTGAAAGATGCAAAAGTTGCTGGCTTGATGTTGCATCGCTAAGCTCACAGATCGCAGAACTTGTCTTAACATGTGAATATTATAGGATATTAAGGAAAATATCCTCTCTGATCGGACTCTAAATGGTACCATGGTCAACCCTTGGTAATGAATTTGACAATTTTAGAGAGTTGTGGGATACGATTCCTTCTTAAAAACAAACGCTGAACTAATTAATCTGTACCATCGAAACAAGAGAATGAATGAGCGAACTGTTACAATTCAAAACACCTGTATGGCGAAGTAGAAGTAGAGGGGTATTTTAATGATGAGCTGTAGTTTTGAAAATACAAGTTGAGAAACCATCAAAACTTTTGCAGGTATACATGTCAAAGGCTTCAGAAAGTCTTCAGAATAAACGCCATGTGAAGTTTTCCCAAAAGTGTTGAAGAGTTCTGTGATGGATGTGCAGCTGATAAAATGCATTGACTTCCTTTCAAGTCTAGAAGTGATCGATCAGCTAATGTTGATGAGCCCACGCAGATGTCCTAGGCCCGATTGAAACAACATCAGTAGGAGGATCCCGATATTTTGTTTGTTTCAAAGATAATTTAAGCAAGTTTCGTAGGCTCTTCTTTTTGAAGCAATAGAGCGAAGTATGTAAATCACAATTTTGAATGAAGCCAAAACTGACGGACACATATTCAAAAAGTTGAGATGTGATGGCGGTAGAGAGTTTGACAATAAAGAGGTAAGAATATTGCTGTCAAAATTCGGCATAGTGCAATAAATAGGACCCCCCTTATATCAGTAACTTGCCAAAATGTCTGTGGGCTGAGGCATGTAATACAGCAGCATATGTCTCGAACCGTACAGGACCGACAACAATCGAAATAACGCACCGTATGAATTATGGTATGGATAAGAACTGGAAACTCTAAGCCATTTACGCTTTTTTGGCACTGGATGTTATGTACACATACCGAAGGAACTTCGAAAAAAGGTTGGTGAAAAGGCTGTGAATGGAAGATTTGTTGGGTATGTGATCAAAAAAGATGGATATCGCGCGTTCATTCAAAACCTGAAGAAAACTGTCTGCAGTTATGAAGTAATTTTCCAGCCAGAAGTGGTTTGCAGTGCGAAACCTGAAAAAACATTCCTAGAAGAGATCAAATCTAATAAAGACATTCCTTTTGCTGAAAAGAGTAATAGAAACAGTGTTGAGCTTTGTATATTTATTTGAATATATATAAAGGGTGATTTTTTTGAGGTTAGGATTTTCATGCATTAGTATTTGACAGATCACGCGGGATTTCAGACATGGTGTCAAAGAGAAAGATGCTCAGTATGCTTTGACATTTCATCATGAATAGACTTACTAGCGAGCAACGCTTGCAAATCATTGAATTGTATTACCAAAATCAGTGTTCGGTTCGAAATGTGTTTCGCGCATTACGTCCCATTTATGGTCTACATAATCGACCAAGTGAGCAAACAATTAATGCGATTGTGACCAAGTTTCGCACTCAGTTTACTTTATTGGACATTAAAACAACCACACGAATGCGTACAGTGCGTACAGAAGAGAATATTGCGTCTGTTTCTGAGAGTGTTGCTGAAGACCGTGAAATGTCGATTCGTCGCCGTTCGCAGCAATTGGGTTTGTGTTATTCGACCACATGGAAGATTTTACGCAAAGATCTTGGTGTAAAACTGTATAAAATACAGCTCGTGCAAGAACTGAAGCCGAACGATCTGCCACAACGTCGAATTTTCAGTGAATGGGCCCTAGAAAAGTTGGCAGAAAATCCGCTTTTTTATCGACAAATTTTGTTCAGCGATGAGGCTCATTTCTGGTTGAATGGCTATGTAAATAAGCAAAATTGCCGCATTTGGAGTGAAGAGCAACCAGAAGCCGTTCAAGAACTGCCCATACTTACTTACTTACTTAAGGTGGCGCTACAGTCCGGGGCGGACCTGGGCCTCAACCAACAAGCGTCTCCAGCCAGCTCGGTCCCTAGCTAGCTGTCTCCAGTTTCGCACGCCAAGTTGGTTGAGGTCCTCTCCCACCTGGGTGCGCCACCTGAGTCGCGGTTTTCCTCTACTGCGCCGTCCCTCGGGATTGGATTCGAAGAACTGCCCATGCATCCCGAAAAATGCACTGTTTGGTGTGGTTTGTACGCTGGTGGAATCATTGGACCGTATTTTTTCAAAGATGCTGTTGGACGCAACGAATGGCGATCGCTATCGTTCAATGCTAACAAACTTTTTGTTGCCAAAAATGGAAGAACTGAACTTGGTTGACATGTGGTTTCAACAAGATGGCGCTACATTCCACACAGCTCGCGATTCTATGGCCATTTTGAGGGAAAACTTCTGAGAACAATTCATCTCAAGGAATGAACCGGTAAGTTGGCCACCAAGATCATGCGATTTGACGCCTTTAGACTATTTTTTGTGGAGCTACGTCAAGTCTAAAGTCTACACAAATAAGCCAGCAACTATTCCAGCTTTGGAAGACAACATTTCCGAAGAAATTCGGGCTATTCCGGCCGAAATGCTCGAAAAAGTTACCCAAAATTGGACTTTCCGAATGGACCACCTAAGACGCAGCCGCGGTCAACATTTAAATGAAATTATCTTCAAAAAGTATAAATGTCATGGACCAATCTAACGTTTCAAATAAAGAATCGATGAGATTTTGCAAATTTTATGCGTTTTTTTTTTTTAAAAGTTCTTAAGCTCTTAAAAAATCACCGTTTAGAAAGGTGTTCAGTATTTTTGTTTTGCTCAAAGTGTTCCCTTGTCAATGTGTGAGTGCTTTTTTGTTTTAAATTATATTTATATATCAGTTTCTTTGTTCGATTAAACTGATTCAAATTTTAAGCCCTTGCATAGGCCAAATAGCAAAGTCAATCCCCCAATTTGGTGAAGCGAACCAATTCTGCTAAGCGGAACGCTAATTAAAAAAAATGCAGAAAAAAACTAAAGGTGTGACGTCAGATCACGAAACCTCAGAGAGTGACGACGCTGGGACCATAGATTACATCTCAGAGGGTGTAGAAGGACAGTTTAGGTCTCCGAAATATAGGAACAAGATCCTATCGGAGCCAGAACCGTCAACAAATAAATTGATGGAGGTGGACCAAATCCTCCAAGAAGAAAATTCACTGATGGAGGCCCTGCAAACTAAACAGGCAGCCATCAGTAAGTTCGAAGACAGCTTGAGAAAACTAAAGAACGAACTGGAGCCACTCCTCAGCCAACTTAAGCTGAAGCAGGAAGCGAGCCGACAACAAGAGGCAGCGCAACGGCAACTGCAACAACAACCACAGCAGCAAAAACAGCCACAACCCAAGCCCGCTTCCAATACATACAGGAGCGGAGCAAAAGAAAAAACCGCCATCAGCAATTTCAGGCCCCGATGTTGAGGGCCTATCGACCTCAACTAAAGTAATGCAGCAGCAACAACAGTAGCAGCAACAACAGCAGCAGCAACAACAGCAGCAGCAGAAACAGCAGCAGCAGAAAAAGCAGCAACACCAGTAACAACCACAGCCCAAGAAGGAGAAGGTGCCACCAATAAGGACCTGCAGGACTTGAAACAGGTATATAAGTCGGCCACTAAGGGAAATTTTTTACTAAATATTTTGAACGAAAAAGAAAAACGGTATTCGGTGCAGTGCTTCTCACTGGCCGAATACAAGCTAGTGAAAGAGTTACTAAAAGAGACCACAGCTGAGTTCTTCAGCTACACGCCTAAAAGTGAGAAATTTAAGACGGTCCTTCTGAAGGGCATAACTGCACGGAATCGGAGGAGCTCTTAGCTGAGCTCCGTCAAAAAGCCAATGACGATATCGATTTTATCGGGGTCAAGCCTTTCACTACGGTGAAGTCCAGGCGAGGGGGTTATAGGCTGCCAATGTTCCTGGTAACATTATCTCCCCAAAGCAGTTTTGAGAGTGTGAAGAAAATAACATCTCTCGACAATCAAGCTGTACACTGGGACACATTAAAAAGGCACGACTACATTCTGCAATGTACGAACTGCCAGAGGTTTGGCCATGCAAATGCCAACTGCAATATGCAGTTGCACTGTGTCAGATGCTCAGAAACCCACATCGAAGGCGAATGCAAGCTGGGGAATGCGCGGGTTGAGGATTTGACCCTACTCAAGTGTGTTCTTTGTGGAAACCAAGGTCACCCGGCTAACTATAGGGGTTGCCCTAAGGTCGAACAAATAAAACAAAAACAGACCAGTCAAAAAGCGGAAAGAAGTCGAACAGTTCGACAGGCTCCAACACAAAAATTCGTGGATCCCAAATTCTCTTACGCCCAAATGGTGTCAGGGAATGGGAAAACGAGACAGGCTCCACAACGGTTGACCCCAAGACCCCTGTGCCTAAGGCACCAGGGGTGCAGCCTGACATTGTAGCCTTGTTGTTGAGCATTCAAGGTCAACTAACAGGGCTGCAAAGTCAGATAATGGAACAAGGTAAAAGGGTAGATTATCTCTACTCTTTGTTGCCTGGCCTGGCGCAATTTAATTCACTCATTAGGATTGAACAAAGAGTTAATATGTTCCAATTGTTGACAGACTACAGTCCCGATGTGTTTGTGGCTAGCGAAACTAAGCTAAACCACAAACACCAAAAATAATTTGTATATCTCGTCTAGACCCACTAACAACGCCAGAAGATATAATTTCTCACTTAGTTTCTAACAAGAGCATACCTTGTAGCTCATCCATTAGGTGTACTAAGATCAATAAACCAAATAGCTTTTTTTCTTCTTTTATATTAGTAACGAATCCCACGTTCTTTCTCAAAGAATTTACACAAAGTCAAAAACGAGGTGTTTCTTTGAAAACCAAGCCAAAAAACTCAACTCCCAATCATTTCCACATGACGTATTCGTTTTGACTGAAACTTGGCTTGATTCAAGCTTTTCTGACACAGAACTTTTCAGCCAAGAGTTCGAAGGTTACAGAAATGATAGTCATGTTGGTAATGCAAAGGATTAGGTGGAGGTGTTCTCATAGCGGTAAAAAAAAAATATATATCTCTTCTTCTATACATTTTTCATTTGAATTATCAATTGAACTGGTATGTGTAAAGATAATGCTACAGACTAAGACTACTTTTATTTTAAACGTTTATATTCCTCCAAAAAGTTTAGAATCTGTTTATAGCAAACTCTCCTTAGCATTAGACTTTGTTATCAGTTTGTCCTGCTCTGTAACCAATATTTTACTTCTAGGTGATTTTAATTTACCACACATTGACTGGATTCCATCAGAAGACAACTGAACACAATAATTCCTTTGATTGCTTATATAATTTTTATTTCAGAAGAGCTAATTCCCAGTTGTTGTCTGAAGATTAAACCATTTCTGGAATTGCTGATACTTTAGCATTTGCTAATATTGACGAAGCAGTTTCAATTTTTTATAAGATCGCCTTAATAATTGTTTAGAAAAAAATCTTCCTTTTAAGAAATCAAGAAATACTAATTTTAAACACCCTTGGTACACGAAAGAATTGCGTTTATCTCACAACTCTGTCTCCAAACAACTACTCTGCTTATGTTGGATTATTTAATGAATTTAAGTCTTTTTCTAATTTTGTATACGCTTGTTATGTTACTGATATGGGCACCTCTTTGAAAGAGAATCCTAAAAAAATTTGGAAACTTTTAAACTTAAAGATAAAATCAGATGGCTTTCCATTTAACGTCACTTACAAGAACCTTTTGTTAGATAAAACTGTTGATATCTGTAACGCTTTCGCAAAAAAATTCCGTGAGTCATTTGTTAATAGCCCTCAAGAAGTTGATGAAGTATATTTTAATAATCTTCACTCCTTTTCGCAAACTAACTGTTGTCACATCCCTGTGCTACAGAGTACGGTCCTTGATCTTTTATCTGCGTTAAATGATGACAGCTCAGACTTTCCCGATAGTATTCAAAAAGTGTAGTAATGCTTTAGTTGAACCCCTTACGTTCTTATTTATCTACAACACTTCGAAGTATGAACTTGGTTCTTGACTAGAACCACCTTCTCCTGCAAAACATGAGATAGTCCCCACCTATCATCCAACTTGGCTTTTTTCTTTCTCTTCTGTTGATGTTCAATTCGTTTTTCATTGAAAAATTAAGCATTTTCTTCATTCTGAAAATTTGATTGATTTATTTCTTCAGAGCTTAAAGTTTCTTCGGTACATTTTTTACGGTCTTCATTCTGAGAGGCAAATTCAACACTCGTTTCTGCATTTTATTTAGTATTTGCTCCCCCATTTATATTCTGAAAAACAAACTCAACACTTTGTATATATATTTTAATAGTACTATCATGAAGAAGGAACGCTCGACCTGACATCTTTTTACGACTTCCTAAGCAATTCGTTCCACATGTTTTGCATGTGGAATGTATTGAGGTGGTTGCAAAAATGAGTGAGAATTCCAATATAAAATAATAAATCTCCAGATTATTAAAAAAACAGAAGATAGAGAAGAATGTATACAAATTCAGTGAACGTTCGAGGGAGTCAATGAAAATACATTTTTGTTATAATTTATTATTTATATTTTGTATAATTTTTTTTTTATCGTTTGATTGGTTGATTGATAATGAAATCGTTTAAAAAAAAACACACAGGACAAAAAATAGAAGAAAAATTAGAATATAAACTTTTTGTGGTTGCCAATTAGAAAAATTAAGGTTTTCCCTATTTTTTTTCGAATTATCTTCAAATGAAACAAATATTTTTAAACCATGCTTATAATAGTACGAACATTTTAAACTAAACATAGGGAGTTATTGTAATGGGTCCGATTTGTCAAATTGAAAATTTTGACATTTCTCAACGTTTCAAAGTCCCTTGAGTCGAAATAAAAGATTTTTAGAGAGTTGTCTGTGCTTGCCTGTGTACGTTCCCGACGTTTTTTCGTCGTCCATAGCTCAAGAACCAGCAGAGATATGGACTTGAAATAATTCTTTTTATACAGACAATAATACAGAAAGATGCAGAAAACGCTCTCAAGAAAATTGTGTGGGTGGTTTTTTTGACATAGCAATTTGAAAAAAAAACGGTAAATATATTGGTAAACCCTAAATATCTCACGAACGATACCAAACAAATATATTTTATGGAAAAATTCCAATTAACGTTTTTTTATAAATCAAAAAAACTGAAAAACAAAATATTTTTCACCTCGAAAATTTTACGAACAAAAAATGATTTTAACTCCAAAACAATTTTATGTAACGAAAAATAACGTTTTTGACATCTGGTAAAATTATGAGAAAAATTGAATTGACAGTCTTTGTACAAAATATATATAAAAAAAAAACAATGCTAAAACTTGGGAAAAATATATTTTTAACTCAAATACCTTGGCTTCAAACTAATTTTATATCACAGAAAATATTATTTGCTACATTTACGTAATTTTTATAAAAATCCAACAGTTAAGTAATTAATCGGAATGGGAAGTTATCAGTGTGGGTTGCATTGAAAATATGTTCATGTTCAAATAACAGCTTTAATGGTAACTTATTTAAAAATTCGTTTAAGTTGATTTGATGTTAGCACCATAGAAATAAATCAATAGTAATTGAGGTGAAAATTAAAATGGACAAAGATTTAGTTAGAAATAAAAAATGAATTTAATTTTGATATGAAATTTGATGTGTATTTCTTTAATGTTAAGGTTTTTTGATCTATATTCCTTAATTAAATTCCTTAAAATTAGAATGTAATTTTTGTAACTTGATTACTTAAATAATTAATTACACCTGACAAACCAAAACCATTTGCCATTTTTCCTAAGAACGCAAGAAGCAAGAAGAAGATAGTGTAGTAATCTTTAGCCATTTGTCCGTTCTTTGAAACAACCAAAATGGGGAGAATAGTAGTTTCCTAAACTGATTTTGTTACCTTTTTGGTTTAATACATTAATTAAACAAAATTATTTCCTAGAAACTTCCTTACATTTTTATCTACGCAACAACCTGCCAACCTAAAGACATACTATCGTACTTATTCATGTACCTTTTTCAACTCCAAAAGGATAAATATAGAAAAATATGTTTTAAAATAGATAAACATGCATAAATTCTCATTTTTTCCAATTTTAACACAGCTGTTTCGCACTGCAAAATATTAAAGAAAAAAGTCTGAAGCTACTACAAGAAGGTCAACGTAAACGGTCAACGCGTTGACTCTTTGAAATAAAAACTACGTCATTTGTAGATTTACAATTAAAACTACACAATAGTTATGTAATATGATTACACTGTACCAATTTTAACATTCTTTGACACCCTAATACGAAAAAAAAAAATAAAAATAACGTTGGCTTAAATAAATATTATTTTGTCTAATCGTGTGATATTCAACATCTTAAGCATTGACGCTGTGAACGGTGCGTGCGTTGACACAGAATATTTATGTGTTCTTATGACGTCATAGAAGTGAACACCTTATCGGGAGAACTTTTGTTTCAAGCAAAATAACACGAAGCTAACAAAATTAAAATAATTAAAAAAAAAAACTATTATAACACATTTATTTCATTAATTAGGTTATTAAAAACAAAAATTAGGTTCACTTATTCAGTGAAACTTGACACCACTACAAATATTTAAATACGATAACTATTGAACAATTAAAAAATAAGGAAGAGCCAATACAAAACACGACTAATGATAAGAACCAGATCACAGTGGCTATCAGCAATGGTAGATATCATCTCTAAAAGAAAATCAAACATGGGAACTTGTGAAGTGACGTAAAATCGTCAAAGTAGTTCAAAATCGATGGGTATTAAGGATGAACAATGTAGAAAGGACGACTTGTTGCATAAAGGGTATGTTCAACAAAAAGGTATCGATTACGATGAAACATTTAGTCCTGTAGCCCGTTACGACACAGTTCGCATGCTGTTAGCCGCAGCTGCAACCAAAAGACTGAAAATTCAACAATTTGACGTCAAAACAGCATTTTTTTATGGTTCTCTTGAGGAGGAAGTACGATTTTTGGCCCTTATGAAGAAAGCTGGACTGAAAAACTGCTGATAAATGTCTTTTTTTATCGCAGTTATAGTGAAAATGTTCTCTATGTAGGGATTTATGTTGACGATGGAAATAACGAAGATGAACTGCAAAATTGTATGTTTGCACTCAAAAATTAATTCAAAATTACATTTGGTACTCTTAAAAATTTTTAAAATGTTCTCGTGTAAAGATAAAAATTGGAAATGATGGTTCAATTAAGGTAAGCCAAGATAAATATACAAAAATAATGTTGGATCGTTTCAGAATGGATGAATGTAATCCAGTTTTGACTCCAGTTGGTCGAGAGGAAGAAAATTCAAAATTTAAATATTTAAGGGAACAAGTTCCATACCGTGAAGCTTTTGGGAGCTTGATGTATCTGACAACAGGAACTCGACCAGACATCGCAGTAAGTTTTGCAGCAAGGAAGATCCTAGCAAAGATGACTGATGATTTTTCGTTATCTTTGTGATACTACCGGCTTATCTTTAAGATACCAAGGAAAGAGCAAAGACAATTTGGCAATTTACAGTGATGCTGATTATCCAGGCGAACTTAAAACCAGACGTTCAACTACTGGAGTAACTTCATTGTTTGCTGGTGGTGCTGTATCATGGATGAGGCAGCTTCAACGAACAAGTGAAGGAACCAAGCTATGTGGATTAAACGTCTTTTGCAAGAACTAACAGAAAAAAAAAGAACTGGCACCAATATTATATGTGGATAGTGCAAGTGCTGTAAAGCTAGAAAAGAATCCCCAGTTTCACAAAAGCAAAAAGCATATTGAGGTTCGTCATTTTTATGTTCATGAACGTTTCCTGAAAGGTTATTTAGGTTTGGACAGGTTAACGTCAATTAGTTTAGATAGAGCCAAGAAGGAAATTGGACAGAAAGCTAGCCAAATCATGCAGAATCTGGAACAAATAAGCTATCGTCAAGAGATTGCTTAGTAATTCGTTAAGTATACAACCTGAAAGACAATGCAAACAACTGTGTATATCGGATATGTAACAGAATTTGTTATTATTTTTTTTGTTTTTTTTTTCAGCTCCGAATATGTATTTTTGTTTGTTGGATTTTATCTCAAGTATTTAAATGTGGTGCGATATCTCTATCTCATTTCAGGCACCGTGCTGCAGTTTATTTTTGAGAAATGGGTACTTATAATTTACTACAATACACGCTTTGCCATGGGTGTGGAAAAAATTAGGAACATCTGAAAAATATTTGACAGTAAAATTAGTATGTACCTAGTTATCATGTAGAAATTCAAATGCATGTTATACGAGCCTTGGTTAGAACGGCATTTTGTGGAGATATTGAATTTGAATAGGCTGAATAAGAAGTTCCTAGAGAGGCCATTAAGGGCAACTGAATGAAATTATGTTGAATTGATTCAATACGATTTTTATGAACTTCGCTAAAGGGAGTCCATACTTGTGAAATATGTATACACTTATGTACAATTCGTTTTTTAGTAAGAATTATTGTCTGGAATTTTGAAGATTAAAGTAACTAATTCTTTTACACCAAAATGTACAACTATCAATAACTGTAAAAGAATTTTCATCTTCATCTCATCAGCAAAAATGAGAATCTTACTTGAACACCAACATGAAGTTACACATAGGTAGATTTTCTAGGGAACACCAGATGAGCAACGAAAGGATCTAGAAAAAAATGTCTAAATTTTACCTAGGATAGGATCTATTTTCAAGATATGATTTGGCTTGAATAAAATAGTTCCATGACTAAGGTGGTCAAAAGCTTTTTAAAAGTCAGTGTATAATAACCTTGTTCCAAAACATTTGAACATTTGTTTTGTTTGAGAAGATTTGTAAAGTGCTAATTTGTTTGAATACATTTTAGAAGATAAAACTTGCATTTTAATATCAGTAAATTCTTTCTCTGTGGCCAAAATAGAATCGAAAAATGTGGTATTTCTTACTTATTTCAAAGAAGAGTTAAAACTATTTGGTTTACTAATTTCAGTGCACATTATAGATGAGCTACAGGGTATGCTCTTGGTAGAGTCTAAATTAGAGATTGTCAGTCGAAGTTTAATTTTACCCCTTTAGAACTCAATGATCCAGAAGATCAAGCTTATTCATACAGAGTGTTCTCACTATCTTACGAGTAATTCGATTAAAATTGATAAGAAAAGTTCAACAAAATTGCTTCCAAGAGGACAGCTTTTTTCCAGAAGGATTTATAATTGCCACTCAAGATGGAGTCATCGCAACAAAACAGTATCGCTGGCCAATTCTTCACGAGGATATTTACAGAAAATGTGGACGATCATCATCATCAAGCCATAGAGACAATTGAAAAAGTAGTCAGGCCTTGCTCAATGCTGGCAAATCAAATACTTAAAACGAAATATTGCGAAGATAATTCACTTTAATACTTGAGGAAAAAACTACCAATATGACTACGTGACTAACAACAATTTAAAACTATATTAAGACCGTCAAATGAATACTGCCCACACAATAATGGCAATCCCCTTATTATTGTGTGGATAGATAAAATATATAGTTGTGGTGTCATTTTAGATATGTCGGTTCCATTAGGAGCAAACATTAGCCAATCATTTGGGGAAAAAATATAAAAATGTGCTGATTTAACACACGGAGTGAAAGAACATGAAAGAGTATATTAAAAAGCTTAAAAATTGTGAACAATTTTGTAGTACTGGTAGGATTGAAAAAAGTAGTTAGAGAACTCAATAAATCGCAAATTATTCTTTTACATGAACTTTTAAATTTGATCATTTTCAATACTTGCAGGGTTGTAAGCAAGTTATACAAAAATTCGGAAAAATGACGAATAATTATCATCATAGATTAATCCCTTGCCATGGTCCGGGAAAGGTATGTACCCACTTCAACGACGTTGAAAGGTATTGTAACTATGAACAATAAAATAATAATAATAAAACAATTAATATAATAATAAAAAGGGCTAGGATGCGACCCACACTGACAACTTCCCATTCCGTCTGACGATTTGTTTTGCTTCAAAGCTTGTAGGTTTTCGTGTTTTGTTAAAAAAGTTGTCAGTTGAGTATTTTTTAAAAATTTTAAAATTACCAACGATATTTTCCATATAATGAAATATGTAGTTTGTATTTCTTATATAAAAAAATGCAAATTGAATGAATAAAATTAATTTGAACTTAATTTCGTATATTGCTAACGAGATATCAAGAACCGAACAATAATTTTTACCAAACTTACGTACTTTATTTGTAGTTTTTATCGTTTCATAAAAAAAAAACTGACTGTTGGATTTGGTTTTTATTTTAGGTTTTTATTTTTGGTAAAAAAAAATGTCAACTTGATTTTTCTCAAAATTTTACCGAATGTTGGATTTTGAATGTTTATTATAAGATAAAATTAATTTAAAGACAATATTTTTAATTTTTGAAAAGATATTTGAGCCGAAAATTAATTTTTACCAACTTTGAGTAATGTTTTTTTTTGGTTTTTATTTTCTTATAAAAAGCTGTCAATTCGATTTTTTTCAAAATTTTACAAAATGTTAAAAACATTATTTTTCGTTGCACAAAATTTGTTTGGTTATAAAATTATTTTTTGTTCATACAATTTTTGAGGTGACAAATATTTTTTTCAACTTTTTTTGATTTATATAAAAAACCGTTAATTGAATTTTTTTTTTAATGTATTAGTTTGGTATCGCGTTATAATATATAATATGAAATTTAATTCAAGTCTCTAGCGTTATTGTTTCGAGAGATATTTTGGTATAACCAAAATGTTCCCCTATTTTAAATTGCTTTGGTAAAAAAAACCACCCAATCAATTTGTTTTAAAAGTCCTTTCTGTATCATTATCTGTATCTTGAGCCATGGATAACGACAAAATAACCTTGCGTACGGACGTACGAACGTACGTAGAGAAGCACGTAAAGACATCTCTCAAAAAAGCTTTTATTTCGACTCTAGGAAAACGTCGAGAAATGTCAAAATTTTCAATGCGGCTAACCGGCCAGTTACAATTACTTCCCATGAAAAGTTAATAACAATAACAATAATAATAAAAATAATAACAACAATAATAATAATAATAATAATAATAATAATAATAATAATAATAATAATAATAATAATAATAAAAATAATAATAATTGTAATAATAATAATAATAATAATAATAATAATAATAATAATAATAATAATAATAATAATAATAATAATAATAATAATAATAATAATAATAATAATAATAATAATAATAATAATAATAATAATAATAATAATAATAATAATAATAATAATAATAATAATAATAATAATAATAATAATAATAATAATAATAATAATAATAATAATAATAATAATAATAATAATAATAATAATAATAATAATAATAATAATAATAATAATAATAATAATAATAATAATAATAATAATAATAATAATAATAATAATAATAATAATAATAATAATAATAATAATAATAATAATAATAATAATAATAATAATAATAATAATAATAATAATAATAATAATAATAATAATAATAATAATAATAATAATAATAATAATAATAATAATAATAATAATAATAATAATAATAATAATAATAATAATAATAATAATAATAATAATAATAATAATAATAATAATAATAATAATAATAATAATAATAATAATAATAATAATAATAATAATAATAATAATAATAATAATAATAATAATAATAATAATAATAATAATAATAATAATAATAATAATAATAATAATAATAATAATAATAATAATAATAATAATAATAATAATAATAATAATAATAATAATAATAATAATAATAATAATAATAATAATAATAATAATAATAATAATAATAATAATAATAATAATAATAATAATAATAATAATAATAATAATAATAATAATAATAATAATAATAATAATAATAATAATAATAATAATAATAATAATAATAATAATAATAATAATAATAATAATAATAATAATAATAATAATAATAATAATAATAATAATAATAATAATAATAATAATAATAATAATAATAATAATAATAATAATAATAATAATAATAATAATAATAATAATAATAATAATAATAATAATAATAATAATAATAATAATAATAATAATAATAATAATAATAATAATAATAATAATAATAATAATAATAATAATAATAATAATAATAATAATAATAATAATAATAATAATAATAATAATAATAATAATAATAATAATAATAATAATAATAATAATAATAATAATAATAATAATAATAATAATAATAATAATAATAATAATAATAATAATAATAATAATAATAATAATAATAATAATAATAATAATAATAATAATAATAATAATGATATTAACAATAGTAAAGGGTTCTTTAATAGGGTCACTAATCATCAAACTGTCATTGTCATTTTAATCATAAATAAACTCAACAATTTCATCATCCAACGAGAAACGATCAAAACTTTCTACCAAAATACGGATTCGATGACCACAACGCCACGTTACAGGCAATGGCTGGCGTTATCGCTCCATGATAGTCGATTAGTTTTGGTCCAAAGTTGAAGACATGGACTTGGACGACATGTGGTGTCAACAGGATGGTGCTGCAAAACACAAAACCACACACCATAATCGATTTATTAAAGAGTAACTGTGATGAGCGTGTTAACTCAAGAAATAGGTCGATTGGCCGCCTCGTCCGTGCGATTAAAAGTCTCTTCACATTGTTTTGTGCGTATGGCTCGAAATAGCGCCCGTTTCGACCTAAATGTGCATCCGAGTCGTCGAAAATGGAGTATAACGAATCTACCGCTGTAAACGTGGCCGTTCTAGTCATATGAACGAAGTCGAGTTACATTCATAAATATCTTGATTGTACTTCAAATCGATTATAAGGTTTTTGAAATATAATAAATGGTTTGCATTTTGTTTAAAAAAAGTTGTTAATAATTAAAATAACAACAAATGATTAACATTATTATAAATTATTTTCCTAAACTAATTATAAACTATTAATAATTGTATTATTTTAATAAAATAGTAAAAATAAATGAAATAATAATAATTATTAATTTAAATAATAATAAGTATTTAATATAATAATAAATAGTAATCAGAATGGAGAAATAAAAGCGATAATTTAAAAGTATAGGTTATTTTATTTGTTGTTTATTGTTCCGTTTTTCGTTTTTCAGACACCAAGAAAAATTTTATTTTGCTTAAAATCTAGGTTGTTTTTTTAATGAATTAAAAAACTCAGTTTATATATTAAATTTGTATATATTTTCTACAACCATTTTATAAAAAAAGAAATTATTAAATGATAGTTAAATAATTATTTGCTTTTAATATTATATAGGAAAAATATTGCAAAGGTTAAGAAACCAATAGAAAGAACAAACAATTATCCTAAGTAAAATTCGAATGTCATACGTTTTGTTCTATGAACATTTCGGGCAGAAGGAGTGCAATAACAAAACACAATGTACAGGTTTATAAACTTTTTGTAATATTTTTTATAGTTGATTTCGGCACTCCTAAGCCCTGAGTGCGTTTGGCAATTTTTTATGGATTTTTTTTAGATCGCAACTTATATTATTATTTACCAAAATATATCAAAGAATATTAACTGATTTTGATTTTGCAAAAAACGGCCTACGGTTTATAGGCAAATTTAACTGTCAATTAGTGGATCATTACCACGTTCTAACTCATCAAGGGTGTCTTCGGATCCGGATGTAGTTAAGTCCGATAATTCCTCCAAACACTTCTGCTTTTTGCGTACGTTCCAATGAAGACATTCCGCTAGGGAATCAAACCAATCGGATATTTGATCTTGAGCGCATATACTTGGTACTGGGTAGATTGATGTTGTTACACGAAGGCTGTCACCATGAAATAGTTCTTGACGATTTCTTCCATCAAATGAAACCCAAGATGTGTTACGACTATCGGGTGATACCGAGATCTGTGAAATAAATATATTATTATATTAAAACAAATTGACATATTGATTATCGTTGTTCAATCATTATTATTAAGTATCACACAGCAAAAAGGGTTTTTTTGGCAATTTTATTTTATGACACATTTTTCAACTATTATTTAAAAAAAAGTTCTAATTTTATTTTAAGTGCAGAAGTATTTATGTAAACAACGCAATGCATTTGAAAATATCTAAATCGAAATATTTATAAATAAAAATAGTTTTTACTATATTAATCGAGAAGTGGAATTTTCTAAAACACCTACATTTTCCTGCTAATTGGCTATAAGTTGTACAGTTAATTGTATTGTGACCTTATTATTTTCTTTAAATATTTGTTTTATTTGACTTCTTGAGTTTAATCAACTGTTGATGAAACTATTGCTGACTGAAAAATAGGTGTGGTTTTATAGCAAAAATAAAAAAAAATGTCTTAAAAGATACTTTGACCCAGGGCGACTTAAAGCTAAACTAATAAACATGCAAAAGAAAATTTAGTGCTTGTTTATCAAATAAAATGTCGGACTGAAGCTGTTCTAGCCGAATGTTACCTTGTAAATGCATTTTTTTATATTTCACTGATAGAATAATGAGGGAATTAGAAATTACATTTTGTAAAATACAATAAAAAACAAATATTTTGTTCTCTTTTTAATTTGGGTATAACTAATTTTTGTATCAACATCTTTGAATACACCGATTTGATTTCCAGTGCACCTAAAAATTAAATTATATAAGTAGATTATTTTGCAGATATTTCAATGGTTTGAAAAACTAGAGCAAATAATTATTAAAATTAATCTAGAAAATGGTTCCATCAGATCAAATGAGAGCAGACATTTTTTACCAACATCTATTAATTGAAATTGAAAGTAGTCTACAATAAAAATGGTAGTTTATTATGAATGGGGTCTTAGGCGTGACGACCCTTACATGACAAATGGTCATAGCAGGAGGACAGCCCCAGCCTTTCTATTGCAACGATGATATTTTAACTCCACTCCTAATCGAATATTCAATCATATTGCCTACAACCTTGAGTTTAAATTTTCTTCTATTTCAAATCCAACCTCCGGGGTTAAAAAAACGTAAACGAAATTTGCAAGCGATGTTCGAAGCCAACTTAATAGCCAGTAATTGGCCGTGTTGCTTCAAGATCATTTTTATATGATTAATAATTTAAATTAAATTTTATGTAATGGCAATTTGAAAAAAATCCTAGTCATCAACTTTATATTTTTTGTATAAGGAGCTGTCGTATGGTTTTTGTTTTGATATTACAAGTTTATGGGTCATTCATTCATGTTGCATTCCCATCCATTCCATTCAACATCCCTCAACTCAGTTTCAATGTCCCCATACAAATATCTTAATAAAAGCAAAACCATTATGTGGTATATAAAAATTGCAGTTGTTTATTTCGTGTTGCAGTTTTAAATGCCAGATGCATATATAACAAACTACCATTTAAAGCCCCCCCTCAATGTCGGAATTACAAGAAATGTTTTTGAGGGTCAAGTAAAATTAGCTACAAATGTATCAAGGATTCCTCCAGCTTTCAGCCTAGTACGCCAATATAGGTGTGTATACCACTTGAAAATGGTAAAATTATAAGGAAGCGTTGTTTTCAGTCATATAGCAACTTGAAGAAAGACGTTAGTGCAGCTTTTAATTCGAATCAATTATTAACAGATTCAAACAATAGAGCAAACCATTCTGCTTGGAGTGCTTTAATTCACATCACGAGGACACATCTTAATAAATATTGTTAAATTATTATTATTTTCCAAAAAAAATATGTTTATAAAAAATAAAAATAAATGTTTGAGATTCAAACATAATATATAGACGTAGGACGCAGGAGAAAAAAATAATTTTAAATGTATGGGGACAGTCAAGCTGAATTCCAATAGGTATCAAATATGATACACGGACATAGGCGGGACGAAAGAAGATTACATTTTTCTATCAAACGTGATACATGGGACAGTTAAGGTGTCAATACATTTTGTATGTGATTTTTAATATTCTAGAGAGCTAGCTTACTTTTAACTCGACGCCAGCAGGCACAACTATCGGTCTGAAACTCAAAGAATGAGGACAAATTGGTGTAACCATGATTGCAGGTACGGACGGATGAATCATAGAAGCACCAGCTGCAACAGCGTATGCAGTACTACCAGTTGGCGTGGACACAATTAAGCCATCTCCTTGCACGGAAGTTATGTATTTTCCATCCAGAAAGAGATCAATATTACTTAAGTAAGGTGATGGCCCTCGATCGATCACGACTTCGTTCAGAACCTAAAGGAAACAAAAATATTTAAACTGTTTAAGATAAATTAAAATTGAATGTAGATTTACCAAAATATTTGTTGATGCTTTGTTGGAAACTGCATTTGGTAAATGTATGCTGTTATCGATGGTTTCGTTAGTAGCCGTTACCCCAGACGATATATTGTTGTAATGATTTTGTTCACTTGTACTATCTTTTTGATGGCGTTCAGACTTCCTAAAGATTACACATCGAAGACGACTTCGAAGTGTCAGGGCTGCGTGGCCTTCAAGTACATTAGTCACCTGCTCTTGAAAGTTATCAAATTGGAATGGGGTAAGGAAACCCAATGAGCCCAAATGAAACGCCATAACTGGTGGAACCGATTGTTGAAATAACAGTGACGCATACAGAAGTGTTCCATCTCCACCAAGACAAACAATGAAATCAATACGATCAGTGAGGTCATCGCGTCCATCTCTAAGAAAAAAATTAAGAAAACAACATACTTCAAATTTTTAGACGATATTAAAGTATTTAACTTACTTAAATGTTACAAGTTTCTCTTTGATGTCTTGGAATTTTTTATCTTCACGTAGAAGAGGATCTTCCAGGACGGCTGATTCAACCCAAACAACCATGTTTTTTTCCTGTTTTCAAGTTAACGCTTAGAATTTTAGAGTTGGAGATTAAAATTATTTAAGTTCTTTACCTGAACAAGCCACTCAACAAGTTGAACAAAAGGCTGCAAAACGGTTGAGTCACGAACTTTTTTTATGACAAGAACGGTTAATGGGGGTTTGTACCAGGTAAGTCTTTGGCTCGCAGGATCTTGGATTTGCCTTTAAAATTATTAAATAGTAAATTAAATTATATAAAACTCAACTTTCGTGTTGTATTTATATAACAATTTTGCGACAGAAATGTAAGAGAACTGAATGTTCTGACAATAGAGTAAAATCTGGCGATTACTATGCTTTTTATAAATGTTTAATATACATTATTGTATATTTTTAATTTAACATTAACATTTGTATTGATCATTAATTTTACATTGCTCTTAAATAAACGTACAAGATTTTATATTATAATCAGAATTCAGATTCAATCAGAAATTAATCAACACTTAATTATTAAGCGCTTAGTTAGTGAGTACCATTGTAATAATTAAATGTTAAGCTGATTGTGTTTTATAAAATAGTGGTGATACTTCATATAGCTAGTTCTTTTTTATTCATCCGTCAAAGAAAACAGTTTTAAAGTGTACTTACATAACCATGGCTGAATTTTTCATAATCCTTCCACATGGTCCAAACTGTTGAAACGGCGAAGGCGCATTTAAACTTCTTGTTCGCCTGTAATAAACAAAATTAAAAATGAATACATTTTTATAATTTATTAAATGATTTTACTCGATTTATTCAAAAATTAGTCAAACAATTAGTTAATGTTAATTTCTTCTTTGGGGCTGCCAAAATTGCTAGAAGGGCCCAATAGAATCCTTACATAAGAAAACACTTTTGTTTACAATAATGTCCACGCCATTATGCAAAATGGTTGGAGGGTAATGTTTGTAAACGTTTCGTTTCATTTCATGACAGGTGGATTTTTAACCTTTTGTTGGATAGTCTACTCTGAGTAGGTGAATTTTTTAATGCAAACTTTTAGCTGCTTACAGAAAGCAGACACGCATTTAGATTTAGGGGTCGAATTTTATTGTAAAATGGTTTAGAGAGATAGTAACATACATACACCAGAAATTCTTGGATAAATTGGGATTTCCAGTTGTATCAGCTATTCAGACTGGATGCAGAGAAGAGGAAATAGAAACATGGAAATTACAAGTAATTTGCTAATAACATGCAAGTGTAAGGTATGCAAATCAAATAAGGCCTAGTGCTTAATTAAATCTCCAAACAGCAAACACCAAAACCGAAAGAGCATCGAGACTTTGTTTTTATTCGCATAAATGTCAACCTTATGGTAAAAAAGCAAATTGGAAAGAAGCCGATCTGTATTAATTGTCTTGATGTCAGTGAAATATGGCTAAATGTCAGAACATACGAGCAAATGGACAGGTTCAGATAACATAAGAGACTTCATTTGCAGTCAACTGCAGTCTTTGAACGTAAATTTGGCCAAGGCAGTTAGTTAGTTTCCAAAGTGTTATACTTTTTTAAACTCAGAAGTATAAAAGCTACCAAAAACGTTATTGTAAACAAAATTCTTCATAGGCAAGCTACCAGTCCAGCACGATTTGTATTTTGTATTGGAAACAAAATTTATTTATGTATGTCTTTTCCGTAAGAAACCTTTTAACACAAAATATTAAATGGAATTGTGCTAAAATAATAAAGTCGAAAATAGAGAGCTTTCACTTGAATGTAAAAACATGATGAACTATCATTTTGACATTAGTAGACTTGAGTTTATAGTAAGGGAGATTTTTTTGTACTAACTTTTCAGTAAACTTTCCAAAAAAGTTGCTTTCATTGGAACGCAATTCTTTAACAGTTGGCCAATCAGATACCTTACTTTCAAGTCCTTTAGGCCGTCTGAACCTGCCCGATCTTCCAGGTGTCTCCGAATTCTACACTAAACAATCTTATTAAGTTCTTTGTGCCAAAGAACTATGAATCATTCTCAATTTGTTAATTTTATATGATTAATTTGATTAAGTTTATTACGCGATATGTCATCTCAGAAAAGTGTTTAAAAGTTGTATGTTTGCGTTCAGATCGACACTATGTCACAAAGAGGCTGTTTTTTTTTAGTTTTTCATAAAATAAGTACAATAATTTACAGGTTCAAACTGTGGACGACTGAAAGAAATGGCTTTCACTTTTTGCGTGTGCCATTTCAAATATGTTTCTTTTGTACAAATCATTCAATTATCTAGTACTATTGTTTACAACTGACTTTAAAATTTTATATTGAACTAAGGTAAACATTTAATGTATTTAACACAAAATCCTGGCCATTTTTTAAAAGATTTCAAAGTTTATGGTCATATCCAAGAAAACATAACTTTCTTTACTAACAATGATTGTCTTGTCGCGGCGATATTTTCGGCACAGAAAAAAAACTACACAAATATCTCACCGTACGAAAGTATAGTGGTCCACAGGTAACCAACAAACTCTTTGATCACAGTTGGAATTAATAGTTCTTGGATTGAATTTTTAAATTGAAATAAAGTAAAATTCTTTCAACAAGAAAAGAAGTATTTTTTTTATTAAAGTTTACCAGACAGACGTGAGACCCAAGGCATATGCTTGTACCTCCTTATTGAAAAGATTAATCATACGATTGTATCATTTTGACATGTAAACACTTTTTTCATAACAAACACCTTTTATGATCATGCAATTTATATTTACATTTTATCTTCCATCCAACAAAATTAGTTTGATCACTTCACCAATTAGATGCCCAAAATGAATATACATAAATATAATACAAGAAATAATAATAAAATTTTATTAATAATGTAAAGACTTAAAGATAAAAACCTTAATATTCTCAATGAAGGATGAACTGGCATTATTTCTGTATTTTGATCCACCAAAAACGAATTCTCATCTAAATCGAAACTATTATGGCCCAAATTAACATTTTGCTCTTGTTTTTTGTTGAGAAAATTAACAAGAGCTTCGTTATTGACTTTACAACTGCTATAACAGGAACTAGAGCTAAATACTGAAAAGTCCATTTTAGGACACCCAAATTCACTAAAAGAGTATAAACAATTTCTAATAAAACACTCTCCACAAAGCAAATATTACTATTCGTTTAACAGAAACAACAGACGCGTAATAATGATTGTACACAGCGAAATTCAATTCAAAATTGAAACAGTCTCATTTGACCAACTTTGGCTGTATGATTTTCTAGTTCGTGTGCTTTCAATGAAACGTAACTAATACATACTTCACCAGTCGTAACTTGAGCTTTAAACCGAGATACAAGACTTCAAAATGGAAAATCTTGATTTTCAGACAACACACACTGAAGTCCGTCGAATTGGAACTTAGAACGATTTACTCAATTGCATTTACACCAAGAGTATATGAAAAGTAAGACCTACTTGATTAACAGGTTTTTATTTTTATTTTTGTATGTGGCTGAAGGTTACACTTAACACTATGACGGCATATGTGAAGTAAGTTTTGAATTTTGAGAATTGAAGAGACAGGTTTATTTTATTTTTTGGCCACTTGATTGAAAACTCTCAGTTTCATGTAGCGTGGGTGAAGTAAGAGCTTCTCAATACATCAATATTTAGGTCTGTGTTTGTATGTGGTTTTTAGAAACAAGTCACAAGCATTTATGAATGTAACAAACCATTTGAAGGAGAACATCAAATAAAAATAAATTAAGTTGACTTTTTTTAATATCTTTTTACTACTAAATGTCCTTACATTAGTCACAATAATAACAGTTACACAAAAATATTTGTTTTATAGCTAGACAATAAATAAACAAACATTTATTTATATTAAAAGCATATTAAAGTTGCTTACATTTTGCTCTGCTTGAGGTTATATTGGTAAATTGATATCTTAATAAACTATTTAGACATTATGTTTAAAACATCGAACTTAAGTTTCTTGATATGGGATTGAATTACCGAACCGTCAATATCTGACAATAGAATGACAGTATTTACACAAGAAAAGCTTTTTACAGAAAATATTTCTGAAAACAACCCTGAGGAACAAATAGTATCTTCAATACGTAGTTGAATACAGTATAAGATAAAATATATTAATGCATGTATAATTGAATCAATGAGAAGAAATTATTCCACAATTTGGTGAAACTAAACTACAAATGCAGAAGTGTAGATATTTCTATAGCGCATTTAATAAGCCTATAAACGAAAATATTTTGATAAAACCTATGCTTTAACTGAGCAAACAAAAATTCACTGAGTAGAAAAAAGAAAACATTCCAGGAATAATTTCCTTTTTCAACTCAATGTTTGAAATGTTCTGTTTAAATCTTCAAATACTGACAGCTGTATCCTTTTGAAGTGTGATCACTTAAAAATAAATAATTACTCAACTTCAAGGATTGGTGACCCATTTAAGAAAAGAAAAAACACCAAAGATCCTTCTAAAAGGGAAACTTTTACCCTAAGTAAATATAGGCACCTAAAATATACCGAAGAACAAAAAGTAGTAGTGGCGGCTTCAACTTTCATATGGAAGAACTAGTGGATGGAGTCTGTAATATATTCCCGATGAGCACAAAACGATGGTATCCTTTAATGGCCAACGCATGTCGAACAATGCAGATAGCGATGAAGGCGATGTTTAAAGTTTTTTGTATTATACCTTATACAGTAATATTTTAAGTTTTTTTTGTTTTTAAAAGTAACTTTTGATTTCGAACTCTAATTTTTGGACTATTTTTTTTTTCTCACAGATTCAATTAAGAGCGAAATAATAACGTATACATAATTCTGAGTACTTCGATTTCTAAAAAATCAGGTGTCTGCTACATGGTTCAAAAGAACCGAAGTTAATCCCATATACGCGATAGTAGACAATTCCTATTATAATCACCTAATAGAAAAATAGTCAAGTTTATCAAAAGAACTAGTGGTCCAGGAACTTTGTCATTCAAATAGAAGTAGACCTGCAGTTAAATCCGGTAGTTCTGAATTGTTGGTCAGTTGTTTATGATGCTATCCTTATTAACAATCGAAGTGGTCAAAGTTCAGAAAAAACCACAAAATTTCTCACCTTTTCCAATTATTGGTGTTTTTTAATCTAAAGCAGAATCTTTTACAATACAATCATGTTATACGGTTTTAAGGGCACTATTTTGAGACAATATGGTCGATAAAAAATTAGCTAAGATGTGTTTTTTATTTCAAAAATTCAACGAATTTATACTATAATAACCAAATAGACCATTTGTCATGAAGTATGCCATAACTGTGGAGTTGGTAAAAAGAAAAAATGGAATGGGGGGCCCTTTTCCCATGTTAGGAAGGAACATTTTTTTAGAAAAGTGAGTTAACAGGATAACCTACATTATTGTTATATACCTTTTCTGAAAGCCAAAGACTGATTCTTGAAGTTAGTTTTAACTTTTTGTCCAGCCTCAAAAAAAAAATATTTTAAATATCAATGTTAAAAACAACAGAAAAATAATTTCAAATTTGTATGTAAATGAGTGTTGTGTACTGAAAGTGTTCAATGTACATGTCAATTATTTACTGAAGTCAAAAAAGGCGAACCTAAAAATATATTTTTAGTTTCGAGACAATTCGAAACAATTTTTTTTTATATCCTTACGTAGTCTGTAGTAAAAAAGTCTTTTCACTGGATATTAGTAGCCTTTTCATTGAATTCGGTAGATCCAATTTTTTGCTCTTACAAATAAGAGCGATTTTTGACCTCGTTGTCTAATAATCGCAAAAATATCGGGAAAATCGTTTGTATTTCCGATCTTAACCTTTATGGGCTAATTTTTTCACTATAAATACAGTCTATGATATTTTACTATAACACAACTTTTACTTACTAATTTATTATTTTTTATATATTTTGGCCTATAAGCCAACAAATAAAAAACTGCTCATACAATTTTGTTATCACTACTCACTTCTTTAGACCAATTTTAGTTACTGCTAATAATACTTTTTTTGTGTCATAATACAAAAAACTAACGATACACAAACCGTCCTAGATGGCTTGCACTGAATTATGGACTACGTGTTAGGCTTCAATTCACTCTCATATTAGAATTCAAAACAATTCTTTCTTCAATTCAACGCTACATTTGTAAAAAGTTGTATAATTTTGCAGGTCAAAGTTTAAAATAAACATTCAAGTGCTCATTTGAATTGAAGAATTTCAACAAACTCCAACTGCGAAGATTACTTAATTCCAATGAATTTATATAAATTAAAATACCTTTTGATTTTCATAACACAAGAATACCTACCAGTCAAGGTATAGACTGTTAATTAGTTTGTATTTTGTCTGAACTAAGTGCCTACGAGTTCAAAAAATCAATATCAACTTTTTACGTTTCACTTCATGTAATTACATACTCAAAACAAACTCATTAACAATTCAACAAAAATTAATTATTTAAAAACGCACAAGTAAGAGCAAAAAATACTCCAGTCCAATTTTCACATCAAAAAAGAAAATCGAACAGTTTTCAAACTTGGCACACTTACTAAGGGATGTCTGGTGATGAACCAAGTACGAGAAGTGTCCGGCGGCATGGAAATATGGAATTATATACTTCACACAGTTAATATGGCCATTCCAATCGCTAGACCGCTCAGCATAAATAAAATCTTTAAGCAATATAATCCTATTAAACAACTGCGGTTCGTCCATTAAATTTGAGATTGTTAAGATTTGTTTGTAGCTTCTCACTAAGATGGATCAAATGAGGGCTTTGTTTTAGTGTTTACGAAAGTGTGATGGATGGGTGTTCATGATGTCGGCAATTGCAATGGTGAGAGGTTCATTGACTTCGGACACAATAAGCCTTGTGATTGGTGGCACTATGTTTGAACACAAACTATGTCATAAAATTAGCTGGGTGTCGACGGACAGGCAAACGTCTTCCAAGCAAATTGACCACTTCGCGATTAGTTGACGCTTTAGAAGCAGACTCTTGGATGTCCGAAACAGAAGAGGCGCCGACATGGGACTTGACCGTGACCACCACTTAATGATAGCTCCTTAAGATTGCGTACAGCTTTAGTTCAAAGATCCAACGGAATAACACGAGTCCCAAAATTCAACATCGCCAGACTAAAGGATCCCACGACCCGTCAACAATTCAGAGATCACCTGTTTCACGAAAGGAGAACAATCAGCAGCACAGTACATGACGACACCATTGGAATTGCATTTCAGGTGCTGACAGAATATTCGGTCGGAAAGAAGGAAACAACACCACTTGGCTTTCAGAAGAATTTTTCCTATTTATCGAATAGACTTGCCGAGTTTCGAAGTATTTCTTATGAGATTTGTCAAAGCAAAAATAAAAAAACAAATTAGAAATCACCTGTCTCACAAAAGGAGAACAATCAGCAGCACAGTACATGCCGACAGAATAGTCGGTCGGAAAGAAGGAAACAACACCACTTGGTTTTCAGAAGAATTTTGGGCAAGGATCAACGAACGCAAACAGTTAAGAACTCGAATAACTGTTGCACAAGGGGAAGAAAGAAATGACCCGGAGTCCTCGTACCACATGAAAAAGAAAGAGGTTTACCGCAGTATGAGCCAGCAGGACCCTTTACAGAATAACCGAAGAGCTGACCGATGCCGAGCAATCAAGATTCCGCACTGGATTCTCCTATATTGATTATATTAACACCCTGCGGATCATTATTGAACAGAGCGTTGAATATCGATCAATACTAAACCTGCTGTTCATCGACATCGAGAAGGCCTTTGATAGCGTTATCTGGTTAGCTTTACGGATGAGAGGCATCCCAGAAAAACTAACTGCTATTATTAAAGCAAGTCACGTTCTGCACGATGGTAGGTTGTCAGATGATTTTGAAATCCGTAGCGGAGTCAGAAAGGGCCGTATTCTGTTGTCAATATTGTTTTTGTTGGTGATAAGCGATGTACTGCGCGCAGCGTTGTCAGGTAGCAGAGTGATCCAATGGACTTTTACATCCTGCTTAAAACACTTGGATTACGCGGACGATGTTTGCTTACTCTATCATAGGATCATGGATCTCCATCAAATTACAAGAAGTGTGGAGAGAGAAGAAGTTGTGGGGGTGAAAATTTATTTCGGCAAAACAAAAATGACCAAATTCGGAATCCGAAATCCTCTCAAATAAATATTTCCTCGCAACCGGTGGAAAAAGTGGAGAGCGGAGGAGGAAGTATTGTCTCCATCGAAGGCGGAACCAAATAAGACGTCATCTGCCGCAAAGCAAAATCGGCGTTCGGTATGCGGTCGAAAATTTGGAGAAATAACACTATCAGCTTAAGAACAAAGCTACAACTGTTTCGCAAAAATGTCGAATCTGTGATTCTTTATGGGTGCAGTACTTTGGAAGGTTACTTCAGCTATTACAAATGAGGTTCTGAATACAAGGACAGGCCTATAATACGAAGGCGTAAGTGGCAATGTATTGGACACACGCTTCGAAATGGAATCCGATCACACAAGAAGGAAGAAGAGCTAGGGCCCTACTCTGTAATGCGTTTTGAAAGCCAATCCGATTCGAATCTGATATTCGATTCGTTTATGAATTCGTACTCTGTAAAATGTTCGAATCGAATAAAACAGTCATCTAGTAAAAATAAAAAAAAAAACAAATTCAAAAAAAACAAATCACAAAGACGATGAAAAAATCAAAATTAAAATTCAGTAATTATTATCACTTGGGAATTATCGTAATGACTTTTTTTACACTTCACTGCTTTGCAATTGCCACATCTCTCTTTTTAATTCAAGATTAGAAAGTTTAAGCTGAATTTGTTCATAGTCATTTAGTTATTGCTTTTGTTTGGTTTGGACATTTTTTGCTGATGATTTCCTGTGATGGGATTTATTTGCTTAAATTATGAATGCAATTATTATTTCCTTACTTATATTTTATCTATTTCACACAACTTAACACAATTTTCTTTTTTTGCCCTTTAAAAACGGCCTTCGAATTGCAATTCGTTACCTCTCTCTCTTGGTGTACAAACAAAATGTTCGTTTTCGAACGCTTATGACATTCGGAATCGCATTGCCACGTACGAAAAATCCGAATACAGATTTGTCATTCCGTAAGTACTAGATTTCTTATCAGCATTAGAAATAGAGAGTCCAAAATATTCGTTTTCGAAAATATTTGCTTCGAAACGCATTACAGAGTAGGGCCCTTGGACGACCGGAAACCGTACACGATGGCGCGTAGGCGTAGTAGAGGCCCTATGCCCCTAAGGGGTTCCCAACGGACTTAACAGGTCTGAGGACCTAAGTAAGTAAGTATAATTCATGTTGGCTAATGTCGTTTTGTTCCATTATTATATTAGCTAAATATGTCTGAATAGTATTGAAGGACGAACTGCTCTAGCGATCGCTTTTCCTTGCAGCATCTTTTCAATAGAAACCGGGCGTATATAGTACTCATTAACTCTTACAGGTTAAATCCACCCAATTTGACTACGCATTTTGATAGACGGGACTCAGATTAAGCTGCAGCAACGATTTCTTTACTTTTTATATAAAGAGGCTGGTCAAATGTTACCACCAGGCCAACAAACACATGTTTTCCTTAAATGCTGATAGAGTTATTTTACAAACTAAAACAATTACAAGAAATTAATATCATATTTCTTTAGAAAATTTAATAAGCTTTAATTTTGTAGAAGATTATTTTTTGATACGACAAATAGCTTTCAAGATAAACGCGAAAAACCGAAAAAACCGTATGTTTATCTTCACTGCTAGAGTTATTTTATTAACTATAAGAGAACAACATTTTTTCATACGACAAACATTTTTCAAGATAAAAGTGAAAAACTGAAACAAACAAACTCTGTGTTCTTGCGGACTTTTCTTTGTTGTTAACTGTTTGATTTTTTTGTAGGTAAAGGCAATTTTGTTCGTTCATTGACTGGACTACTACCTGATTTTTTAACAAAAAACAAGAAGCATGCTTAAGGCTGGTTTCATGGATATACGCGTAAATTGGCTTAAAAGAAGAAGAGGCTTAGAAGTATTACAGCAAACAATAGTACCGCTTGTGAAAATATAACGGCTAGATCTTGAAAGATTTTACAAATACGCATGTGAATTTGACTTACAACCAAGTTAAAAGTTTTCACACAGTCACAAAGAGAATGTTGAATTTTAATAGGGTTAATCATTTCGTGGTTTCAAGTTAGTAGCACTGGCATGTGACACTTGCCAAACTCATTTGAAGATACATAATATTAGTTGAGTGCTTACCCCTTACGATAGCTGGCCGCTTAGCAATCAAACAACGAGTTAAGATTCAAATTTGCTACAAAATTGTGATTCAAGCGTAGAAACGTTTCGTGCACTACGCGATAATTATGGTTGTCATAATCGAACAACTACGCAAGTGTTGTATTGATGTCAAAGTTTGTGAAGTGCATCATCGTAATGCTCGTGCAAGTGTTGCTGATGATCTGAACTTATCGTTTTTCCGTTAGTCGCAGCAATTATAAGTGTAATCCACCTAATTATGGAGTATATACATTTTAAATTACGCAATAATTAAGCCTGCCATCGATGCGCTTCTTGAGCTATGCAACAAAAAATTATAAACACTTTTCTCCCTCAGTGGTGGTATGTACAAAAAAAAAATTGCGACACATGGGACCGAAAAAACTTGCAAGACAAATTGACATCTTAGCACTAATGCCAAAAATCGTCATTGATCCGTATTCCTTCAAAGATGACAACGCACAGACAGATGTAGTCAATTCAAAACGAATTTGAATGCCTTTTTTGACGAAATGTGGTTCCACCACGAATAATCCACAGAACACCACCAATAGTTTAAATTAATGATACCGACTGAAATGTGCGAAAATTACGCCAAAAGAATCACATTCTGCGAATCTTCACGGTAATTTGAATGATATTATTTTTCACGTAATAAACTATAAGTCACTAAACTTTATATAATATAATATATAATGAAATTTTCTTGAAAATACACATCACCGATTGCTTTTTTATTAGTGTTCGTGATCTTAAAACGAAATCTTATTTTTGACAATGTTAACATCAAATGCCATAATTGTAAAAGTATTTTAAATATGTTAGTAAAATTATTCTTTGATGACTGTTAATAAAACTTACTGATTATTGATGAAGTTTTTTCTAAATCAATTAAGCTTGGTCACCGGAGAATTTGTGCTGAAATTGAAATGAATCATATTTGCTACTCTGCAAGGTGTTTAAATTTTGATTATGTTAACCGGTCATCAACAGCTCACATGGTCGTGATCAAGTTTGAAACATCCAACAATCAAATGACTTTTTTCTTAAATCCTAACAACTTGCAACATGAAATAGAACCGACAACTTACAACACCCAACTTTTGTAACAAAAATACTCCATTCACTTCAACAACAATTTCCCGGTGATCAATTTGAAGAACTTAAAATGTAAATGCTTGATTTTTAACTTGAAAAGTTTATATTACTTCCATTTTAAAAATATTTACTATTATATGACTTACGGCCATGTCCCCGATCGTCGCCTCCTTGTATACGAACTAAAATAATTCAAATTCTTTTCTTCATCAGCTGAACGATTTTCCCGTGCAAAATCTGCTTGTCGAATTTGTTGTTTCGTTAAATTTAATTTATTTAATTTATCACATAACTTAGCATCACAGTTATTATTGGAATATTTAGTCGTACACTTATCATTGGTGCATTTTTTAACATTTCGACGGAGACACTCTTTAGTGATTTCACTAAATCCATAATGAAAACTATCACTGCGACTTGAGCTCCACGCTAATTTGTAATTTAGACGCTCTTCAAGTCGACTTTTATGCAATGTAGCCAAATCAATGTCAGATAAACAGGCCATTTTGTCGGGTTATGTTGAATTATTTGAACCTAATGATCTAAATTAATATCAAAACAATCTAATTTTTTTCAATCCGCAGAAAAATAAATACAAAACAATACAGAAGCATTCGAATCAAAGTAAAGACCGTAACTAGTTTTCACAGCTGTTGTCTAACAAGTAGATACCCCTTAAACAATCAGCCAAAGTTCTTCGTTGTCGTTGCGTCCGTCGTCGGTCGTCGCTCGATGCCACCCTTGACACACTCTTTATTCGAAAGTACTGTGGTGGGTATATACAATTTTGTATTTGTAAATAAGCACTACAGAGTCAAAAGAGATACATTTTGCATGTGTGTCTAGGATTGTGACCGCAATAGACTAGCTGCCTCCTTCTATTATCTTTCATAATTCATTCAATATTTGATCACGCTATTCAATTTTCTGAGCACTGTAGTGTCTTAACTAATCAAAAATAGTATGAAAAACAATTTTTTAGATAGATTTTTGTTTTTTTTAGATATTTTTGTTTGCAAATTGGAGCTTTCATAATCTGAGTTAAAAGTAGGTACTTTAAGCTGAATTGCTACAGAGGTTCATTGCCATTTCTAAACTTTTCTAAACTAGCTTTCACTTTAATTTATTTTTCTGACACATATTGTGATCTTCTTATTTTTATTGCTAAATTATAATTAATTATATTTTATTATAAAAATATGTGATGGAGATAGAGCATTGAATTCATCCAAAAAAATAAAACCACTCTTGAACAGGTTTTAAGCATATCAGAATATAAACAAAATAATTATCCCGGCTGTTTTGACACAAAAGCACGAATTGTTAAATAAGTTTTATTTTCAATATTATATTCTATACAAAAATTGTACATGAACCACGGTACTAAGATTTAATTCACTTTGTTAATTAATTCAATTTCATAACATAACTGTGGAGAAAACCAATTTTGGATTAAAAAAAATTACAGTTTTGTTAACGATAACCTGAGCAAATGCTGAATATAAATATGGTTTTAAACTCGCGAATGTTATTCACAGATTGTATTTATATTGCGTAACACTTAGTGAGGCGTTTTTGTGCTTGATCGATGATGTGTACATAATATCGTTCATTCATTAAAAATTATCATTTTTCGTTTTTGTATTAAAAGCTCGTCTCACGTAAACATTGTAGAACGCAAATTTACACGTCGTCGGCTGACCAAATGAGAAACGAGTACTACCATTTAACATAGGACGACGTTCTGAAAGGGGATAACTGAAGTAATAATAAACGACAACAAAAGAACAATAAAGCACAGTTTTATAAAATGACTAAAGAATATTTTTTAATAAGTATGAGAAACACGTAGAATTTAAATTTTTTCTTTTTGCTAAAACAAAATTGAAATTAGTCCACAGTTTGATTGCAAGATATTGTTTTTTTTTACTTGTGCTCGTACATATATATTATAAAATGCAACAAGTTTTATCGATCGTGTTTCAAATTATTGTAATAACACAAATTAATCATAGTCTTTTGAATGACGCAGTACCAAACATTTCTAATTAATGACTTTAAAACCGTTTGCATTCTTCATGTATGTATTATGAATTGCAGGCAAATCTTACAAATATACAGAAAGTATTGAGGGAACCTAACAAACATAAATATCAATACTAAGTAATGGTGGAAAAACAAAGATTGTAAAATTGGACGAGCCATATAATTGTTTAATATGTTCTCCCAGAAAAAAAGCATAAATTAAAACGTCGCTGACGTAAAATGCCAATATAAGAATTAATTAATTTCGGTGAAACTTTCTTTGTGCAGTTAAAAGCCCTTCTACATATCTTTAAGTCTACATGCATAAGGGCCTTGCAAAAAATAAGTCTACAAAGGAAACTAAAAAAGCTGCAAATTGACACAAGAAAAATAATAAATTATGGACATAAATTACTAATTTCCAAACTATTGAATTAAATTATTAGAAAAGAAATAATTAAAAATAATTCTTGATTGAAATTAAACCTTAAAGAAAACATTTCGAAATAAAAATTGGCAATTTTTTTCGAAAATACGAAAAAGTTAAGGATATATACAGCTAATAAAATGTATAACTTCACTACAGAATTAAATTTTGAAGTTTTGTCTAAAACATTTTCCTACAAAAAAAGAATGATAAATAAACTTTAAAAGTTTCAGAATAAGGGAATGAAAAATATACAAAAACTGTCATCGATATACAGTATAAAACTACACTTGTATTGAATTCTTTAAACTGGTTTCTATTAAACAAAGAATTATAATGAACTACTTTTTATATTTTACGCTTACACATGGCATGTAGAATAGGATTTGAGAGGAAATACCGGTGTACATTGGATTTGAATGCCTGCACAGTGCACATTAAGTGAGAAATTTAAAGACGAATAAGGCATTCCATGTTCGTGCAGTGTGGCTAAAGAAAGAATTTCTGTACCTAAAATACGTAGGAAAGTGTACACAAGGGTAAACTGATGAAAATTACAAGAGTTGGGTTGTTATTTAATAAAATACATGAGAATTACAGGTACTTTTTTAATGTAGTGTAATTGTATTGTTGTATTGTTTGCCCGATCCTGAAAAAAGGAGACACTCTAAACTGCACCAACTATAGAGGAATCAGTATACTTAACTTCGCCTAATCTTCCCTGCCGTAATATGTGAACGTATGAAGCCCATCGTCAACAACCTGATAGCTCCTTATTAATGTGGTTTTAGACCAGAAAAGTCCACAGTCGATCAAATATTCACATAACGGCAGATTCTGGAAAAAAAACTCAAAGAACACCAAATCGACACCCACTATCTTTTCATCGATTTCAAGGCCGCATATAACAGCATCTACAGGGACGAGCTGTATAGAGCCATGTCTACTTTTGGCATGCATACCAAACTCGTCCATTTAAGCAGGATGATAATGGAGATTTCACGCTGCTCCATAAAGGTTCGAAACAACTTAACAGAACCTTTCGATGTCAAAAAAGGTTTCAGACAAGGTGATGCGCTGTCATGCAATTTTTTCAACATCGTATTTAAAAGAATAGTGCAGAACTCACAGAGGCACTATCTTTCAAAAGTCTGTCCAATTACTAGCATATGCTAATGGCATTGACATAATCGGAAGAACTCAGCGTGATGTCAAAGGGGGTTTTGTGAGTATTAAGGCAGAGGCGACAAGAATGGGTTTAACGGTTAATGAGGGCAAAACAAAGTACATGCTGTCGTCAAAAAAGGACCTAAAACACCGACGTCTTGGTAAAAAAGTCACCATCGACAGACGCAACTTTGAGGGTGTCAAGGACTTCGTCTACCTATGCTCCGCTGTAAACGCAGAAAACAAAATCAAACGAAGAATAACTCTTGGTAACCACTGTATCTTTGGGCTAAGAAAGCAATTGAGTGTAAAAGTTCTCTCTCGAAAGACCAAAGTGTCGCTATATAAGACCCTTATCATCCCCGTCCTGGTATACGGTGCAGAAGCATGGACTATGACAAAAGCGGATGAAAGCACCTTGGGTAGTTTCGAGAGAAAAGTTCTTCGTGTGATCTACGGTCCCGTGTGCATCGAAGGGGAGTGGAGGAGAAGATGCAACGACGAACTGTACGGGCTGTTCAGCGTCGTAGACTTAGCCACAAGGGTAAAAGTCCAACGACTATGATGACTGGGTCATGTAGAGCGCATAGAAACCAATGCTCCGGCCCGGAAAGCCTTCGAATCCACACCTACAGGACAGCGCAGTAGAGGAAGACCGCTGATCAGGTGGCACGCACAAGTGGAAAGTGACCTTACCCGCGAAACTGGAAGCATCTAGCTAGGGACCGAGCTAGATGGAGAAGTTTGTTGGGTAAGGCCCTAGTTCACACAGGACTGTAGCGCTACCTTAAGTAAGTAATTACAATGCAATTACAAATTTCGAATACAAATACAAGTATTTAAGTCTTAATTACATAAAAGTATTTGAATTGTAATTACATTTTGTATTTCGGTGCGAGGTTAAATCTAATTAAAAAAGTAAGTATTTAATTTTGTAATATTTTTTTTTATTTTATTTTTGGATAATTTGATAAAAACCAAAATAATAAACTTTAAAGTGAGTACAAATTTTATTTTTTTCAAAATTTGTAAACTTAGTTTATTTCAGCAAGTCAGCAAGTATTATTTAAGTCTTAATTACATTGAAGTATTTGAATTGTAATTATATTTTGTATTTAATTGCCAGTTTAAATCTAATTAAAAAAGTAAGTGAGTAAGAGATAATTTGATAAAAAGCTAATAATAAACTTGAAAGTGAGTAAAAATATTATTTTTCAAAATTTAAAACTAAAAGCTTATTTCAGCAAGATTGATAATAATAGAAATTGATAGAGAAATAAATATGAAACACGGGTACTATTATTATATAAAAATAAGTCTTATGTAGATAAAAACCAACATGTGTTGCAAGTATGAACAAATTTCGCTAATAAATACTAAATTTAGACTACAGGTACCTGTACCAGCCATGGATCATGTCATTTTTCAAAACAGTTGATTACATCCAAATTATCGAGGAGAGTACTTAGGCGCAACAAAGTGATACCATTTTGTAGAGAGGTCAAAAACAAGTATTTTTTTTACTATTGGATGGTGGGTCTTTATCCCCCCCTCCCCAATAAGGAGGTAGGGCAATTTAAAAAAAAAATGATTAAGTTTGGAAAAAAATATTAAAAAACAATTGACAAACTTACAATAAAGGTTCATACAAATTTCCAAAAATTCGCATGCATACTTAACCTTAGATGTTTTTTAAAATTTCTTAATCGAAATCTGAAAGCTAGATGCTATTGTACTCTTGTGTAACTAGCAAAGAAATATTACAAATCTGCATTTAAACGTTTTAAGAAATAGTAGAAAAGAAACTATTTTATAAAAAAATACACATTTTCAATAGCTATCCTTGTAGGTACTCTAAACTGGAACTCAAATAGTCATAATCATAACTTATTAATAAATAAATTAGGTGGGGCAACAGCCCGTAGAGAACCAGGGCCTAGTGACTTACAACTCTCAACCATTCATGAGTGCGAGTAATTGCAGGGATTGAGGGGACCTACAGTTTTTTAAGCCGAATCCGAACAGATAATTTGAGAAAGCACTTTTTCATGACAAGAATAACTCTTGGAGAATTTGTCAATTCCTCGCAAGAGGCATTCCCCGTGAATAAAACTGTAGGTGGCACAGGCAAGATCAGACCCAAGACCTATCGCATGACAGTCCAACGCACTAACCATCATGCCACGGGTACTACAGTCAGCACTTATTATATAATTTATTTTGTGGGAAAAACGTATAAACAACAATGTCAAGAAACACACACATTGTTATTAATAAAATATCGGATGAATAACATTTTGAATGGCCACGCTGGCTGTGCCGATTTAAAAACAAAAAAAATGCCCTGACCCCAAACTGAGCTATCTCACGTCAACAAATTACGGTCACGAAATTATCATAAACTAATATGAACTAAAACTTGTTATATCCATGTCATTAAAAGTTTATCCATTTAGCTTAGTTGTCAAGTTTTTTTCCGATTAACACAAACATTATATGTACATATGAATATTAAAATATGTTTATCAACAATAAACTACTATTCATACAAAACACACCGTGGCAACGCAATGTTTTGCAATTCTACATCGACAGGATCAATTTTGTCACCATTTTGAAAAGCTTAAACCATCTAAGAACTGAATAAAAAAACTTTTATCTACACTTTGTTTGTTATTGTGAATTGGCTTTTAGCAATTGAATAAAGATATATTAGAAACAAATCAATAACACTTTTATTTAAAACAATTTTACTATAAATAATATTTTGAAACTTTTCAATAAACCGGTATTTCATATGCAACACACATCAAAAACAACGTAACAACTTGGCAGCAGGTAGACGAGCACATCGTATTTTTGAAAGTTTTCGCTCGACATAGTCGAAGTACGTTGCTCGAGTTTCCATTTAGCATTGAGCATTATTAATAAGAAAAAATCAACTTTTTTAAAAAGGAAAATAAATAACATGAATAAAACGATATGAAAGCCGATATTGCAATGAAAGCGAAAGTGTTGCACTTTTGTTTATGTTGAAGGTAGCCTATGCGATATGGATAAATGTGTCAACTTTTTTTTCGTAAACAAAGTACACTTTACAATAAATACAGCAACAAAAACGAATCTGGCATTAAACTACAAAGAGTTTACAGCGAGGGAAAGTTCTAAGCCTATACAAAAGCTTATAAAACGTGGATTTTTATCTATTCTTTGCCCCCAAAAGACACCGCATTACATAATTTTTGCTACTTCACTGAATCCGCGACTTGGTGGATTAGATGTTGGTCACGGTAAATCAAATCGGGCCAAAAGAGTACAACTAGCCGCGAGTTGACTTGTCCGTCATCGGCAGAGCTTCAAAGAGCTTATATTGTTTATTATAGAAACACGTTCGACGGCGATTAGTAACGATTGCAAACTAAATCATGCTGCGAAGCGTTTGGTCTGACTGAACAAGTCGGACTTTTTAATATTATGTGCAAGAGCTCTCGGAAGTACACTCTGTTTCAACTAAATAGACACATTTTTCTCTTACAAAATTTCTTTCACTTCAACTACGAGTATGTCGAAAAACGGAATGGAATTTGTAGGTATTCTTAAATTTTGAAGCTGAACATTTATTTTTTATTCAACGTTATACTGACTGACATTAATTCGTTTTAAGACAGCTGCAAGTGGAATGTGTTGAATTTTATAGAGCAATTTGACCTATTTAAAATTTGTATAGAAACGGTTTTTCAGCCCTGAATAAATGGACTTTAGCAATTTTATTAAAACATTATAAACAAATATAAGAAAATTTAAGCTCATATTAAATTTAAAAAAAAAAAAGAATTTTCATAAATAATCGAGTTCTACTGCACAAAAAAGCATATATGGCTTTTGATTTCTCAACTCCCATTGCAGGGATTGCGCAACTGCAACCCACTGAAAAAGTACCTTTATGATAATTTAAAAGTTTTTTCTTTCGGATTTTTATATTAATGTATTTTTCCACTTGTGTCCACGCATCGAGGGGACAGTGAATAAATGCAAGAACAAAAGTTTATTTATTATTGACTAGGGAATAACTTGACCGTAGTTACATTTGTTTAAGTAAGATTCAATATTTGTAGGTAAGCAGGTTAAGAATTGATAATGTCTCGTTAGCTTCTTAAACATTTACAGTAAAATTATTATATTATTATAGGCTGTTTGTGCATTTAATAAAAGGTACAAAATACATTCGAGTTTTTTTTTTCTTTTTTTGCAGTAAGGAACCGAAGGTCTCATAAATACTTTCGAAGGACAATTGACTTCAGAATGAAAAAGATGAAATGTGGAAAATATGGAGAATTTATGAAGATCGCTGAAATCAAGTACTGTTCTGATGATAAAAACAATTAAATAATAGGAAACTCAAGTGCTGAGACACAGTTACATACAAAAAAACTGACTATTTGGTGTGTTTTATGGGTTGGTGGAATAATTGTTCAGTACTCCTTTAAAAGTGATATTGGTTCATTAATTGAACAATCATGATGTGCAGGAGCTGAGGTTTCAACAAGACGACGGCGGCTCATTGTGTCAACCAAAATGTATAATTTGTCAAGATTTTGAAGTGCAGATTGTCGTCTGACAATTAAATTGCTGCCAAGTTCTCATATAAAGGATATCTACAAAACGCGCAACTACCAACGTTTTAAGAAAGTGCAAACATATCGAGGAAATACATCGACTCAAATTGGTTTACGAGGTCGAGTTGTCTTCCGAATACGTATTGCACTCAATGATTAGGTAAAATACTTAAAATTATTGTCATTAGTACAGTAAACCTTATCTTAGGAAACAGTCGCAGCAATGCAGGTCCCCAAAAAATGAGGGTCAGCTACCCATTTTGTCCATTGCCTTCAATTGAAATATATGTTTTTTGAAAGCCATATAATTTTTCGTATATACAATAAGGTGTAAACCATGTTTTAAGCAATATGTGAAAACAAAGGTTGTAATAAGACCAATACTCAATTGCAATATTGTGTTCAACTTTTTGCAATTTGATTTAAGTAAATGGGAATAATAATTATGCGTCTAGTGCCCAAAATTGAGATACACAATGCTGGATGTCTTAGTTCAACATTACTATAAAATAATCAATTGAAAACCATGCGTTTTAGACAGTATATTTCAAAAACCTTTCTTCCTTTGTTTTTTTTTTGTGTTAGTTTATTCCAATCATCTAAGATTGTATTAAATAACAATTTGTTTATCCAACATGCACTTAACATTAATTCCACTTTTTAAAAGATGATGTCGTAGTACTAGATAGGATAGTTCAGATTTACTTATTTCATCAACAATAAGATCAAGAAGAGTCATGTAATATTTATTTTGGGCCCGACATTCATACCCCTAAAGCCTAGTACATACTTGTGAACCATCTCGTGAACCCATAGAAATTTCAGTTTTTGGTTCACCCGTGAACTTGTCCGTGAAGCTGAGTGGAGAACAAAGTGGAGAGTTTTCGTTCACGGGCAATTCACGTGCAAAATGTACGGGAACTGTTGGTGAAGCTGAAGTCAAATGTTCACAACGTGTACTCACAAGTGTGTACCAGTGAGCAATGTCAAAAGTTCACTTTCTCCACTGGCGAACGTTCACTTCACGAGGAAGTATGTACTAGGCTTAACAGACAATAGAAATTGTAGAAACAGTTTTATTCCTTTCCAAATATTGTACAGTCCCTGGACATATTATTAGATGCACTTTAGATTTTATGCAAAATCTTAATTTCCAGCTATTTTAGTCAGGTTCTCGAATATTGTAATGCATTTAAATTATTTTGTATGCAGAATATAAACATCTTTAAAGATTATTTTTTTAAAATTAATATTTTAAGGTTTTTGTTGTTATTTTTATAATTTTTTTAAAATATTTTGTTGAACCTCCTTTTGCTTTAATAAGAACCACAATTCTGCGCGGCATACTGTCAATGCATGATTTTACTGTTTCCTGCATTTGTGGGTACTGATTCCACACGTGAATTACTCGTTCAATAAGTGACCGCATCTTTACCTACTTCCCTCTTCATCAGCTCTCACACGTTTTCAATTGGGCTCATATCAGGGCTATTTCCCGGCCAGATGTTTTCTTCACGCAAATAAGTTTTTATGAACCGGGCTGTGTGGCATGGAGCTCCATCTTACATACAAATGTAACCATACATCCATTCTTTAACGTTGAAAACATTGCGTATAATCTAATAATTATAAAAATTCTGCAGTGCATCTAATAATATGGCCAGGGACTGTAAGTCATTATAAAATACTTCGCTTTTGTTTTCTTTTCATTTGCATTGTTCTTCTTAGGTTGTGTTCGTCCATTTTAGCCAAATCTCTTTGTTTAGGACATAAAAATGTCCGTTTGTTGGTAAACACGGTTCTACCTAATAATTTGTATAGGTCGTGTTTTTAGACAATCGGTAGTCCTTGTTCCTATATATTTTTATCCATTCTCATTTCAAAAAGGTTCGTTCTACTTTTTTGTTGGCGGCAACGCTCGACTGGACTTATATTTAAATGATTGATTCAACAAACATTTTTGCATACAGTCTAATTCAACTGTATAGCATGTGGTCACTAATGTCGATTTCTTTATTATTTATTATATATCGTATTTATGTATATGTATTTAATTGTCATGTCTCTTTGATGGCGAACGAAACTATAATCAGTTTGTTTTTGCTGCATTACATAAATAGTCAATTATTTTACAAAAATCCAAGTGAAAATCAAATATTTCTCAATAAAAAAATTGTTAAAACTTACCACCATTCTCTCATGGCTTCGACATCAACTGAGTCAGCACTCTTAGCCACATTTGCATTCCCGTTCAATGTTAAATTTTGTTGTGACATTTTTATGTTTTAGCTTGACAATATGTTTCTCAATTGTTTTTTAAAACAATAAACAATGAATACTTTACAACGTTCCTGCCAACAATTTTGCCTTTCATATCAAATACAGGAAAAAGTCAACTGATAAAACCATTAGTGATGTGATAACGATAGTTTAAAGTGCAATATTACACCCCTGTGAAAAAAGTATATTTTGATTTTATCTTTTTTACAAGAAGCTACTACGCCATACCGATTGATATAATACAAACGAACTTTTATTATTATTTTCGCTCTTTTGACTCTAACTATATCTATTTTAATAAATTAAATCACAAATATGTTTAAGTTGATCACTCACAAAATCGTAGTTTCATCAACTCTTTAATCACAAGACCTTCTTAATGGGAAACCATATCAGAGTCCGCACTTCAATAATAAGTTTCTAATTTGATGAAGCTGGAGAATAACTACTTAGTAACACTTTTAATATCAGATAGAATTGAAAAACAACAAATGTTTGCCGAGCGCATTTCATTAAAAATAATTTAAAAAACTTTCACTTTATCCCATCAGTTTCAGAACTGTCAATTTCACTTTATTAGTACACACATTGTTATATGTGTACAATGGTACACATCATGTTTTCACACAGCTGATGTCGGTAAGAAAGATTAAAACACGAAATAAGAAGTTAATATCCTGATTATATAGGTGGCGCTGTTATATTTGGAAATTTATATTGACTTACACAGGCTCATTCATTTCATAGTTTCCAGGTGCTGTAGCTGATATTTGGGACTTGTCAAATTATCTGAAGTGTCATGATATTAGTTTAATATTTGCACATTAAGATAATGAATCGCTAAACAATCGAAGGAAGAGTTGACATAATTTAAACTTAAATGTAAGGCATCATCGTAACGAACGTTTAATTGAAAATATTGCTGCAGCTAGTGTTGGTTGAAGTTATATTATATCATGTTTTAGTACATAACTACTAAGTAGTATTTATTTAAAAACATAGCTTTTCCTTGTTTGAGCCTTTTCCAAACATGAAAGGTTCTTGTGTAATATATACATACTTTTATCAACCCATTCAAAGAATATTATTTTCGAACTAAGTTTTAAAAAGTAAATATTTGTATTTTATCATATTGCTGTATGCTTTGAAAATTAAATTTTAGACACTGTTTACTTCAGTCAAGTAAAAATGATTGGATAGCAATGGTAATTTTGTACAATGGTAATCACTATTAAGCTAAGTCACAGCTAAACAAATCAATGCACAAAAAGAAAATAACTTTTTTTATTAATTCAATGCATGAAATTTAGTTTAAAAATTGTGTAGTTGTTTGTGCCCTTTTAGTAAATTTGGTAAAATGCTGTGTATTTGAATCAAAAACGTTTTCGTTTTTTTTATAAAACGTCGCCTGGATAAACTATTGTCTATTGTGCAAAATTGAGGTTTTGAGATTTGAATGCAGTTTTGTTATCTCAATTTTTCTCTACAAACCTGTGGTATCGATATTTTGATATCTGTCCTAGTTTCCGAGATAACCAACTTGCGTTTTATCGTATGTGTATAGGTTCTAATCGTTTCAGTAGTTAAAATACTGCGCATACGACAAAATAAAAACATACAACAATTTTCTCATACAAAATCTGTCATTTTTTCGTTCGGTAAACAATTGTCGTATGTGATGTTCTTACTGCAAATTCTTTTAGCATGCGGAGTGATTCATGTGTTCCACAAAAAAGGAACACAATCACTTCAACTGCCATCCTTCAATTTATTCATGACCATCAGGATTCGGTTGAAGAATTCATACAAAAGTTTTCTGAGCCGGGGCATTCTAGTTTGAAGGAAGTTGACTGTGTGCATAGTGTCATCGAAAAATATTTAACAAATATTGAAACACCAAGCCAAGTGACTCTAATTCGACTTTTAAAAAAATAAATTTTCCTAACGTGACATTAATAATATTACTAATGAATCAAAAGGATTTTAAAAACTATGCCTTGACCCTAGAAAGATAATCATATTTTTTAGTGCGTGAAAGATAATCATACGTCTCAGAGACGTATGGCACTTATTAAGCGCGTTTAAAGATGAGCATTGATTTTTCATCATTATTTTGTATTTTAATTAATTTTATTTGGGTTATTTTAAGTAAAATGAATCAATAATTAAGTACAAAAGAAGTAAAATTTGAGCAAAATTTATAAAAAATCTGACCCACCTTTGAAAACAGAACGAACAAAATTCTTTATTTTTTAACAAATCCCTTGAATTGACTTTGAGTCTTAATATTTGGTAAATTAGTTCATTGAGGGGTAAGCTAACTATAAAAAATAGTTTTAGTAATTTTTGAGAAAAAAAGTTTTTTCCCCATATACTTTTGTTCAGTGCACAAAAGTTTCATAAAAGATAATCATACGTCTCCCAGACGTATTACATAGTCATTACTGGCCCTAATGCATCTTCAGCGTGAATTTTAAGATGCACCATGCAAGCTCTGACCTAGTCCTGAGCAAACATAAAAAACTAGTGTAATACGGCTTATAATTGAAAAGATATAACAATTTTTCCCCGCGCCAGACGTAGATTATCTTTCTAGGGTTAAAATCGGTAAACCTAGTTTTTAAACAATTAAAGCACAGATAATTTCCCTGCAGGAAAAAATGAAACATTTTTTCTCTTAACAGACAAGCCTTAACAGACAAGAGCTTTTAAAAATAAAGCTAAGAAAGCTCTTGCATAGTTTTTTTCTTTCTAGAAACTTTTCTCTTCTCATTTGTCATTTTGTTTGCAAATGAATACAAAAACAAAGTTTGGTCCGTTGCAAACAAATGCATATCTTTTTTTTATGCGCGTTTTGCGTAAACGAAGAAAGGGGTTGGATCTTTTTTTTTTTACTGATACCTGAATTATAAATTAAAAATATTTTTTTTTAAAGACTAAAAATTGAATTTTGCTGTGAACTAAATGTAATTTTTTTTTAATTTTTTCGTTAAAACCATAAAATATATATTTTATGTATTGAATTGAATGTTTATTCACTTTTTTAAGAATTAAAAGTTTAAGTTTTTTTTTATTGAAAGTACCTATCAAAATAATTTTTTAACTTTTTTTTAAGAAAAAGGTTTTACTCTGTTTTTTTTTTATCATGTAATTTGCAAAAAAATCCACCGTCGGATTTTCGAATGTAACATACGACAATAGTTTATCCAGGCGACGAAAATCGTACACAATTTTACAAAATTAATATTCAAAGATCACAAAAATAAATAAACTTTCTCTAAAAACAGGAAAATTTCCAAGTATATGGAAAAAGCCATTTCTCACACCAATTTCCAAGAAAGATAAAAAGGCGGATATAACAAACTACAGGCCCATTACAAAGCTTTCTTGCATTCCTAAATTGTTTGAACAAGTTGTTTGTGAAAGTGTAGCATTTTTTAGCAAGAATCTTATTTGCAAACAGCTACATGGTTTTAAAAAGATCAACATTCTCAAACATATGATCAAACGCTTTAGAACAGGGTCCTGAAGTTGACTTTGTATATACACTGACCTTTCTTTCTATTTTTTCACCAACTAAGCCACAGAATTATTTTAATTAAACTTAAAGCTCCACTATTTTCTTAGCTTGGATCAAATCATATTTTTAAATCAGACCCCATGATGTAAAATTTAGAAATTGTCTTTAAAACCTTTTGTCACTCAATTTGGTGTTCCCTAGGGAAGCCATATTGGCCATTTTCTGTTCATCCTGTCTATTAACGACGTAAGGTCATGTGTGCTCAAGTGAAGTTCTCATTTTTGCTTATGACATGAAGATTTTAAAAATAATAAAGTCCACTGATGGTCGTATTCTTGTACAGGTCGACATTGATAGTTTCACATTTTGGTGTGGGGAAAATAGCCTTGCCCTTAACCTTTTAAAATGCCAGACGATAACTTTTATTAAAATACGAATCATTAGTATATTTTATTATTGTTAATCACAGCAAGAACTCTGTCGCGTCTTCACCTGCAAAGATTTAGGTGTTCATTTCTGTTCCAACTTAGAATTTACCCATCACATTAATTTTATTGTCAATAAGGCACGTTCTATGCTTGGTTTTATAAAACGCTGGGCAAAGGAGTCTCTTTCTTTGTACAATTGGCATGTTAGTCCTTATCTTGAATATGCTATATGGACTCTCTATGATGAAATTCATAGAAAACGTATTGAATCAATTCACCATAATTTTATTCGCTTTGTCCTAAAGGCCTAAAGGGACTTCCTTGGGATGATCTGCTTCTCTGTGTACATCGTATTCATCTTCTTCGAATGCAATCCCTCCATCAAAGGCGTGACTAAATATTTCTTCATAAACTCATTAATGGTGAAACTGATGCTTCTCATTTACTATCTTGTATACATTTGAATAACCGAGGCGCATCTCATGAGCTGCGTACATTTGATTAAATTTCATAAAACTTACTATATGAGAAGAATGAGGCTTTAAGTCGAATGAGCATTTTATATAACTTCACAAGTTCATCGACAGATTTAAATCTAAATAACGTGGAGTTAAAATCATTGTTTAGAACCAGTGCTTCACTATCGTAAACGTCTTAATTTTTTTTATTTTTGTGTCCTTTATATTATTTTATTAGTTAATTTTAAATGTTAAATCTTCATTATGTTTTATATTTTGTGCGTGTATTAGGCTATAATTGTATTATTTTCTTACTAACAACTAACACATGCACTTATAATGAGCCTTTGATCGTAGGTTGACGCTTGCTATAAGCTAACTACTTTCTGAAGATTCTGAGGTGTAGAAAGAAAAAAAAATATTCAATTATTTGAACAAGTCGCTTTTAATGATTTTAATCTTTTAGAACTATTCGGACAAAATTATGGCTGTGTGTATTTTCTCGAATGTAAAATTCTAGTAATTTTATTTAACCATAGATTAACGCAAAGAAAAACAGAATTCAATTTTAGATGAACTATTACTAACTATGATAATACATACTGAGAATTCGCATAAAAATAACTTAAAGATGAAATATTTTACAACACGAATTGAAAATTGGAGTTTTTCTATCATAGCCAAACAAAGATCTTTGGGCACAACTAAACAAGTAAAACAAATACATGAAATACATCTACACTTTTTTCAAATTTGTTTGGGTTCCTTAAAACCCAATGGAGGGTTTCGGGGAAATATTAAAAATTTCCTAAAATTGTTTCTTTAATAACTTCGCTCAAAGACACTCAAAATATTAAAACAAAAATATAAATAAGCTCCGTTAAAAATGTACATGTTCATAAAAATATTTGAATTATCCTTTAAAGCTTATAGCATTACTAAGCCGTTTGTTGACAAAAACCGCTTTATTAATTGTTCCGTTTTCGAAAACAAATTTTTCAATTTTGTTTAACCTTTTTGTTTGTTTTTAGTTCTTCTTGCAAATGAAATTTTTCGTTGATTTCGACATCCATAAGGAAATCATAAAAGAAAGCACAGTAGATACATCTGTACAGGTACACAATTTTCCGCTGGTTAGACATTTTTTTTTGAAGAAAAAGGTATTTACGAGTACTTTTACGTAAATATTCAGAGTTTCATCTCGAAAATGTGCAAAGTAAGTTTCCACATGGCGCCAAAAGTTGTTTGTTTGTTGAACTCAAACTATTTCCAGTGAAGTGCACAAGACTAGATGATGAAATGTCTCTTAGATAAATCAGCGGTTGTTATTGAGTGGGCATTTGTAGTCTTTATTCTGTATATAATAACTAAGAACTTCCACTAATCTAGTGAAAACATTGATCTGTGCAAAAGCAAGAAGAATTTCAGACAAATTTTGGATACGTGTATGCTATGCTATGCTATGCAAAATGTTACATTGGAATACTGAACAGGCCTTGAGGTTGGTGCGAAACCGATTAAATTCGTTTTCTCGTGCGTACTTTTTATTTAATTTTATGATAAGTGCTAAGATACAAAATTTAGCTGTATGATAGAGAGGTGCATTATAATGAAATTTTTAAAGTGACTAATCTTTTTTTAACTTCCCATAGGAAGTTATTGTAATCAGTCAGATATGTCGAATGTAAAATGTTGACAGTTCTCGACTTTTCAAGGTCCCTAGAATCTAAATAAAAGGATTTTAAAGAGATGTCTGTGCGTGTGTGTGTTCGTACGTTCGGGAAGCTTTTTTCGGTATCTGTATCTCAAGAACCAGTAGAGATATGGACATTTGTTGTACGCAAAAGCACTCTCAAAAAGTTGAGTAGCAAAGCATAGCAAAAGGGGAAAATTTTGGTTAAAACGAAATATCTCACGAACCAATAACGTTAAATCTTGAATCAAATGGCAACCGAATGTTTTACAAACAAACAAAAATTTTATCTCCAAAGTAATTATATACTAAGAAAAATAAAGTAATATCTGGTAATTTTTTTTTCAAAATCGAAAATAAAAACCCGAAAAAAATTACTAAAATTGGTAAAAAGAGATTTTCGACTTAAGCATATTTTTCAAAAATTAAAGATATTAGCTTCAACTTAATTCCATCTTATAAAAATATTGTTTTCGTCATTCATTAAATTTTGAATAAAAATCCGATAGACAGTTTTTTCATACAAATTAAGATTTACAAATATAATACGCAAAATTGATGTTTGATTCCCGATATCTTGTGAATAAATGAAGGTATTAACTTTTAAATGATTTCATTCCGTCCTAAATTTTCTAAGGAAAAACCAAACTGTATTTGTTAACATATGAAATAAAAACTTTTAAAAAATGCTACTAATATTGGTTGAAATTGTTTTTCAACTGCAAATCTGATTAATTAAAATAGTTTTGAAATCAAATCATATGCAAAATATTGTTGGTAATTTTTACTTAATTTCTTAGAAAAAAATTAACTGACAACTTTTTAAAAAAAAACACGAAACCCTGTAAAAACTGTCGAAATGGTTTTCTACTTAAGTATTATAAAGTAACAAAGAGAAAATTGAAAATTAAAATTGTTATGAACATTCTGTTAAATTTTTAGCAAGATAAATCGACAAAAGGGGTGGGAAGTTCTCTGTGTGGGTCGCATCACAGCTTTTTTTAATTTTTAGGTTAATAACGCATTCATCAAAACCAGCTTCTGTTTATTTTGTTATTTCTGAAAAATAGTAGTTCGTTCTTTTTCAAGTTTGTTAATTATATGGTTAAATAGCTTCTTTCTTTATTTGTCAATAAAGCTTAGTCCGATTGTCAGATCTGACATTATTGTAAGTGAAAAAACGACCCAAATATCTTACTAGGCAGGTTCAAGCAACATAATGGACTTCATTTGCAGTCAACTTCGTTATTTGAACGTAAATTTTGACCAAGGCAACTAGTTATAGTTTTTCAAGTGTCATGCACTTTAAATCTAGAACTTTGCTTCGCAAACCTCTACTTTTCATAGTACAAAAAGTGCTAACAAAATGATTGTGTATAAAACATTCCTTACAAGTCAATCACGATTTAAATTTTGTATTGTAAAGAAATATTAGTTATTTCTTTTCCAAATTGACAAGGAACCTTTTTACAGAAAGCATTTAATAAAGTTGTGCAGAAAATAAATATATTATAGAGTAATAAAGTTCAGCTTTTAGTCGAATGAAAAAACATGATCAACTGTCTTTTTGATAGAAGTAGGCTTGACTTAATAGTTAGGGAGATTTTTCTTGACTAACTTCCATTAAAGTTGCCTTAATTGGAAGGTAATTATTTGGTACCTGGCCAATCAGATACTAGAAACTTGCCTAGCATTTAAGTCCCTTATGTCGTCTGAACCTGCCCACTATCGTCTTGACATAAAAATTTTTTTGACTTTACTATCAAAAACTTCATTGTCATGTAATTGTCAAAGGACAATCTGACAAAAATAGTCAGGTATTTTATCGTCAGAAAGTCTTGAAGAATCTTCTGTACTAAGCTTAATAAACAGAATTTCTTTTAATTTTGTTCCCTTTTAAACAAATTTGGTGGAATTAATTACATTTCGACAGACATATGAGTGCTGCCTTGGCCAGAGTTGAAAACTTCGAGGAAGCTTTGGGTTATCTTTTATCTTTCTCAAAGACCCTTTATGTAAAAACCAAGGTATTGATCATTTGATTAGAATCTAATGTCGAAATGATCTTTTCTTTACGAGATAGGTACAAAGTACAAGGATATTTTGATTATAAAATACCTCGAAAATTGTAGTCCAATCGAGGCCACTTCATGTTTATTCATCTCTTCGTAATGTATGAATTGTATATGTATAAAGCAAAGAAATGATTTTGTATTGTTTTATTTTGAAGAAGAATGAACATCGCAAGACCTTACTCAAACTGTTCGTTACTCATCATAAGTGTAATCATCCTATGAACTTATTTAATTAAATATTGAACTGAGCTGCAATCATTGATTTTATTTGAAGCTTTTACCAAGCAGAAGGGGATATTAAAATTATTTCAATTACATAGTCTTACTCAATAACTATATTACATGAATTCATTTATGTTTGCTCCTTAATTTATAATTTTTTAGAAAATTTCCTCCTAGAAAGACAACCTTTATTTAAATTAAATATAGAACACACACTATATAATTCATAAACGTCTGCATCTCTTTGAACCATAACATGTAGAATATTCCTTACGTAATATAGATATATTTTGTGGCCTTTTTTTTAAAAAATCATCAAATCCGCCAATGAACAAATTCAATTCTAAAAAAATGTAAATTGACCAAATACTTACATTTCAAAGTAAAATTTCAAAATATAAGAATTATAAATTCAACTGACAACTGCTTGAAATCTGTCAACTATCTTTATTATACAGGCATCGAAATAGTGTCCCAATCAAAAACTCAAGTACTACAATATATTATATAGGATATAGAAATGAGCACTTATATTGTATACATAAATATGTACATATACTGAAATGTTGGACATCAGAAAAAATAGCAGCTGATGTGATGTATTCAAATATTAAACAAAATGTGTACTTATTTATGTAAATATTTATAGTAATGGCACATTATAAACTAAAATGGTATAATACGTAAATCATGCACTCACCGAAATTGTTTTGTCTTATCAATCAGTTCGGCTACTCTGGTTCTTCTTAATGGCGTTGGAGATGCCCCAGGAGATGATTGTTTGGAATCTGCTACAATAGCACGAGCCAACGCCAAATCTTCTTCCTTCATTTTGTTGCTTAAATATAATGTTATTTTTTATTTTAAAAATTTAGTTTTCTTTTGTGACTTTCAGTTGACAGAGAGAGAAACATTGTTGAAAAAGTAATAATGCACTTGAAATGTGACCCGTGTTAGGGATCAACTATAGGTGACGATCAATATGTTAAATAAGGTAAATTTGAGGTTCTGAAATCCTTAAGTTCTTGTGATTGTAAAAATGAATGTAAATTAATCTTTTATTTTCATAATCAAAAACAAGCAGACTTTCCGTTGTTTCTTTGCTCCTCAACAGCGGTTGAACCTTACACTATGAGTGACCAGAATGAACTGAGTATGTAATCTCGGTGCTTTGAAAAACTTCTATAAATTCGTAACCAACATCAACGCCGACACGACCGCCACCGCCACCACTCGCTGTGTCCACATAAGGCGATCTTGAACGCGATTCTTATTTGTTTTTGTTTTTAGCACAGACAAATACAAAACAGACTCGCTATGAACGCAATGTGAAAAATGTCTAAGATCTGCTGGTTGATGCTGATTTGTTCTATTCTGCCCGATTTGTGCCTGAGGTATTCAGCTGGACCACACGGTGGACCCCCTTTAAGGCCCCATCTGGCTATACCACACATTAGAAAGGTGTGTGCCGACAAACTTAAACATTTTCCATAAAACTACAGTACGAGTATCCGTTTGGCTTGGGGATGGTATTTGCATATAGCGGGCGCACTAGACCACTAAAAAAGATATCTAAGCGATTATTGTTTGGAAAGGTTTTTAATTAATTCTCATTACAAGTGAGCCTTCAAGTTTTGTGTTTTGGTATGTACATAACATATGTACATATATTGTATAGAGATTTTAATTGGATATAAAATTAGTAGATTTCAAGAAAAATAAATGGATATTTTATTTATGGTTAAAAGGAACATATTATTAAAAATAGTAGACTATATGTGCCAAATGCCTGTCAAAGGTACGATTTCCTTTCTTTTCATGAAATTTTTCATGAAAAATTCGCACATTTTTGTAATCTTTAAGCCATTGATTTTGGAGCACTGATATAAATTCAGATTTAAATTTGTATTCCTAATCATATTTCAAATGTTATTCACGAAGCTTATACTTGCCGGTGGAAATGGTTGAAACTTCAAAGTATTTTGAGTTTCTTGGATTTTTAATTTGATCTAAGTGTAAATATCAATTAATATATTAATAATAATTATATAAGAAATAAAATAAGTATTAATTAACATTCTTTTAAATTTTATTTTCAATACATGGCGCTTAAAATTAATTTAAAAGGATATTTTGCAAATATCTTAAAGATTTTAAGGAAGCTGGTTCAGAATTAATGGTATAGTATAGCTAAGTTGTGGTTTAATCATCGGTATTTCAAGACACTACATGAAAGTGGCTGCTAAAATTTTAAATCTCCATAGTATTCATAAATATACATATTCCACCCTCAAGAAATGTTGATGATCTTTGGAATTCTCCTTCGAAGACAAATAAGTTTATATGTATGTGTGCGTTTTCGAGGTATTATCCTTAAAATCTTAACCGAGATTCAACAAGTAAGTAGACATTTTTTTTAATATCGGTTAATATATAATAATGCAAACATAGCAGTCCTAATAATCAGCCCTATTAATGTGTTCATTCATCTATTTTTACTCCGATGTCTTTGATAGGTTTGATTAATTTAATAGATTCACTTTTTCGCGAAGTCAGACATTTTCGGTTTTGGAAAAAATACTAATTGCCTTCTCTTGCATAAATATGCATAATCTTGGCGTTGGTAGCATTGAAACTTAAACCAAAATTGTGAAGTTGTAACAAGTACATTTCAGATGTATGTAACTAACAGTAATTGATGTGTCGTCTTTATATGTAAAAGCTGTGTTTTTCAAAATTTCGTTTAAAATTGTTCCTTTAAGGGGGTATTCTGGTCTAGAAATAAAAAAAATCGATTTTTTTGTTCATATTTTCATAGTTTAACTATTTAGGAATATGTCTACGAGAGGATTTTCCCAAATTCAAATTATTTTCGGAGAAATAAGTATTTTGCTGAGCAGCCATCCAAATTGGTTGGCCTGCAACTAATATAGAACAAAAGACATAATGGGGTACTTTAAACGCGTTTTTCTCAGAACTGTCTTTTTGAGTCTGATACCCACGATTTCTCAGGTTCTGACGAACCGATTTACTTGAAATTTTAAGAGAGTCTTCTTTAAGGACTTGTCTAGGTCCGGAACTACGGCCATCCCCAAATTTTCATTTTTACTATTTTTAACAAATCAAAGAATGTACAAAAGAGTGGTAATTTTTTTCTTTTTTTTTAGGCAGTCGCCATTTTGTAAAAATAAATGGTTGTAACTTTTTCGTAGTTCCCGACATTGCGACATTATTGTAGATTAATAATCTTTTTTAGTTTTTGATTTCAGATTTCTAGGAGAGTTAAAATCGTGGGTATGGTCACGCACCAAATTTTTGAGACGCACCACTCCACTGTTAACTAACGGAATTTTTATTTTTTTTTTACTTTTTTATTTTTTTTGTAGGTATGCTTCTAATGTGAATAAATAATCTATAAAAAAATTGATGGTAAAATTGTTGCTTGCTTTTTTCTACAGCACCTCAAAAATTACCTAAAATTCATGTCTCTAGACCAGAATACCCCCTTAATGCAATTCTGTAAAGGACAGCCAGAAGTATTTCGTGACTCAACGTTGTTAATACTTTTATTTCGGATAATGTTTTGCATTTAATATTATGTATTTATTGACGTTATATAGTGTCTTATTACTCGTATCTTAGGAGACCCAGATAGGGTCATATTTCATAAATTGTTAAGAAGCAAATAAATATACACTTTTAATGTTAGTAAAAACATTTGTTTAAATCATACTAATAAAATATGATATCTTTGCAATTATGAAAAAATGAAAAATAGAGCGATACTTCTAAAATTTTGAAAACTACATTTTAACTTTTAATCAAACATGCCATTACAATGGTGCAAAAGTCGAAACAAGTGAGTCCCCCGATTCCGTCAGTCTGTGTGTCTGTTCTAGCCGCTACAACCTAAACCATTGGGTCGATTAAGTTCAAACTTGGAAATTAAGGGTTAATAGCAGATTCGCGTTAGCAATTTTTAACTTTCCATATGAAGTTATTGTAATCGGTCCAATTTGCTGAATTGAAAATTTTGACATTTCTCGACGTTTCAAGGTCGCTATATCTGAAATAAAAGATAATTAGAGAGAAAAATTAAGTGGGTGGTTTTTTTTACCATAGCAATTTAAAGAAAGTTGACATTTTTGGTTAACCCTAAATATCTCACGAACCAATAACGCGAATGACTTGAATTAAATTTTATATTATATATAATGCGATACCATTTTTGGGAAAAATTCCAATTAACGTCAAGGTGACAAAATGTCACCTTGAACATTTTTCAAACAAAAAATTATTTTATCTCCAAAACAATTTTGCACAATGAAGAATAGCGTTCTTAATATCTTGTAAAATTTTGAGAAAAGTCGAATTGACAGTTTTTTTTTTATAAAAAAATAAAAACCTTAACAAAACAATACTCAAAGTTATAAGATATTTTGTTAGGCTCTTTTGGTCTTTTTGTTTTTGGAATGCAAATAAAAAACGTATTTCATTCTTTTCCAAACGTTTCGTAAGTGTTCCTTAAATCTTCTGGGTTGCCTTTATTCAATATTTTGTATTAAATCACTTTATTTTATTAATTTTACTCCCCTTACTGCACCCTTCCTACGACAGCACTGACACAAAATTGAAAATATATTAACAAAAAGAATATGAAATAAATAATAAGCATAAACAAGAAAAACCATAAAATTAAATAGAATTTACACTTACATATATAACAGAATGTTCGCAGGTACTTTTTTGTACCAAAACATAAAAGTTGGTAAACATTGGTTTTCGACTCAAATATCTTTTCAAAAATTAAAAATATTGGCTTCAAACATATTTTATCTCATAGAGAATATTCTTTTTAAAATACAACGGTCAGTTTATTTATAAAAAATTAAAATCTACAATGTACGCAAATGCTACTAAAATTGGTAATAATCGGTTAACAACTAAAAATCTCGGTAACAAAAACAGATTTTCAAATCAAACTATTTTACATATGCAAAATATTGTTGGTTATTTTTAATTTTTTAGAATCATTTAATAAATAACTTTTTTAACAAAACACGAAAACGATTGTGGGTCGCATCAAAGCCTCTTCTTTAAATTTTGCTTTAAATACTTAAAATAACATAACCCCCAATAAAATTGTTGTTGGTCAAAAATCTAAAATTAGCATTTTCTCAAAAACGAACCGATATATTTTTCTGAAATATTCTCAAAAATTTTGTTCTTAACTCGTCTTCTTTCAATTGAATAAAAATACTTCTGTTATACTCCAGAAGGGTACCTCCATAGAACCGTTTTCTTAAGAACTTATTGTTTTGTTCTGAACAAGCTTTTACACTGTCTTAATAATTCTTTTATAATCAAAAATATTATTGTTTTTTTAGATTGATGAACACTCATTTTTTTTCTAAATTCGATATCTCTAAAATACGTCATCATTTTTTTTGTACTGAAATCAAATATAAAACGTGTATTAATAAGCTCTAAATAACTGTTTATGCCAATAACCCACATTAAGTGGTAAAATTTTACCTAACTATTTTATTTTTAAATTCAATATAAAAATTTTAGATTTATAATTAAATTAAAAATACTTTTTTCTTTTAACGCTTTAAAGAATATATTTAATTAAATTGTATACATTCAAAAATTTAACAAATCCATTTAAATTTTTGAAGAAAAACATATTTTACAGAAACATTTTTGAATTTTAAAATATAAGTAGGTATTATTTCTAAAGGGAGTCCTTGGATACATTTTATCTATATACATATATAGATACACATGTATCTTGTGAAACTTAATTGAGTTTCATCTAAAAACGTTTCAAACAAAAAGTGATTTGATCTTACTTTTCCCATCTCACTCTATTTGAGTTTTTTTAATGAAAATTTTGGACCTTTAAATCATTGGCACCCTTTAGGGCGTATTATTTTGGTATTTGCAAAGCCGCAATATTTTATTAAATATGTTATATACATATTGTGTGTTATAAATTCAAAAAAAATCTTCAAGATTTTATTTATTGAATCCAAAAAGTTTTATTGAAATATCTGTCATAAGGGCTCCTTAAAAATAAATTAAATGATAACAATTTTTTGGTCTACTAAACCAAATTCAAAAACACAATTTATATTTTATTATATTTCAACAATATCTTTTTTTTAATAAAGCATTGAGATACGATAAGAGAAATACAAAATAAAATAAATTGCTTTAAAAAAAGTATATATGTACATAATTGCAGCTCCTGAAACTCATCGTCAGATGCATTTTATTGTTTTGGCGCACATTTTTTCCAAAATTGAGAAAAAATCTTTAATATTAAGGTGCAATCAAAGTGTAAAACAAAATATTTCTTTGGTTTTGTGATATTTTATTGTAATATTTCTCAATTTATAATCAACGTAAATACTTTTATTCAAATTTAAATCTTATTTGCTTACTAATACTTTTCACAATGCAATAAGAAAACCTTGATAAACAAAAACAAACTGTGTGTGCTCATTACATTTACATTTATCTTTATTGAACTATTCTTATATTACAATTGTCTTAACTTAATCTTATAACTAAATATTAAATGATAAAAGATTTGTGTTGGTACTTAGGGAGCCTAACTCTATACACTGTGTGTTTGAGAAATTAAAGAATAAACTAAAATATTATTGTTGTAAGATAAAAAATTCTCAGGCAGCATAGGACTTCTTAAGTGGTTATTAGAGACTCGTTCGGAAAAGGACATGGCAGTCTTTTGCGATTGCAGCCGTCTAACGTCAAATCTTCTCACAATACTTCCTTGTTTTGGCTTTGATCGGGATATGCGTAAACGTACCTTGGCTACAACGAGGTAGTGGTCCGAGTCAATGTTGGCCCCTCGGAATGTTTGGACATCTTGTAAACTGGATAAGTGTCGTGCGTCGATCCCAATGTGGTCAATCTGGTTGACAGTTGATTCATCAGGAGATTTACATGTCCCCTTGTGGATATCAAGATGTGTGAACTGCGTACTAGCTACCAGAACGTTTCGCAGCGAAATCGATCAGCCTGAATCCGTTATCGGAAGTGGTGTCGTGCAGGCTGTATCTCCGGATTGTACCATTCTAAAGATGTCTTCTCTTTCCAACAAAAAATCCACACCCAAATAGACACTGTCTTTGTTCTCGGTAGAAGTCACCGTAGTTTTTTTAGTATGCGTCTGCTCGATCCATCCCATCACACTTCTTGGATGGCGGTAATATGTGCCTTTCAGCAGTTTAGGGCTTCCGCTAATTGTTCGGCCGCACGTGGTCTGTTAACGGACCTAAAATTCCACGTACAGATCCGAAATTTGTTTGCGTAGGTTCTCAACGGTAAATCCATCAGTATCAGAGGCTTGTTGGTGCTTCGCAACTACCCCCAACCTGGAGGGCCAGATTCTTAGTATAACTGCAAGGACTGGGAGCCGGATAAACCGCTCATTAAAGGCCTATACTCCAAATATGTCGTAGAAGCCTTATAAAGTGTTCACTTAGTAGTTCAACCTTACTGGAATTGCGTAGACTCCACCGTTGATTCCATTTCGGGAATTCGTCCGCGGCCGTTGATATGATATTGGAAAAGATCTTTTGCCCCTCCATACAGTAGATATGCTATTTTGCAACAAATAGCGCTGTAGAAGCATAAATATCTGTGTTGGTGTTGTTTATGTGCGTAGCAAAAATATTCTGTTAGCAAAAGAAATGAAAGTAGTACCCGTGGCATGATGGTTATTGCGTTGGACTCGGGATTGTTTTTAGGGAACTTAAACTGAGCTTGGAAGAAAACTATTTCATCTTGGCCGGTGATTTGAACGCAAAACATGAAGATTGGGGAAATCAACATAATAATCCCAGAGGTAACCATCTTTTTAATTTGATGAATCTTTACAGCGTTGAATATGGTGTCGACCTGCTGGCTACTGAAAAGCCATCGTATCCAAGAAGTGGCTCCTTTCTGGATCTTTTGCTGTACGACACCAGACTGACAGTTACAGACAAAGTGGGTAATCACCCTCGAAACTGCTTCAAGACAGTCGAGTACGACAGTGATCACTGCGGACTGGCTGCTGTAATGCAGATTCCGAACGAACGCGTGGAATTGGAAGAATACGTTGCAACGCACTCTTACAATTACAGTAAGATGCGTTGGCCTCGTTTCACCAACGCCTTAGCGAGAGAACTTCGTTTGAGTGACATAGCCCCACCAAACAACAGAAACCTGACAAATACAGAAATTGACCAACACTTACAACAGATGAACGAAACAATAAAACGAACGATGGAACAGACAATACCAAAGTACAAAGAACGGGACCAAATGGACGCATACAGAAATGCGACTATTGACGCACTGCAAAGGCACAAGAGTGGCTTACTGCCAAGACTCAAAAACTTGTACAGACGACTTACAGACCCACACGACTTATAGGTTAGGACACTGAAGTCGTCAATAAAAAATGTCAATCTGTTGATTAAGGAGAACTACAGGTTATCAATTAACAAGTACTGGGACCGCAAGATTCGGTCAGTTAATTAATTAAGTGACCCTAGTATGTTCCCTAAAATCAACAAAATATTCAGGAAAAAGAACGACAATGACCTTTCCACTCTGAAACTCCAAAGAACCGAAGAGAACAAAGACGTACTCAGGACAGCGCAAATAGATCCAGAAAAAGCCATCTTTGTCGATGACTTTTACATAATTGAAGATCCGAAGGAAAAAGTGGAGGCGGTTGGAGCTGCTTTCCAGCAAGTGTACAAGATGAATGTTAGCATTCGCCCCAACCACGACCTGGAAAACAGAGCCCTACTTAATCACTTTTACCTCCGTAATGATATCACACATTGGCGATCTGAGAACCGCGGTTTCATGCGGTTCAATGACGATTCCTTGGCAAATGCCATAATCGCCGAGCAAACGGGACCAAGTCCCTTGTTAGTGACGAAGGTTGAGCTTCAGCTCATCTTTAATTCAATAAAAAACAAAAAATGTCAGCAGGTGTCGATGGTATATCCAACGTTGTACTAAGACATTTACCGATGGAAGCAATTGACATTTACACCACGCTCTTCAATAATGCACTGAATAATGCATATTATCCAATGCATTGGAAGACCGCTGTGGTTTATCCTCTCCCGAAAAAGGGAAAGGACAACTCCAACCCGTCAAATCTTCGGTCGATAAGTCTTCTTCCGAGCATCAGCAAAGTTTTCGAAAAAATCATTAATAGGGCTCTGACTAAGTGGGCTGCGGACAACAAAATAATTCCGGATAATCAGTTCGGGTTCAAGGCGGGTCATGACACAATTCATGCTGCGTCTAAACTCGTTTCTGATATCCAATGGAATAAATCAAAACAACAATGCACAGGTGCTGTCCTGGTTGATTTGGAAAAGGCCTTTGACACCGTATGGTTAGAGACTTGGCATTAGCAAGCCATTGTTGTATATACTTTATGATATGCTTAACAGTAGAAAGTTTGTTGTCAAAAGTGGCAATGTAACTTCTACCACAACATTCTCAATTAAAAATGGTCTTCAACAGGGAGCGGTGAATTCGCCAATTCTCTTCAGCATTTACACCAGCGATCTGATAGGTAGTCTTACAAAGGCAATTGCGTACGCCGATGATCTAATTGCGTACAGAACGGCCCGAAAGGTTGAGGTTATTAGAATTCTCTTGCAGCGTGATTTCGACAAGATTCAGCGATATTGCGACGACTGGAAACTGAAAATAAATGTCCAGAAGTCAGAGACAATTCTGTTCCGGACTCCGTTGGCTGGGGCCACGAGGGATACGTGTAAGAATTGGCGCAAGATGGTCATCGTTGATCTTCACGGGCAGCCATTAGCTAGCAAAAGTGTAGTGAAGTACCTCGGTATCTGGTTAGATCAGTATTTATATTTCGACAGACATATAAATGCTGCTCTGACCAGGGCCAGAGGAGCCTTCGCTCTGACGAAACGACTGTTTTTTAGCAGTCGGCTTGACCCCAGAGTGAAGGTAATTTGCTACATGGCCCTCATACGGCCAATGATCGTTTATGGTTGTCCTGTTGTTGTTTATCATGCCACGGGTACTACAGTACATTAAATCACTTCGACTTTATTATCATGTCAGATATTTTCATTCGTTTATCTTTTTATTCCCAAGTACACAGACTACACCATTCCCCTATTTACCTTCCAGATCTTTTACGTCTTATTTTGTGGTGAATTTCTGTTTATCTTTTATTCTTTTCACAGTGCAGTAATGCAGCGCGAACGTTAATTTTATTCAAAGGAAATCATTTTATTCAAAGGAAGAAAATAGGTATATACAAGAAAATAACAAACAGCTCTCCCACTTATTTCATGAGTTTGTATGTATTACTGTTCTGCACTCATGCCTCAAAGGTTGCCACAAATATGCGTGTAAATTAGATCTAAAAGCATAATGCATATTTTATTAAACTCAATGAAATCAATATATTTATTAGAAATAAAATATTTTTGCTTTTAACTATTTAATACCTACATTTTCTTTATTTTATTATTATTTTTAACAAAACATTTCTGAATTGTGATGTTCCTATTTTCATTTAAAATTGCTACATATTTGTTTATTTAAGACATTATTTGTGTTGCTGCAAGCACAAAAAACTCTGTCCAAGAATAAATATCGAAGAACAACTCAAATGTATTTTATTTGGTTCGATTTTATTTTCTAGAGAAAAATATATAATATTAGAAATATTTCTTAACAAAAAATACAAAGCTTACAATTGGTCAGATTTTAACTTCAATTTTAAACTTGCTTTTAGCAACTAACCAAAAATTCGTCTTTCTTTTAATTCTAACCTTAAAATTTCGTCGAGAAGAGATCATGCGCGCCCAATGTTTCATAATTGTTTTTCTCTTTCGTTCGAAAGGGAGACAATTATACTTGACATGACAAATTAGAATGTTGCCATTCACAAATTTTATTTTTAAAAATAAGACTCGATGACATTCCGGGGCCCGTCTGAGAACTAGGTCCTAGGATGAAGACTCCAAGTCCAACACAGCGAGTCTCCCAATAGAACGCTTATATTTTATAACTCCGTTAGATAGTTTCACGTCAGCCATTCGTGCAACTCCATCTGGTCCCGGATAAATCTCAATGACACGACCTAAATGCCAGGCTGAACGTATTTCGTTGGGTTCGATTACGATTACGATGTCTCCCATCTGAACCGGTTTCGTGTCTTTAAACCACTTTGACCGTCTGATGATAACAGGCAGATATTCGCGGTACCAGGGCCTTACTAGCTGAGCCATCAAGTGCTGGCATCGGCGACTATAAAGTTTGCTGCAAAAATCTGCTTCCGAGAATATTCCAGGGGCCGTAACGTCTCGATCATCTTCCCCGAAGAGCATAGAGTTCGGAGTAAGAGGTTTCGGGTCTTCAGGATCAACCGGAATGTGTGTTAGCGGGCGTCGGTTTATCTGGCCCTGAGCCTCCATGAGGGCGTTTCGCAAAACATCTTCTCTAGGAACGAGACCTTTAAGGACGAAATCGATGCTCCTTTTGATAGACTGGATAAGACGTTCCCAAGCCCCGCCCATCCATGGAGAATAGGCCGGGATAAAGCGCCATAAAACACCCTCCTGCCCTGACGAATATTCACAGAGGGAGACTTCCATCTCTTTAGCATCCTTATCCAATAAATTTTTTGTACCCACAAAGTTAAGACCGTTGTCACTATAGAAATATCTGGTGACAACTCGGTTAATAAGGAAACGTCTAACAGCCATCGTACATTGGTCCAAACTTAGGTCGTTCAACAACTCTATCTGCACTGCTCTGAATGTAAGGCAGGTGAAAATCATACCGTAGCGTTTTACAGTACCTCGACCAAATTTTACCAACAAAGGGCCGAAACAATCTACTCCAACATGAGTAAAAGGTCTGGAGTCAAAGGCTAAGCGAGCTTTGGGAAGCTGCCCCATTAGCGGCACAGCCGCTCTTGCCTTGAGGCGTTTGCACATAAAACATGCCTTTCGCACTCTCTCAACGGCTCCTCGAATGCTGATTATCCAGGCGCTTTCACGAATGTCAGAAATAACAGTGGCAGTTCCCATATGACAGTTCTTTTGATGATGATAATCGATGAACAAGTTGACCAGTGGATGTCTGCTGGGTAGTATTGCTGGATTTCGGGATGAATACGAAGAATTTGCCTTTTGAGCCCTCGAACTAAGTCGTAATGTACCATCCTCGTCAAGAAACGGCGTCAAACTCAGGATAGAGCTTGAAGAGCCGACCTTACCACTTGACCTAAGAAAAGTGATATCACTAGAGAAAGACTCTTCTTGGATCTTCCTAAATAACCAGTCTTCGGCTTGACGAAACTCACTAGGCGTAACAAAAACTTCTCTATCGGTTTTCTTTCTCTGAAGGATTCGTTTGAACCGTAGCAAAAATGCAATGACTCTGACGGAGGAAGACCATCTGGCTTGAAATCTCGCGGATAACAAATTATATGCACCATAGTAACTTTTTCGATTATAAACGTGGAGCAATAATAAGGTGCCTTTACTATTATTTCTCACAGAATTGGACACAGTTATGCAAGGTGTGATGGGCCATTCTTTGAATGAGAGTTTTAGGAAATCTGGACCTTGGAACCATCTTGTATTTTGATCTCCCATTGATGCCTCGAATCGTTTTGTCCCATCATCGGCCACGTTATCTTTAGAGCCGATATGAAACCACTGACGCGAAGAAGTGGACTCTAGAATTTCACCTACTCGAGATGCAACGAAGGAGGGTAATTTACTGGTGCAATTGATCCATGCAAGCACAGTCTTCGAATCAGATAAAAACAACAACTCGTCAATTCTAATAGTATGTGACTCCTGAATGGTGGCTGACAATCGAACACCCAGCACAGCAGCCTGTAACTCCAAACGAGGTATCGATAATTGTTTTACAGGTGCAACTTTGGCCTTCGCCATGACCTGTGCAACTTTAACATCATCATTGCGAGCAAAACGAAAGTAGGCCACTGCGGCAAAAGCCTTTTCTGACGCATCGACGAAAACTATGAGACTTACTTTACAATCGTCAGGGTTCCACATTACGTAGCGTCGAGGAATTCTGATATTTTCGATTTGCTTTAGATCATTTATAAAGCTCAACCACAAGCTTCGCAAATGAAGTGACACTGGCTCGTCCCAATCATACCCTTCTCTCCATACTTCTTGAAGTATAATCCGTCCACGGATGATGAACAATGATACAATACCCAGAGGATCGAAAATCTTCATTATGGTCTTAAGCATCTGTCGTTTTGAAATAACAGCATCCTCGGCTAACATTTCTTTCATTGTCTCCTCATCCGAAAGTTTGTATGAGAAGTGATCAGTGGATGGATGCCAAAACATACCTAGAACTTTAGAAAAGAAACTATCGCTTTCGTTAGGATCAATGCTTACCAACTTAGAATTGACATAACCCTTCGGCATCTGGTCCAAAAGGCCACGACTATTTGATTGTATGCCAACGAGATCAAAATTCATAGTGTGGCAAATACGAATAGCATCTCTCGTAACAGAAATAGCTTCTTCAACTGAGTTATGGCTATTGAAATAGTCATCGACGTACGTGCGTTTAGTCAATCCATCCACGGCTTCTGGGCACTCAAGTTTGAAAAGGTTGGCATGGTGATTTTTAACATACTGCGCGCATGTTGGAGAACATCTAGGGCCAAACATCATGACCTCCATGATGTAAACAGTCGGTTGCCTAGAGGTGTCTCCTTCCCGCCATAGAATGCGTTGGCACTGCTGGTCTTCAGACTTTATTCGGATTCTGTGGAACATCTCACGCACATCGGCGTTCACAGCTACTTGCCGTTCCCTGAATTTGAAAAGTCCAGCATGTAATGGGACTAGGTTGTCTGGGCCCTTCATCAAGTGGGTATTTAACGATATACCATTGACTTTTGCAGCCACATCTGCCACACATCTGGGTTTTGGTGGAAACTTATTTGGATTTACAATTATAAAGGTTGGCGCGTACCAAACCCGAGGCCAATCCTTCTCCAGGTCTTCCTTCGAGGCTATTCTAGCATAACCCTTAGAGATCAAATCACGAAAATAATTGTTTTGCCATTCCAGTAGATGAGGCTTCTTCCTTAAGGACTTCTCCAACCCAATAAGACGTTTAAAAGCCATATCGTAACTGTCAGGCAGTTTTACGTCATCAGAGTTCCACAAAAGGCCGATCTCATATTGCCGGTCTACCAATTTTAATGACCGTTCCATTATATCAAAGGAACGACTGACTTCTCGACTTCGCAATTCACCCTTTGGAGGCATGACACCAAACTCCTCGGTGGTAAAATGGAGCTGAACAAGATCGTGAAGGTCAACTTCCTCCCTAATAGCATGATGGAACATGAGGTTCATAGATGGTTTCGAAACCGGATTCAAACTAGACAAATTCATCGATGGAACTGATTTGCCGTACACGATCCAGCCTAAGAGAGTCTTTAAGGCGTGAGGTTCTTCATCCTTGCCATGACGCTGACCATGGCCTAGTAAGAATTTTGCTTGATCCAAGCCAAGCAATATTTTCGGACGAGCATTCACCAGATCAGAAAGTGGGAGGCCTCGAAGATGGGGATATTTGCTTTGTAAACGGGTAACATCAATAGACTGACTAGCAAGTCCTAGATCCTTGATGGTGTAAACATTCTCTAATACATACCGCTTACGACTCTTAATGCCAGACACAGACAAAGAAGTACGTATAGAATCTTCAATCCGAGACACCCCTTTCGTCCACTGCAACGTTAGTTGTTCGGGATGTCCATCCAGCCCAAGTTCAACAAAGAGATCCTGCTCAATCATCGACAATGATGATCCATCATCCAGAAAAGCGTAAGTATCCGCAAACAAGTCTCCATTACCATAAATCCTTATTGGGACTATCTTGAACATGATTGAGACATCGGTTCCAACATGGGATGAGTGGAAATGCGGTTGTGGATTGAACGGAACTGCAGCTGAATTTAACTCGAAGTTGCTGCCACTTGATGTCATGTGCAGCAGCGGGTGGTGACGTCGGTTGCAACCGTCAGTACCACACGATCTTTTTTTCCCACATGCTTTCCACTGGTGTTTCGATGGGTCCAGGCATGTGAAACATACAAAGTTCTCCTTAGCGAATTTCTGCCTCTGATCTGGGGACAAAGCTAAAAACTCTTCGCACTGAAGCAAAGAATGTTGTTTGTGGCACTTACAACATGGGCTGGTTGACGCAGATGAAGAAACAGGTTGATGTAAAAGGACTCGAGAAGATTTCGTGATAACAGCTGACTGTGATTTTTTTTGCTCTGAAGTTCCACCAGGTTTCATCAGATCAGGAGGTAAATCGAGAACCCTTTCCGTGATAAACTCAGCAAAATGTTGAAAATTAACTCTTGACAATACTGATTTTCTCTTTTGCCATTCTTGGTAAAGCCCTGCAGCTAACCTAGAAGCTAGGTTAGTGAGAACATATCCATTTGTAAGGTCTTCTTCTCTATTCATCGCTTTGATATCTGCGACAAATCCGTTGAGCTTTACTGCCCATAAACGAATCTTGGGATCACACTTCGAAGTGAGCTTCGGGAGGTTTAATAAATCCGAAGTCAAGTCGTGAACCAAGACGTCATAGCGACCAAACATGGTGCGGAGTGAATCCATTATCGCATCAGCATCAGATGAGTATTTGAGACGGTCGCTTACAAGTTGATAGGCCTCTCCCTTTAATGCCTTACGCAAACGTGCAACATTTTCTTTAGAGCTGTATCTCCCCTCGATCGTGGTACATCTAAAAACCTCTTCAAAGTAAGGCCACTCTCTTTTATTATCACCTGAGAAATTCGGCAGCTCCTGCACATTGTTGCGATTTAATATAGTAAGGAGATTTGCCATATCTTGGTCTCGAGAAAAAGTATCACTTCCCCTTGTATGCTGATCGGATGTTTCTTGCAACGGTGGTGTAGGCTGGTCTGGTTTCTTAGAGAGAGTTTGTCGTAACGGAGTAGACTGGTAGTGTCCAATCGTGCTGTTCAAAAGTGCCTGATGATTAGCCTGGATCTTTTTAATTATTTCTAACTTGTTCGTTTTTGAAGCGTTTAAATTCGATTTTGGAACGCTGATGGAGTTAGAATCTACGTGATCATTGACGATAGCGACCTTTGACAACTTCAACTTGGTCTCCGCAAGTTCAGCACGCAACTCCAAAAGTTCCTTGTCTCGATGAGCCACAGCAGCTTGCGCCACTGCAGCAGCTTCTATGATTAAATTAATTTCATCTTCGACCTCATCTACTGTGGAAGCGGCTGTTGGCAAAGATTCTCTGCGACTTGGAAACACACCTGAAACTTCACCCTCTTCTCGTAGAACACAATCTTCCTCCTCACAAAACCAGGGAGTTATTGTGTCGTACTTGCTGGGATCAAAATCGTGACAGCTGTAATGCCACCAGCGCTTACACCTTTCACAAGATACCATAGAGTCATCATCTGGTAGACGACAACTGGACAAACTGCAACTGTGAACCATTTTCTCCGTAACAAATGGCTAGGAAAAACTGTAGTGGTGATCTTTTCCTAAGAAAATCGGTTGTGGAATAGGTACCACCAACAATTAAAATAAAATTATGTTGCTGCAAGCACAAAAAACTCTGTCCAAGAATAAATATCGAAGAACAACTCAAATGTATTTTATTTGGTTCGATTTTATTTTCTAGAGAAAAATATATAATATTAGAAATATTTCTTAACAAAAAATACAAAACTTACAATTGGTCAGATTTTAACTTCAATTTTAAACTTGCTTTTAGCAACTAACCAAAAATTCGTCTTTCTTTTAATTCTAACCTTAAAATTTCGTCGAGAAGAGATCATGCGCGCCCAATGTTTCATAATTGTTTTTCTCTTTCGTTCGAAAGGGAGACAATTATACTTGACATGACAAATTAGAATGTTGCCATTCACAAATTTTATTTTTAAAAATAAGACTCGATGACAATATGTATATGCATCTGCCAAAAAGTTTTCTTTCGAAAACACTTTTTGTATGCGTTAAGCACATTGCTACATTTAATTAAATGACTAAATGTATAGCAAAGTTGTTTTTAAATAGTTGACTTTTTGGCTTGACGTTAAGACATGCATTGCGAGAAAAAATTTAAAATAAACTTTTGCAATTCAAATTGTTGGTAACAAACTTTTCTTAGATATACCATTTGAAATTATTTACTGCTCACCACTGATGGGCAATTAAACTGGCCCAAGCGTGTCCTACTCCATCACGAGAACCAATATAACCTTATCTTACCTAACCACTATACCTGCTGTTCATTGATTTTGGGTAGGCTTTTGGCAGCTTCAATAGCTTCGGCCCTTAAAATGTAACCACCCTTTATAATCATCTTTCCGTTATGTTGTGCAAGTCTTATCGACGTCACTTGTGTTACAGCCTTAAAGAGTACGATAGTTTTCTTTTTAAAACAACAAGCGCTAGAATCGCTAAGTAGTTGAATGTTGCAACATCTTTGTACATAAGTTCTATATACGAAGAAACCATGATATCTCTTCCAATTCCAATGTCAAATTTCTAATCACTTCCAGTTCGGCTGTCAGAATCAAAACCGAAGTTAATAGTAAATTCAAAATCTACTAACCTGGTGTAATTTCTCGATTCTTCCCATCATTTGGATTTACACGATTTAAATTAAGTTGTCTTTAAATTAAAATGACGACAAAAACAGTAACATATTTAACGCGAACGAATCGCATTATTTCATACTTTCAAACTCATAATGCGCGGTAAGTAAATGAAGACTTTCGAACCATGTTCAACGTGACGTAATATTGTAACCATATGAAATTTCTAATACCAAAGATAATTTAATAACTTATTCCTAAAATCTTTAATTAATGTTTCTTTTGTTTTTGATCTTTTATTTTCTAAGAAAAACATCATGGGTTTCACCAAGTTACATCACATTTCGTCATTTTGGAAGTGAAAAGGCTGAACCATCAACAAAAACTGGCACAGCTGAACTTAATGAAAATGAAAAGAAACTGGTCGCCGACATCGAAACTTTGACGAAGGAAATAGAAGCTCTGAAGGAGCAGACCAATGAACTAACTGACAAGTACAAGAGGTCATTAGCTGATGGTGAAAATCTACGTACACGTCTAACAAAACAGATAAGCGATGCCAAAATTTTTGGCATTCAAGGTTTCTGCAAAGATTTGCTGGAGGTGGCTGATATTCTGGGTCATGCTACTGAAGCTGTCCCCAAAGAAGAGGTAATTGAAACATTATCAAACCCAAGGCTTTGTTGATGACAATCAAGTTACACATTTTATTATATGTTTGGCAGCCTTATTTTGAAACCGGTTAAAAAATCAATATATTGTGAGATAGGTACAAACTTTTTGTAATTCAAAAATTCACGTACATACATATATTAAGGCCTTCGAGGCTATGGTTATTCATGAAGTAGTATTTTTTACAAATAAAAAACATTATCTTGTTACGAAGTCGTAGTCATAACATCAAGTTTTTTTTTAAATATATTTTTTAAACAAAATATTAAAATAATGCTGAAACATAATATTTCCGAATTTGAGCACATAGCTAAAATCGCAATGTAGCTAAAACGAATCATTCAAATCCACAAAGGAAACATTCAAGGTATTTCAGACTTCAGATAGAGTTAAAGTGTGTGAGATACTAAGGGAATTAAACTGTATCTAGAAGATAAATATTTATAGTTTGTAAATAATTGTTCCTTTCTTGTTAAGAACTAAAGTCAACAAATTCCTATACAAACAAAAAAAGGAAAACTTAATTTTTTAATCAGTATTCTTTGTTAGCAATCTACTCATCATCTTACTCATCCAATTCAGTTTTACTTGAAACTAGCATTAACACAACATTGAGTTTTCGAGCTCAACGAGCTTATTATGGATTTGTTCTATCCAAACGCTGGTTATACAGAAATGCCTTGAGAACTCTTCTTCTTCTACTTCTTTTTTCCTGATATATATTGATGTTATTGTAGTACCCGTGGCATAATGGTTAGTGTGTTGGACTGTCATGCCAGAGGTCTTGGGTTCGAGGCAGCTATGCCTATGTCTTTTCACTGGTACTGCCTCTTCCATTCCTGACAACATTACTCGCACACAGGAATGGTTGATAGTCGTAAGTCACTAGGATCTAGTTCTAAACGGACTATTGCGCCACCCAATTTATTTATTTTTGTATTGATGTTATCAGATTTAATAAAGGCACATATAATGTTCTTATTTAAATTTATTAGCATACGTTATGGGACAATAAATGTATCATTGATACAAGCAAAATGGACAGAACTTGTGAATTGGCAGATTTATTTAACGATAATTTTGAAATTTCTTTGTAGATAAACGAAAACAACAAACACTTAAAAAACCTCTATGAAGGTCTCACAATGACAAAGGCTTCCTTAGGACAAGTTTTTAAACGTCATGGACTAGAACCAATAAATCCATTGAACGAAAAGTTTGATCCAAACTTCCACGAAGCACTTTTTCAAAAGGTTATTCGAATATGAAATTAAAATAATTGTTAATACAAAATCAATTTAATTTATAGGATGATGACAAAGTAGAGCCAAACACAGTTGTAGTTGTCAGCAAAATTGGATACAAACTGCACGAGAGATGCATACGACCCGCCCTTGTTGGAGTGTCAAAAGCCTCTTCATGAATATAATATTTAATCTTTATCTGCATATTATTTTTAGTTTTGTTACTTTGAATTTTAAATTCACGACATGGTTTTTTTCAAAAATGAGTGAATGAACAATTATTTTGTATCTTATGAATGTTAAACTATAAAACAAATATGTGAATTGATTTTATTTGATAAAATGTCTGATCATGATAACGAACATTTTTTATTTCTTTTAGTGATTTTTCAAATTTATCTTTAGCTCTCCAATACTTACATTTTTAAATAATTGTTTGTTTTTAATAGCTTGTTCACGTTAAGTCGTTTAAATAAAAGTACAAAAGAAAAATTGAGACGAAAAAAGATTCCTTTTCTTAGCATGTATTTTATTGCACATTATGTGTGTAATTAAAACGGACATTATTGTTAAAATTATGTTTAAAATTGAAATGAGCTTAAACTGCATTAGTCAAAAAAATTAGAAATAATTTTTGGAGATAGAAGTATATATGTACAAAAAAAGAACAAACAAAATGAAAACTTAATGCAAAAGGCCTGTCTTTAAAAAAAAATAGATTTGAATCACACCAAAATCATAAATTAAAAAAAAAATGTTGTTTCAATATTAATTTTTAGCAGAAAGTTTTGTAAATTTATTCTCCAAAATTAACTGTTTATTCACTTTGCAATGAACCTAAATTATGTTTGGCAAAAACTTGCCAATTCCTTATATTACCAATTACTGCCCTTGACCACATTAGAATCCTATTTGCTCAAACCTAAGTAAGAATGAAGTAAAGAAATAATTAACTGATATTCCTTCCGAGTCACCAGTAACTTTCTAAAGTATGTATGTTAGTCGACTTTCAAATATGTAAGTAAATGGCTCTCATACTCGAATTTCAGATGAAATGTTTTTCAAAAAACAACCCAATGAGCTTTGTCATAGTCAATGATTCATGACCGTATATCAAGACGGGGGATATAAGGGTCTTACGTATATGTAGTGACACTTTTAGCCCAGAGAAAGTTTTAAGTACGGGAGATATTTGATAAAATCATTTCTACAAGGCTGATTAGTTTTGTATGATAGTTTAAGTACTACTAAGTACCCTTCAATTAATAACTTCCGCATTTTTTGGAATATTAATGTAATTTTACTTTAGTTTATAGTTAATCAACAACATCGCCTTAATCTTTAACAAGTGTAACATATAATAAATAATTTATCCAATGCTTTAATTTTGAAAATATGCAGGTACGCCTTTCTTTAAAACATTTAATTTTCTTTCAAAACTGTTTAGGCGATTAAATTTCTTAAAATATGTACTTATTGATTTTTGATCTTTATTGATTGGAAATGATGACGCTAAATATATTTAAGGGATAAAATTGACAACTCTACCGGTCATTTGGAGAACAGAATGAAATGATTTGTGAATTGTTACTGAACTAAATTATTGAATTTTTATTATGAAACGGTTTTAAAACTTCACTGTTTTGTATTAAAATACAAGAGAATTAAATAATAATTGTATATGACAAACTATACTGAAAACAGTATTTTAAGAGAAAATATGGAAGTACATTCTTGCAAACTAATTCGCCATATGTCGATTAAAAAAAGTACCTACGAAAATTTGTCTTAGCACAAACATAAAAATCATTTTCGCTCTTAAAAGTCTTTGCGACACTTGTATGGTTCACAGTTGAAAAATATACAATTTCACGCTGCTGTTTATTTAGTTAGTATGTAAACTCTTTGTAATTTATTATTCATTATTTTTCACTTCCATTAGAAAACAAGGCAGTCATAAAACAAGAAATCAATTTTCACAAGAGAATTAAGTAAAGGAAAAAAGAATCCTTTAAATTGAATTCTAAATAATTTGTATGGACATACAGGTATACTGAAAACACCCAACAAATATTAACCCCTATTAAAAAATACCTGACAAATTTAAATATCTTTCTCATTATCATTATTTTAAGGACCTACTGGAATTGCCTTGGAAAGTATTATAAATATGTACAGTATTACAGGTAGATAAAGACCCCATATATATTAAGGTGTTCCTCGTTTCGAATCTAGTCTTTTATATTTTGATCGGCATAGAGGTCATAACTGTATAATAGTTCTTTCCAAACCGAACCGTTTCATTCATCTAACATTTCATTTTAAACAATGTGCCTTAAAGTGAGTTTTTTAACAAAATTGTGCTCGTTTATTTTTCTAAATGCTTACATTTTTAGATGTTTCTTATTCTTGTGATCTTGAAAACAACGATCGCTTATCACCCGGTTATTTTAAAAAAAGACAAAACAGTTATTACTTTTGAGCCTATAAAGATATCACTACCAAAGAATATTAAAAACATAAGTCCCACAAAATATCCCTACTATGAAGTTGTTACAAACCCACCAATAATAAGACCTACTAAAGCATCACCAATATCATTTGATAATGAAAATGAAAAGCTTCCTGTTGATTTGATTGAAACCGCTTCAACAAAACTGGGGATTACAAATTTGGAGCAAATTCCCAGCTTAAGCGAATTAAGTAATCTCTTAGGCACAACATCGCGTGAAGAGACAATTGAAACAATTCGTGAGTTGACGGAAACTGAAAGTGGAATTGATTTAATTAAAGCATTCATTGAGTCATTGGATTACACGGACAGTACAGCAGACAAAAAAGATAACATCCAAATACAATCTGACACATATGAGCTACCAGTGCCAACGAGTGAAACAACGCAAAAGGATTTAAATATCAATAAACAATATTTGGGAACTCCACCAAAAGAATTGGGATTCTTTCAACGCGTCTGCTCATATCTCAACTTTTTTTATCTGTTCCCCACAAGTAAAGAGGTTCCCGTTTCAAGGAGTGAAAACGAGTTAGATCATATAAAAGATTCTAGCAAACATAATGAATCTCATAATCAACGTCAATCTAAGTTACAACCAATATCGGTTGCGAACCGTTTTCCAAATTCATTCCCAGTTCCCTATAGGTCGGATGCTTCTATTGGTACTTTTTCACTTTCTACGAATCGGGCCATGAAAGAGGGTAGACATCTCCCTGAAGATAAAAGTTTTAACCTCTCGTTGCGAGAACGATTTCTACATTAGCATGTAATGATTGCGTCACGGTCACTTTTAAAAAGATATAAGTACTTAAGACTTTTTGACATATTTTAATATAAATTTTATAGCAAAACTAATAAACTATGATATTTCAAAAATTAAAATGATTTCTATACAAATAAATGGTTGCTACACTTAGCACTATATGCATATAGTTCAATTGTTGTTTTTATAATATATTTTGTTCGATACAAAAACAAGAGTTTAAAATTTAAAAAGTAATTTGTTCAACAACTTTACATTCAATTTACAAGCAGCATTTTATTCAGTGAAAATAATTTATGTATGTACGTACATAGATGTTTGGTAAGATTCTTGGATTTAATTGCTTAAATAGCTCAAATAATACATAACTATCACACCAACAACATAAACGTTAAAAAAGAAGCCAAGCTCTACTATACTTTTTTTTAAACTCTTTGCGTTAAGGTCACTGCCAAGAATATTCCTTTTTATTTTTTAAGAATTTTAATATTTGAGTTGCACAAAGAGCAAATAATTTGTGGTATGAAATTAAGTTGCATTAGTTCCCCTCACTACTTTACCATCATTGAGATTTTGATGAATGGATCCTTTTATCCAACTTGTCGTTTAAGTTAGCTGCATTCAATCTCAGACCGATATTTTTTTGATAGTGTTTTACGTGTAGAAGAAAAGAGGTCCAAAACAGCTGTGATGTCAAAAAAGGTATCCAAGAATTTCTGGTATCTGAGAAAACAGCTTGTTCAACTTATCAATTTGAAGGAAACAAAAAATTGATTTCAAATTTGTAAGTTTTTTTAGAAAAAATCCAGTGAATTATTTAAATTGTCCATAGAAAATTTTAGTTTACAATAAATTTTGACCTTGAAATCTAAATGTCCGTCTATCTAATTGCTATTTTAATTAAAGCATACAAATTGTTCAATTATGTATCTTAAAATCCATTATCCATCCAGGATAGCCCATCCAACACAAGATTGAACACAGCCATTTGACCTTCTATTTTTGCTCAATTCCATGACATTTCTTACCTTTTTGTACGGCTTCCTGCATTCACGTAAAATCAGCAAATCTGAAGTTTTAACTTGAGCTTTTATTTCTGTCAATTCTCTAAAATGATGTTTCATTAATTTCAAACGAAAAAATACGCTGAAATTAATCGTATTATTCAAATTTATTATATCAAACAGGATTATATAAAATAAAAAATACCTAAAGAGCCGGCTATGGCCGAAACAGGAAGAAACAGGAGGAATCTGAAATGTTTAACTGATGAGCATTTATAGCAATCAGTAAATTTAAGTCATTAAATAAAATGTCGCTTTGAAGTGTTTGTTTTTTACTGTTGCTTTTTTCAGTAAAGTTTTTAATGATGTGATTGGAATCACCAACAGTAAAACGAAAGCTGTTCAGTAAAATGAAATTTCATCATTAAAAAATTTAAAATGGATACATATATAAATTAAATATAACTATCGATACATTGTTTCTTTTTGAAAAAAATACTTGTATATAGGATTCATCTTATTGCATCAATCTTTTGCTAGAAAGAAATCTGTAACATGTTCAAAAACTAAAAACTAAAATTTTACTGATAGCTATAACCGGCCCCTAAAAAGCCTTGCATCCAGGTAAAGCTTGTAATTTAGTTTTCTTTAATAGTTATAAATTAAGTTTATAAATTGTTATAGAAATGTATTTAAAATCGAATAAATTCTTATGTTTATGAGATTTAATTATTGTAAATGTCTTCCTGCTCAGCTGAGAGGATACATTATTCGGCAATCTACTTATAATATTGTGTTTTGTTTAAGTTAAACTCTTTAAAAGTGTAAAACAAAATGTCGAATAAAAAGAATTTCAAAATTCACACATTTCACAGCTGTTATTTATTTAAATTAAACATTAATAAACTTACTATCCAACTCAATAAAGTTAGTCTCATCGACAAATATTTTCTACAAAAAAAGTAAGCATATTCTAGTTGATTAAGAAAATTATAAAATCTAATAAAGATAGTCTTATTCAATAAACCTGCAACATTTTAGGAGATAATTTTGTAATCCATAAAGTCTAAAGGTATTTGTATAATTCCTTACAGAAACTAAACAATTTTTAAATGGTAGACTTTATTAAAGTCTACCATTTAAAAATTCTGATGTTATCGTGCCTTTTTTTTCCACCATAACTGTCTGATATTCAAGCTCTGTCAAATTGTAATTGTCAGAAGTCAGCTGTTTAACCATAAACATACCCCTTCTGTACCTGAAATTAATTATCCATTTTTATCAAAATAAAACTTTTGTTCACAAATTATCAGCGTTAATTCTGTTATTTGAATATTGATGTTGTGATTTCAACAAGTAGTGTGTGATCTTAAGAAGTTAAAGTAAGTGGGTGTGGATCATCGAAATCGGTGGGACCAGAGAGAAAAAACTAAATGAGAGAGCCAAATTTCCTCGTCTCCGTCCCTTTGAAACCTCTTACTCTCATTTTTTATAGCGTGTTGAATTCGTATCGGTGTATACATGTTTCACCTCGAAGAGCAGAGAGAGAGAGAGAGAAAAAACTTCAGACATTTGACATTTCTCGTAGAATTAGAATTAGAAAACAAAACAATTTCGTTCATATTTTATTTCAACCCATTATTTAATTATAATTGGATGTAATAAAATAAGGAAAACACAAATTTTTTCATTGTGTATATAAAATAAGAAAGAAAATGCCAAAACGATTTAAGAATCAAGTGTGGAAGATTGTTGGAACAGTGGCTAGTGGTGCTAGGAATAGCAATGGTGCTTCAACGTGGTGGGGAGCAGTCGCAGCTTCAAGCGGTGCAGTTGAGTTTTTGCCAGAGTCAATTGTTGCTATTTGTGTATATCGTTAGGTAAGTTTAACACTTTTTCGAAATACTTTTGAAGTCTTGCATTGAAAACTATCTTTAATTTTAGAATCACAACTCATAATGAAATCACCAGAACTCTTGAAAATGATTCACCAGATGCGAATAAAACCAATGGCCAGCTACATCACTGCTAAGCACCTGCTGGTTCTCACAGTGAAATTGACCTTGAATATGATACTTCCCGCGGTTTCGTGAACATAAGAAGAGGCAGATAAGCATCAAGAGGCAAGTCGAAGTTCATTGAATAATGCAACCGAATATACAAACAGTTGAGAGGCTTACATTCTGAACATAGCAGCACCAGTCGAACTAGTGAGACCGAAGAAAGTAATAGGAAGTCGCATTTATATTCAGAAAAGTGGTTAGTTTTTTATTCTGTTTAATTCTTTAACAATATTTGTGAAAGTGCTTTGTTTTGTATTTTATTAGTTGACGCTTCGTTTTCTGGAATGCTACAAACATAGGTTAATGGTTCCTCCACTTATAATTCCTCGTTTCGAGAAGGTGCCGTCGGGGGTGAGAAGAAGCCGACTAATAGTGCAACACCCTTGAGACATGAAAAAAAAATAAGATGAAAACTGTGTATGTGAAATAAGATGAAAATTATTATGTATATGAAGAAGAAAATAAAAGAAGATACATCACACTATAAGCTTAATTGGGTGTTAGATATAAAATCAATGTAAGTCAAAAGTGTTTTTCTTTTTATTATAAATATGCTTAGATTCATCCTGGAGTTATAAGAATTATGATATTTTTAAGTTACCTTAATTATTTGAATGATGACTGTTGTGTAAATTATGAAATTTAAAATAGGTGTAGAAATGTTGGCAATAAAATAATATTATATTTCAATAATATAGGAACACATCTATTTACATATGTTTTATTTATTTTAAGCAAGATTTACATATTTACGTGAGGTTTTCATGCTTTTCCGCACCACCTTCAAGACAAATTTCTTTGCTATTGAGGTAGCATGAAGGCGCGTTAACCGATTTTTTTCTTAAATGGTGTTCGGTTTCCCCAGTAGGCCTATTGCACACCATATGCTAAAAATAAATAATATTAATATTACAAAAGCAAACAATAAAGATGAAAAATATAAATATAAATATCATAAAAGACAAACAATAATATCACAGAAAAAGCTTTCAGGTAAAATTAAAATTAGCGAAGAAAACGAGCAACGTAAAAATATATGAATGTTGAATGGGTAAGTAGGTAACTCACAAATGGGATACTGTAAGCATTTTATTCCTAAAACTTTTATCATCTAACTCTCTATTGTAAAACTTAAGTAAAAAGTAAATACGGATTCTAAGGATTCTTCAACACTCAGGTTGGGCACAGACCATTGGTTCAATCTCTTTCTGGTACTTCCAGCGAACATGATGTCCGAAAAGTGTCTTTCGCAGACTCTTTCGTTTTTGGGTAATTCTTGGAGGTTTAAATTCAACCTCCAAATTTCCCTACTAATGATTAAAAAAAATTTAAACGTAGTAGTAGCCAGTAGAGATAACGACTTCAAATAAATTTTGTTATACAGATAATAATGCAGAAAGGATTCTCAAGGAATTACGTGGCTGGTAAAATTTTGAGAAAAATTGAATTGAAAATAATAACCTACAAAAAACAATACTAAAACTTGGTAAAAATTTACTTCCGACTCAAATATATTTTCAAAAATTAAAAATATTGGCTTCAAACTATTTTTTTTACAGAAACTATTGTTTTAAACATTTCGTAAATTTTGTATAAAAATCCAACTGTCCGTTTTTTCATACAAAAATAAATACAAACAATTTGGTAAATATTGATGTTTGTTTCTCGATATCTCGTGAACAATATAAGATATTGACTTCAAAATAGTTTCATTCATCCGATTTGTATTTGTTTATGTAAGAAATAAAAACTTTTAAGAAAAGCCATTCAAATTGGTTTTCCACTAAAAATCTTGTTTACAAAAATAGATTTTGAAATCAAACTATCAAATGCAAAATAATATTGTTATTCATTTTTAAAATTTTTAGAAGAATTTGACAATCTTTTTAACAAAACCCGAAAACCTACAAACCTTTTAAGCAAGATAAATCGACAGAAAAGATTGGAAGTTATCAGTGTGGGTCGTATACCAGCCACTTTTTTGAATTTTGTACTGCATTACAGAACAAACGAATCACAAAAGTTAAACAGGATAAAACTAACCTTTCATCTTCGTCTGGAACCTTAAACGTAGTCTGAAACTCCGTGCAATTCAATGCACATCCTCTTTTCCTTCTTTTTGAATTTTTATAGCTCATTTTTATATAGAACCACACTTAGCACTTTTATAAATATATTTCTTTAACTCTTGAATTAAAAAAAACTTTTCACAAATAATAATAAATTCTAGAAAAATTTTTGTTTGTCAATAATTTACGGTAAAAGTAATAACGGTAGACCGAGGTGAATTTGTTTTTCCCTTCTCTTTCTCTGAGTTGCAGATAGATGGCAGGAACAACCAAAACATGTGGCGACACGGTAGCGATGGTGGCACATCTGCCTGCTCATGACAAAATTAAAATAGACAATTCTAGAACAGAATAATTTTGATTCAAAGTGTACAAAAAATCAAACTGCCCAAGTGAGCAGATTAAATTTGAAATTTGAATATTTTTCCATTCTTACTTTCTTTCCTTCTGAATTCGGTCTGGTTTTTTCTCATATCCAACCGCACAGTTTCTGTATTTTTAAAATTAGTATACATATATTTAGCTAATCAATAAATTATTATTCTATTTCTTTTAATAAGTGTTAAATAAAACATAAGTGTTTCATTTCTTCACCTCACTTGTTTTTGTGGTAACTTAGCTTCTGTGAAGTTGGTGTCAATAAAAGACACCACATTGGTGACCCCGACGTGATCTACGTGATCACATAAAATCTGTAAGTTTTTTGTTTACATACACATGATTAACAGAACACCTCCCAAAAACATCCCTAAACTGGGAACCATGGCTGATGACGAAAAAAATCAGAGTTTGCTTGACTCTGATGTCCCTAATTTCCCAGAACCAAGCAACGTACTTTCTGGTGGTGATCCAACTGGCAACATCCAAACACCACTCACATCGGCAGCAGCAATGTACATGGGTACACAAGCTCATCAAGAGTTCGTATACGCCGTAAACTTGCATTTGCCTCAATTCGCGCCAGAATCACCAGATATTTGGTTTGCGATCGCCGAGGCAGACTTTACTGCAAACCGTATAACAAGCGATGCGCAAAAATACAACCAGTTGCTAAAATCTCTGCCTTTAAATATCGCTTACCAGCTGATCGACATTGTGAGCAATGCTCCATCCCAAAACAAATATGAAACGCTAAAAACAGCTATTTTACAACGTTTCTCGGAATCTCGTCAGAAACAGATTCAAAAATTGCTCCGAGAAAAGGTCCTGGGCAACAAAAAACCATCCCAGCTTCTCAGAGAGATGAGGGAGCTCTCAAAGAATGCTGTGACTGACGAGGTTCTCCATCAGCTGTGGACCGAACGATTGCCAGAGAGAATTCGCCCGCTTTTGGTCATTTCGGATAACCTTAATGACCTAAACGCCTTGGCCGAGACGGCTGACCGAATCATGGACGCTCTGGTAAGCAATTCTGTCATGTCAGTCCACAACAGCGGTTTCCCGTCCAGTTCTCAGCAAGTCTCCAATTCACCAGATTTGACAAAAATAGAGCGTCAGCTATTGGAGATGCGGTTGATGCTGGAGTGCTGCCAACAAGACATCAAAAATCTTCAATCCACTCAGCAACAGCTCCAACATCAAACACAACACCATCAACCGCAACCTCACGTGCAGCGCCCAAGAACCAGGTCAATCACCCCCAACCGAAGTGGTGTGTGTTACTACCATACTCGATGGGGGAATGACGCCCGACACTGCACCAAGCCGTGCAAATTTACAACACCAACACAAAACCAGGGAAACTAGCCACGCTGTCATTAATTGGGGCAGTTGGTGACAGCAAATTCAATACAACACCCAAAGAAATCCGTCTACACATCCAAGATTTTACTTCTAATCAAATATTCCTCATAGATTCCGGCTCAGTTGTTTCCATCATCCCAACCAATTATTTTAAAATCAGACCCGAACAAGACCATCTCACGCTCTACGCAGCAAATGCCTCAGCCATTCACACCTACGGTTGGAAGACACTCAAATTGGACCTGAACCTACGCAGAACCTTTCTTTGGACGTTCGTGATTGCTGACATAGAAACAGCAATACTTGGTGCAGACTTTTTAGCACACTACAACCTCCTGGTGGATTTAAAACATCAAAGATTGATTGACCCTCTCACTTCGCTATCATCAAAAGGAGAATCTTTAGCCACCAAAACCTACAACATCTCTACAGTGGACTCATCTCTTCCAGAACCGTATGCGGGGCTGCTTAGAGAATTCATCCAAGTCACAAAACCCAACTACAGTCCAAATTTCAACAATAGGCAATATGCACACCGAATCCAAACTAAAGGTCCACCAGTCTCAGCACGCTCCCGCAAACTAGCTGGGGAAAAAGCAACTGCTGCCAAAACCCATATATCCGAGATGCTGGAAAATGGCATCATCAGACCTTCAAGAAGTCCGTTCGCCAGTCCAATACACCTGGTAAGAAAGAAAAATAATGACTGGAGACTCTGCGGAGATTATAGACAACTGAATGCCATAACTGAAGCTGATAAGTATGCGCCACCACTTATCCAAGACCTCTTTCTTCGTCTTCATGGAAGTTGCATCTTCACCAAACTCGACTTGGACAGAGCTTACCATCAAGTGCCGATGCATCCAGACGATATATTCAAAACAGCCATCATTACACCTTTTGGCCTGTTCGAATACTTAGTCATGCCGTTTGGCCTCAGGAATGCGACACAGACATTTCAACGATTCATGGATTCAATATTCAGAGATCTTGATTTTGTCTTCATTTACATCGATGACATACTCATCATGTCAAAGGACAAAGATCAACATGAATCTCATCTAAAAGCAGTTTTCCAACGCCTGCAAGAGTTTTCCTTGAGCATCAATTTAAAAAAATGCGTTTTTGGCCAAACAGAAGTCAACTATCTTGGTTACAAAATAAGCTCTCAAGGATACTCGCCAATGAGTGAACGAGTTGACGCAATACTCACCTTCAAGAAACCAGAAACAATCGAAGAACTCAGACGTTTCCTCGGAGTAACAAACTATTATCGACGATGTATTCCCAATGCAGCTGTTTCTCAGCTTCCGCTCAACGGTTACTTGCAACGCTCTAGTAAAAACGACAAGACCAAAATACAGTGGACTGAAGAATCATCACAAGCATTTGAGGAATGCAAAGAGAAAATCGCTAACATAACTCTACTTGCATATCCGTCACCAGATGTACCCATGATCCTCACCACTGATGCATCATCAACTGCAATTGGAGCTAAACTTGAGCAACTTGTAGACAACAACTGGCAGCCATTGGGTTTCTTCTCTCGCAAACTCAGTTCAGGAGAGCAAGGCTATTGCACCTACGACCGAGAATTACTTGCCATTTTTGCGTCAATTCAATTCTTCCACCACATGCTTGAATTTCGTAGTATTACTATCAAGACAGACCATAAACCCTTGATCTATGCGTTCAAGCAAAAACATGACAAGGCACCTGAACGAAGACTCCGGCAGCTCGACTACATATCCCAGTTTTGCATAGACATAGTCTATCTTAAAGGTGATGACAACATTGTAGCAGACGCCTTGTCACGCATCAACACGATAAACATGCCGACCATCTTGGAACCAAGCATAATCAGGGACGAACAACTAAAAGATGAACATCTTCAACATCTCATCCAAAATGCATCATCACTCCATTTGCATGAACTGCAAGCTGAACCTGGCATTAACTTATACTGCGACATTTCACAAGGCATCGTCAGACCATACATACCGTCATCGCTACGAAGAACAGCGTTCGAAACCATACACAGCTCCGCACATCCTAGTGGTAGGACAACTTCACGTCTCCTGCGAGAAAAATATACGTGGCCTGGAATACGAAAAGATGCGATTAAATGGTCTCGAGAGTGCATGGCATGTCAAAAAGCCAAAGTTAATCGTCACAATACACTTCAACCTGAACACATCACAGTTCCAGATGCAAGATTTAGCCATGTTCACATCGACATCATCTTTTTACCAATGGTTAATGGTTACCAATATTGCCTAACCATGATAGACCGGTTCTCAAGATGGCCAGTTGCAGTTCCAATTCAAGACATGACCGCTGACACAGTCGCAACATCACTATTCGACCATTGGATCTCACATTATGGATCTCCCGTCACTATCACATCAGACCAAGGCAGCCAGTTTGAGTCAGCTCTATTCCAAGCTCTCACCAATCTCATTGGAACTAAAAAGACAAGGACTACACCCTACCACCCTCAGTCCAACGGAATGGTCGAACGCTTGCACAGAACTCTGAAAGCAGCACTGATGTGTTCTCCAAAGCCCTGGATCGAAATACTGCCAACTGTGTTGCTTGGACTTAGAACATCATTCAAAGAAGATCTCCAAGCCACACCGGCAGAAATGCTTTACGGAACGCGTTTAAGAATCCCTGGAGAATTTTTTGTCTCAACAGATCTTCCATCAGATGCTTCTGTGTTCATCGAAAAACATCGCGAGTTCATGCGTGGAATCCGTCCAACACCAACTGCTCATCACAACAAAGCAAGAATATTCATTTTCAAAGACCTCAACACTTGCTCGCACGTCTGGTTACGCTGTGATAGAGTAAAAGCTCCTCTGGAACCGCCATACGAAGGTCCTTACAAAGTCATCGAGCGTTTATCCGACAGAGTCTACAAATTAAACGTTAATAATGAGGAAAAAAGTGTGTCTATTGATAGACTTAAACCGTGTTATATGAGTAAATCGGATGATGACGAAACAAATCAAGTATCTCCAACACAACGAATACAGCCACATCTTTGGGGTTCCACCATGGATCCACCACAACGTACGTACCAACAGAAAAGAATCGTGACATTTCATCATCCAGCTGAAAAGACACTCGGGGGGGAGTGACTGTGGCGACACGGTAGCGATGGTGGCACATCTGCCTGCTCATGACAAAATTAAAATAGACAATTCTAGAACAGAATAATTTTGATTCAAAGTGTACAAAAAATCAAACTGCCCAAGTGAGCAGATTAAATTTGAAATTTGAATATTTTTCCATTCTTACTTTCTTTCCTTCTGAATTCGGTCTGGTTTTTTCTCATATCCAACCGCACAGTTTCTGTATTTTTAAAATTAGTATACATATATTTAGCTAATCAATAAATTATTATTCTATTTCTTTTAATAAGTGTTAAATAAAACATAAGTGTTTCATTTCTTCACCTCACTTGTTTTTGTGGTAACTTAGCTTCTGTGAAGTTGGTGTCAATAAAAGACACCACAAACAAGAAAGGATGTGTTGAGAAAAAGTGTAACAAGGTTAAGGTTTTTTAGACTAGACTTTATTTGTTATGAACAAGTACATGTTTTTTATAATTGTATGTTATTTTTATTTCAATAGTAATATAAACTAATAACTTAACTACTTTGCTATCTAAAATATCATATCTTCTGCAATTGTGGTATCAATCGATATTTTATGGAACTTAGTGTTAGCGTAACTATATAACTCAAAGATAAGATATAAATAGTAAGAACTGGAAAAATTATAAAAATGCTGAATAGGACTTAAATTTTGGTTGAAAAACAAATTTGTATATTAATTTCACAAAATCACTGACCCAGCGAGAATACAAATATTTTTACTTTTGTACAAAATTACTTTTCGGGTTATGTAGTTAAGCCTTTAAATGCAACAAACTAGCTTAGTGGAAAGCAGTAAGAATAGCTTATCACCTATTCACAAATCTTATGCGATGAAAATTGGCAACAGAAGTAACAAGTTGACGGTTTTTTATTTAGTCTCTACTTCAATCACTTATTTTCAGCATTTTGGAAATGTCGGTAACGTAAAGAAAATAAACAACGAGTACACACAAATAAAATAGGAATTTAAAAAAGAAATGAGTGTATAAAAATGTTTTCAATGTTCCTGCGTTGTTTTATTTTAATGATCCATGTTTACATTCTTCAACTCTCGTTTTCAATGTTCCAGCAACTCTCGCAGCCAAAATTAAGTCGATGAACTCTGAAAACTGAAACAAATCTGAGTTTTTTTTTGCTTTTTTTAACGCTCTGAGCGAAAATTAAACACATAAACGCAGCTAATAATAAAAAAATAATAGTTGTAGTGCTTTCAGAGTTTTATGTTTCTAGGTCCTAATTCTCATTGGACTGTTGCACCACCTAATTTATTTTTCTTACTTTATGATTAAAACTGGCTTCAAACAACTAACTAAAATTTCTCTAAATACGTAATATAGAATTGTTTCTAAATCGTCATTGTTATGGCACCTAACAAGAGTAATTAATTTCACTTCATATTCGAATTATATTACTCCCAAACGAACACAATGAGAGTACCACAAAATTGTTCATCCACAATTTTGAATATTCTTTGAACACCTCTGAACAGCTGACTGCATCCGCCATTTTTCAAAGGTGGACGCCATTTTTCAAAGATGGACGCCAATTTTTGCAATGTGGGGAGTATGCACATCTTCTTGCATAAGTATTCGTTCCCCACATTTTTTTTATATGGAGTTAATACATATGCAAGTTTATGTGCAAATCGCAGCTTGTAGGCAAAAAGAGAGCAACCGTCGAAGTTGGTTCTCTCGTTTAGTTTTTTTCTCTCTGGTGGGACGTCCTTCAGTCATAAGCGTAGTAACCAACGTCACTTACAAAAATGCAAAAGTTAACTGATATCATCCACTCACCTAAATTGTATGAGTGCACAACCTCCGGTGGATGGATACTTTGTCACCATTGTGTATAGCCTCGATTATTGTCTCTGAATACAGATCGACCCCTCAACTCAACCAGATTTAGTACAAGAATCAAAAGTTTTTCTTATAAATGGTAACAAACATACGAAAAGTAGGTATTCAGCTTTTATTTAAAATCATTTCGAGGTCGCGTGCGATAAATATTTTTAATCGTAGGTGGTTTTATGGAAAGTGCATTACACAGCAGATTAAAAGTAGACTTTAGATTTTCGTCTTCAAAATGTGGAATACCGAAAAGAAAAGCATCATTTGCAACGGCGCGATTTTCCAAAATTGATTGTTTTTTTTTTTTTTTTTCATTTCGGTTTGAGTGATTGTGGCTTGTTTGTTTACATCGCCTACAGTTTTTTTTTTAATTCGCAAAGTTCAGTTCAGATTTTAAAGTGTCGATCGTTTTATTAGCGCTCTTCTACTCTGAACGTCGAACTTGTCGAGTTGTAGAAGCTGAGTAAGGTCAATGATTCTCGAGAATTTTCTCCAGATGAGTCCTAAAACTAAAGGACGTTCTTATCCCTCTACCTTCCCAAAATCATCATCCACTCCCACATAAACAAAGCATACCAGGCTACGTTTATGTCACCAAGTCCCATCTCACCTCCCACGTTTGTAATGGCGAAAAAGCTAGCTACGATCCTATATCTCCTATACTCCTTCTCACTCTAGGTAACCTAGCTGAATTGCTGTTACCGAATCCCAATCTTTTCCTTACACGTCAGAATGATGAATTAACGTCAACTGACTCCCCACCCTTTCTCTTCCTCCCCAACCACCTCTCATCAATATTGGGCTGGATCTAAGGTGTTAAACGACCCGTGCCGATGATCAGCCTGGCTGGGGGCCCAATTCAAAAATAGCCCAGTCTCTAACGGAGTATCCGGATACCTGGCGACCTCCGGATTAACTAGCCTTATCTGTACATGCAAATCTCTGTGCAGATGGACCTTTTTTCTTCGCGTCTCGTGGGACCAAAATGTACAAAACAAACAACAAAAACAAAAACACATGTGAGACCGGTATCACTTCAGGACCGGGCGGCAGCTTGGTGTCAAAGCCTGCTGTCGTATCTCTTGCGGCCAACACAAAGAAGGGAGTAGTGGCTAACCATGGACCCTCCTCTGCTGTTGGTAGCAACGAGAATAAAAAGGTATCGATAACTAATTTCAGTAGTGGCAGGGTTGTGAAAAATGGCCCTACCACTACTAGTGAGAATACTTCCAGAAATGGAAAACTTTCTAAAGGCCTTTATAGACAAAGGCAGCAAGTGGCGAAAATCTTGAAGGCCTCTGGTGCATCTTCGGGGGCTGAAAAGACTCCGCAGCAAACCGCTAGCGTGGAATGGGCCAAAAGCATACTTGCTTAAAAAAGATCCAATAAGGACTCTACGTCCAAGAGAGAAAGGTCTCTTGAGGAGGCCGTGCCGACACCAAAACGGCCACGGGTGCACAACACCAGCACCCCCCTCAATGCCATCAAGAAACAAGCCAGTTTCAGTGACGTCGCGAAGGGCAAAGTCGTGGTTGCGGTCATTGACAGAAGCGATGCTGATGGCACAATATCGGCTGAACGTTGGCAGTTGGTCAAGGTTAAGCTCTCGGGTGGCTTTTTGAGCATTTTGAGAGAGCTTCCAGGACCACTTCCTTCCATAAGCGATGGGGGTTGGCATCAAGCCCATGTCAAACTCATGGTTTGTGGCGACCAGAGATCTTGTGACCTTTACAAGCTTGCTGTCAGCCGGTTAGGTGAAGTTTGCGTGAAGGTGAAGGTGCGAAGCTCGAGGTTGTCGCTGTGGAAGACATTCCTAGCAGACCCAGAGCCCGCATATGAATACCGATTGAACCTGCTGGTATCGAGGACATTCTCGAGATGGTCAAAGTGTGTAACCCGTCCCTTCCGACGCATAACTGGAAAATAGCCAAGCTAGAGGAAGTGAAGGGTCTTTATAGGAGCGCCATTGTGGTACTCAATAAAGAATCCTTGGCTCCTCTAGCCCTAAACGAGGGCTCCATAAACTATGGTTTCGAATCCATTAAAATTCGAATCTATAAAAAAGATGAGGTTAACGCGGAAAGCGGGCCTCCAAAAACTACCGAAGGTGAACTAGCGGTTGGTGAACCTGGGACGTCGCGTCGTCTTCTCTCCTAACAGAGGGTGACGATGCACCCTTGTCCTCTCCAATCGCGACTGCACCCTCTACAAAAGTCGTGGACAGTCCATCCTTAATGGAGACTGAGGACGACCTTATGATCCTTCTGAGCGAGGACGAACTCTTGGGTTCATTCTCAGACTCAGAGGATCAGAACAAAACCGTGTTGGAGGTTGATCTGCCTAATTGTAGCCAAAATGCTGTAGTTAGTACAGATTAATCTCCAACACTCCATAAAGGCCTCGGCCTCACTTCTTCTCCGTCTGGCGAGTAACGGGGAAGATATTGTGCTGATCCAAGAGCCATGGATTGTAGGATCCGTTGTTCGAGGACTCAGGACTCCTGGATACTACACACTTTGTGTGACAGATAAAGGTGAACCTAGATCTTGCATACTAGTGAAACGTAGCATTAATGTATTTTTACTCCATCGTTTCAGTGACAGAGATACCACCGTAGCTAGGCTGGAAACAACCAAAGGAAGTTTCTGGCCGGTATCGGCGTATCTTGGGCATGACCACCTTGGCCCTCTCCTTGGAAAAACCCTGGAGAAAGTCGTCGCTGAAGCGGAAAGGCAAAGGATCCGCCTAATTATTGGGAGCGATGCTAACGCTCATCATACTGTATGGGGCAGTACGAATATCAACGACAGAGGTGAGTCTCTTTTTCATTATATTCTTGGTACTAACCTCTAAGTAAGTAATGTTGGTAATGAACCAACCTTCATAACTAAAACTCGACAAGAAGTCTTAGACATAACTCTTGTCTCAGATAGTATACACCATATGATCTTGGACTGGAAAGTATCCAAAGAACACTCGTTCTCTGATCATAGATATATCCAGTTCAATATAAATGTGGATGATAACCCGAGGCCATTGACTTTTCGAAACTATCTGAAAACTGACTGGGCTTTATACAGGAACTCATTACAGAGTTTACTAGAACCTGGACTATCTAGTCCTTCCTCTAACGCTAACGAACTTGACAACAAAGTCAATGACCTTACTTCAGCTATGAACACATCGCTAGAAATTAGAGGAAAGAGGAAACCACAATGGTGGGCCTTAGAGCTTGACTCGCTCAGGAAGGAATGCAGGAAACTTTTCAACCGGGCCAAAGCTGCAAGACTAGCCTCTCATTGGGACTCCTACAAAGAATCCCTAAGAATCTACAAGAAGGTACTAAGGAAATCCAAGCGATCTTCTTAGCGATCCTTCTGTGGCATGATAGAAGAAACTTCTGAAGCCTCTAGGTTACGGAAAATTCTTTCAACTAATCCAGCTATGCCAAGCTGCTTGAAAAATACAGACGGCTCCTGGACAAACTCAAGTAATGAATCGCTGAACTTACTATTGGACACTCATTTTCCTGGTAGTTCTCTTACCGAAACTTGCAACAGTTTTATACGTTCAAGTTCAAATTCAACATATCCACAAGGTCTACAATGGGTTCTCAACAGCTTCAAACCATTTAAAGCTGCAAGACCAGATGGTATAATACCAGTCGAATTACAAAAGGCTTCTGATATAATTGCACCAATCCTTGAGGCAATTTTTATAAGCTGTCTTTACCTGGTCCATATTCCCTCGGCATGGAGAGAAGTTAAAGTTGTTTTTATACCTAAAGCAGGTAAATGCTCCCAAGTCAATCCTAAAGATCTACGACCTATAAGTCTATCATCTTTCCTTCTTAAGACCCTGGAAAGATTGATTGATATCCATTTAAGGGCACGTATCGATACAAGACTTCTGTCTTCGTCTCAACATGCCTACTGTAAGGGTAAATCGGTGGAAACAGCGTTGCACACTTTAGTACGCACCATCGAATATTCCCTCCATCACAAAGAGTTCACTTTGGTTGCTTTCCTTGACATCGAAGGTGCCTTTAACAACGTGGACAAATCTGCAATCACATCTGCACTGACATCTCTAAATGTAAAGAGTTCGCTTCGGGAGTTAATTCATTTAATGCTTACTAGCAGAATAATTAACTCAAAACTGGGCAACTCTTCTTGCAGACGATTCGTTAGTAGAGGGACACCGCAAGGTGGTGTTCTATCCCCTCTCCGCTGGAACCTAGTGGTGAATGAAATCCTAACTAGTCTGGATGCGGAGGGTTTCAGAGTGATAGCTTATGCGGACGAAGTTGCTATAGCAGTTTTAGGAAAGCATCTTAATATCCTAAAAGAACTCTTACAAAATGCCTTAGACAGACTAATACTTTGGGCTGATCGGTGTGGACTGGGTGTTAACCCACACAAAACCGATCTGGTCTTATTTTCGAGGAGATACAAAATTCCATTTGTCAACCCTCCTTATATTAAAGGAATCCAATTAAAATTCTCTGAGAGGCTAAATACCTAGGTCTTGTCTTAGACAAAAAACTAAATTGCAAACGCAACGTACAGGAAAGAGTCAAAAAAGCTACTGTAGCTCTCTTTTCTTGCAAAAAAGCTATTGGTAATAAATGGGGTTTACAGCCCAGAATCACGCATTGGCTATACACATCGGTAATCAGACCGATTTTAACGTACGGTGTGGCAGTATGGTGGACTGCTTTAGAGAAAGGTATAAACAGGGACAAGTTAAATAAAGTCCAACGTTCAGCCTGCCTATGTATAAGCGGATCGCTTCGCACGACCCCGTCTGCAGCACTGGACACCTTGCTCTACCTTACACCTCTTGACATATTTAGCAAACAAATAGCTGCAAGCTCGGCTATTCGCCTCAATGCTTCGTCGCAGTGGACTAGCAACAACATTGGCCACTCCGTAATTCTATGGTACTTAGAATCAATTCCAAAGCACACAGACTACACCATCCCCCAACTACAATTCGACAGGAATTTCCAGATTTCCATACCTACCAGATCTTTTTGGGAGGATAGGACATTCTTAGAGGATGAGTCAATCCACTTTTACACAGATGGCTCAAATGGGGTTGGTGGTGGTGTGTACTCTGAACGACTGAAATTAAGTCTCTCATTCCGCCTTCCCAATCATTGTAGCGTGTTCCCGGCGGAACTTTTGGCGATTAAGGAAGTCTTGTCTTGGCTGAAAGAAAACGTGATATCAACATCTGATATCCGTATTTTCTCCGACAGCCAAGCCGCTATCAAATCTCTGGACTCTGTCTCTACAAACTCTATAACAGTTCATAACTGTCGAGCATCTCTAATAATGGAGATGGCGCAGCAGTTTAATATTCACCTATGCTGGGTGCCGGGTCATAGAGACATTCCAGGTAACTGTAAGGCAGATGAACTCGCCAGCAACGGTACAGTACAGCCCATCCTACCACGTTTGGCAAGTACTGGCATACCAATCGCTACTTGTAAACTGCTACTAATGCAAGACGCTGCGAGGAGGGCAGGCACCAGGTGGACCAACATCACCACGTGTCAAGCCACAAAAAACATCTGGCCAACACTGGATTTAAAACGTTCAAGGTGCTTGCGCTCTCTAAGCAGATCGCATATAAGCTCGATAATAGGTGTCATAACCGGACACTACCTAATAGGAAAGCACGCCACGAGACTAGGCGTATTCTCAAATGACTTTTGCAGAAGCTGTATGGGCGAGGAAGAGGAAGAAACGGTTCTTCATCTTCTCTGCACATGCCCTGCTCTAGCTCGAAAACGCAAGAATTACCTAGGAGAATTCTTCTTTAACGATCTAAACGATCTAAATCATATCAGTATAATCAGCCTCTCACGTTTCGTAAGAGACTCTAACTGGTTCCATTGAGCTTTAGGAGGAAGCCTCAAGATTCATGTGGTATCACAATGGGCCATTAAACTGGCCTAAGTGTGTCCGTTTCCATCTTGGAAACCTAACCTAACCTATAACCTAACCTAACCTTTATTAGGGCTCAAAAGTGCTGTTTGAAGTTCAGTAACTTTAATATTAGTGGCGTTTATGGAGTTTTGCAAGAATTAAATTTCGTTGCTTATTTTATCGGATATTCTTGTTTCTGAGTCAATAATTTGCTTTGATAAGAGATTGATAATATAGTCGCTTTGTTCTTTACACTGCTGGCTAATAATATTAATATTACACTCTTCTTTCGCACTGATTACAGTTTTTGAAGGGGTAGATTGAGGATGATTTTGTGGTGTTTTCGGTGTGTTTGTAGTTTTACTTCGCGTGCTAGCGGCAGGTTTCGCTGAGTTTGAGTTTGACATAGCTCGATTCGATTTTTTATATATTTTTATTTATTATGTCTGAACAGAAAAAATAATTTTTTATCAAATGCAGTATTAATCAAAAAAAATTAACAAAATATTCACTGTCACTGAACAGGCAAATCAAACACAGAGCTTTTGGTAAGTTTTGATTTAAGTTTTAACTTATTACACTTGAGGTATAAGAAATAAAAGGAAGCCGAACTCTTATATACGTCTACTCCGTAGCCATATGCTAATGCAAATTTGTATGATTACTTTTGTTTTTAACTTCATTAATGTAATTGAATTACAAGTAATTGACGATTTTGAATTACATGTAACTAGTGATTGAATTCCTCAATTTTATTTAAAAGTAATTGAAAAAAGTTTGAAGATATCAATTACTAGTAATTGTAATTGAAATTTGCTGAAATCATTTTTCCCAACTATGCTCCTAATCACAAACTACAGTTTTCAACATTGTATCTGAACCGAAAGACCTACACTTGTGGAGAATTTCAAATATCTACGATCTTAGGAAGTCCTTCAAAGTATTTTACGGTTTTTCCAATTTGAAGTGTTGTATTTCTTCGGCTATGAAGCTGAAATTTCGTAACGCGGATGTCATCAACCACCTAATTAAGTGTTACAAATTTGATCTATCTATCTGTTTATGCATGTAACTATCCCCATTACTTGCGAAATTTCATACCTATCCAAAACGAAACATGTCAAACCATTTAAACACAAATTTGTTGAAACATATTATATTAAATATATTTATGTATACATATGTTTATACTTTTTTAATTTTTTTATTCCTTTTTTTAATTTTTGAATATACAACTTACAAACAAAATCTTGCATTTTTATAATAAATCCTATTAATTATTTCTTCTTAAATATTGTATCCTTTCTAATTCTTATATTTTGTATTTTCGGTTGATTTTAATTGTATAAAAATGAAAGGGATTTTTATTTCATTTAAAATATTTTTTTTGTATTAATATTTGTATCATGAAAACATTTCTATTTTAAATGTTTGAAATGTCTGCATTATGAATCATATCTTAATAAATATTCACACTTCCATTTGCACCTTTCTTATTACCAATTATTTACTAACAATCTCTTAGTATCTCTCTCATTTCTTTTTACTATTATTATTTTTTTTCTAAACGTTTTTTTGTTATTTTAAATGTTCAAATATATAAATAAATTCTTATAAATATGTTCGTTTTGTAATTTGTTTTCTGTAAGTATTTCTCTGTTCGATATATTAATATTAAAATGTACTTTTTGTTCGAAGGCGTTTACATTATCCCATCTTTATAGACCTCCTATTATGCCTTATTATTCTTTAAAGAGATATTATATGGGTATATGTATGTATTAATTTTTTTAAGAAATCTTAGATTTAATCAGTATAATAAATGTATCAAAACTTTTTATATATTTGCCGAACAAAGTTTATGATTTTGAATTTAGTATACACATTACACATACGTTTTAAGTTTATTCATACGAAAAAGCAATTTTGTTGATACAATTTACGTTAAATTTAACTTTGTTTTATTACTCTATGAGTGAAAAAGTAATAATAAACTTATTTCTACGTAAAAGCTATACACGTGTTTTTTATAATTCAATTATAAACAAAAATTTACAAAAAAAAAGGGTTTTTGTATTTGGTGTTGTTTTATTTAAAATGATAAATTAAAGCACTTAAACAAAATGTTCACACGGCACAATGACAAACGGTTTTCCCAATATAGAAAGTTATATAGAATTTGGTAGGAACGGTTGTATGGGTTTTTCGATTGAATTGATCTAGCGAACGAAATGTATCGATTGCAATTTTTTTTTTAAAACATGAGGCTAGTATATTACTAAGTTTGTGTATACTGTATATATAGTATTTAATTGAATACTTAAAAGAATAATTATTACTCTAAATTACCAGCTTTAAATGGAATGTTGTAAACTCCCAATAATAATTATGTTGTGACTAGATATAGTAACGTTTTGGAATATGTTGCTGCCAGTGAACGATTGAAAATGTTCCCCCAAAATTTCGTAATTTTATGTTGACAATTCAAATTGCACTAAACACCACCTTATAGCCAGTGGGGTACCTACTACATCCCGATAGCCGCATCTAGAAGCCAGTGTTCTATCTGGGTTAGTTGCACAACACCACAAATTTGTTCTCTCGTATGGTGAGTACATTAGTGTTAAAATGTAGTTGAAAAAAAGATACACAAAATATATGGAAACTAAACAAACATTCGAAAATCTTTATACTGTAGGTATATATACCAGTTACTTTGTCATTTGAATAGAAGGAAACCTTGCATATTTCTGATTTTATGGTTACTTTTTATGATCCTAATTTCCGACCTCAAACGCCAAACGCAACCTATCCAAAAATTGGAAATACTGATCAAATTTCGACGAATTTATACAAAATATATTCTATAGTATAACTCTGGAGTGGGAAGATTGGGCCGAAAAAAGAGAGAAATGGTACGAGAAGTTTGAAAAATAAATTGACATACAAAATCGAAGCTTTGAAACAACAATATTGTCATATAAATTTTTTAAGAACCAAAAACACATTTTTGCAGTAACTATTTAGAAAATGGTTCTTTTGACCATAGTCTCAGAAAAAAAGAGTTTAAATCTTAAAGTTAAAAATAACAGACGAATTAATTAAAGAACAATATATTTTTTCTGTTGTCTGTTATAAAGTACTATTTTTGCAGTAATCAATGTCCCTGTTACTGATAAAACACCGAAAAACTAAACCTAAAAATGTGATTTAGTTTATATTACTATTTTTTAGTCAAGAAGTCTTTTCTCTTGATAAAAAGGACTGTTTAGTTAAGTTCAGTATATCCAATTTTCTAGGTGTTTATGACGTTGGTCTGAACACAACATTTAAAAAAAATTCCTAACAGGTTTGATATAAACCCTCTATCCCACTTTTTTTGGTCAAATCTTTTTATTCCTGAGTTATGGTATGCCTTGTAACAAATTGTCTATTTTTGTTATTTTGTGCAATATTAATTCTTTGATTTTTTGTTAAAGAACGTTTTTTAGCAACTGTATTTTGAAAACCATTACATCTTCAGACACAAATTAACTTTCAAATTTTTCTTAATATATTTGCTTAAAATCTTTGAAAATAACTGTATTCAAAAAATCCTCCTTCAGGGTAAAAATAAGTTAATAAGCGAAAAATGCGCGAAATTTTCATGTTTTTTTTATATTTGGGCATGTTGTGTTAGTCGTTCGAGGTCGGAGACTTGAATTATTAATTAGGCCAACATCTTTAAATGTTAAGTACTGGAATAATATGGGTTCTTGGCAATAACAAAACGCAGCCAGTCTTGACAAAAACTTTCACAGGCATACATTCATCGAACAGATTTAAAGAGTTCTTAACTCAACCAAGTTCTAAAATTATGAAAATGGATGATTTGGTAAAAATGTATTTATTTACTTAGCAGTGTTATATGTCGAAGCAACACATAATAATGGAACTTTTGTATGTATATAGTATTAAATGATTACTGACTAAAATTAAATGGGTTAACTGACAAAGTTTTGGGAACCCAATGAATTGTGGTTAATACAGTAACAGATATTGTTCTTTGTTTGTACTTTAAGACTCATTGCTCTACCAAATTTTATCCTGATATGCGTTCCAATTGAACATCAACTATTTAAATAAAAATAATATGGAAAGCTTAAACATATATTGAATTTATTCCTTTAAAAGACAGTAGTGATTGAACTTGGATGCGTATTGCCGTGTCTTTTGATTGGAGATTATTCGCCGGAAATCAGAAGTTGAGTTCGAGAAAAGCAGAAAGGTACAAGATGAAATAAAAAATATACAACTTGAGAAGTGAGATTGTAGATCTGTTTGCGGCGAATGATTTTTGTCGATTTGTTAGCCGTGATCGTCAGTAAGCTAACATAAATAGCAGCTGGAAAATAAAAAATCATAAACAGAAACCGTTTTACCTATTATTTAATATGGGTAGTAAATGGCCCAGAAAAATATTCATGTCCTATCCATGTGCAGATATGCTATGCACCTTTCTTAGAAATATACTGCTTAAGAATTTTGTTTAAATAAATAGAAAAACATAATTTAATTTGTTGAAAGAATATACCTATGAACTATAATATGTTGGCAAGTATTAGTTTTTATACGGAACACAAGCTACCTTTACAAAATAAATAATGAGTTTGAGTGTAAACTGATATTAAATCTACGATTTCTCAGCAAGGAATTATTTTTTGTTTTAATAAAAGTCAAAAATGGGTATAAAATAAAACATTACAATTTAAATGCAATATTATGCATTTTTTTTAAGTTTCGTTGAATAATGTAAAAAGTAATACAAGTGGCAGCGTGATGTACCTATCTATGTTCATTCTTGAATTTCTCGGCCCCTATTTGTCACATAGAGGTTATCTTTTTTTAAATATACAAATATATACATACATAGATGAACTCAGACTTTGTACAAGAATAATACAAGAAATGTATCTCATTATAGAATTATTCTTAGCTATTAATTTTGTTTTTAATTTAATTTTTAAACAATCAAGCGCTGTAATTTTTTGAAACAAAATTGGAGCATTATTTTATTATCCCATGGTATTATGAATAAGCTTACATTTCGTTAAAAAAGTAAAGCAAATTAAGGTCCAAGCTTTTGAGCTAAAATCTTCAATAGATTTCTAAAAAAACATGACCATGTCTTTTCTTACGCCGATTTGAATGGACTATAATTTGATAGATTTTGTAGGAGTGCTTGATTGTACAATAAAAAATGTACATCTATTGAAGGGAAAGGTACATTAATAAGGAGCAGGATTTCGTTACGGTGATTTCATTTTTCCAAGTATTTTTTTTTAAAGCGTAACATATATTTTATTTTGAATGTGTTATAGGTGACTTTAAATATTTAGCTTATAATTAATGTTCTCAATGTTACATATTATTTTTTTTTGTATTACGGCAATACAGGTACCCTTAAGGCAAGATGGTATTTTTCAACGATTTCTTTTTTCAAATGAATCTACTTTCTTACTAGAAAAAGATGTTTTCATTTTACTGCACTTGTATTTTAATGTTATCGTTTTGTAAAAAAAGATTTATTAATGGTGTACATAACATGATAACATTATTCCGTAACTCAACATATGCGGTAAGTGATAATTTTATTGATTAATTTATATGAAAATTGTTATTTATAAAATATATCTATCAACATCACTATTTTGTTTATTTTAAGAACAATTCTTGGTGGAGAGCTTAAACACTTTATGCAAAGTACCCTGGAGGTGCAATTTTTTTTATAAAACTGATAAGTTGTATACTGCTTATATTCTTATTACATAACACTTGTATTATTAGTGTGAAAAGGCTGTAGCCATGAAACTTTCGGAAAATCGCTATTTTAAAAACCTTACTAAAAACCCTAGATTTTAGTATATAATTAATAAGCTTTTGGATTTCGAACAACGTTTTTAATCCACTTAATCAAAATTTTTGGGAGTTAACGACAGTTGTATTTTTTTTTTAAATTATCATTAAACATTTTAAATTTCAATTTCAATTTCAAGGATTTGAAAAGCAAACTATGTACCTTCCTAAAAAATATATTTTATATCATGACTGAATTATTTAGCTCTTTAACTAATGCCGAAAGCTGTATGCTTTTATCATATTAACCATTGGTCGCATTCAAAAAGCTATTGGCTACGTAGTCAAGGGATCCTGATTGGCTTAATCTAACTACAAAAGTAGTTGAAATTTCCCTTCCGACGTAGTGTAAAAATTTCAGCTACAAAGTTGGTGCACACAGATTTTGACGTTTTACAATCATCTGCTCGGTAAGGACACAAGAATTAAAAATAAAATACATTATTCGGTATTTAAATACTAATATTAATTAATCATATTATATCTTTTGTTTGGTTTTTTGAATTTAAAAAGAAAAAAAACTATTTAAAGTTCTGAAAACACAAATCTTTCTTATTTTATATATTTGTATTTGTCATTAATATGACAGTTCCGGATTTACTAGCTTTGTGGTGCAATTTTGCATTCACAAAGCCAGTTGAATTTTGGGTACGTAGTCACTAACTTTGTGAATGCGCCCATTAATAACCATTTTGAATTTCTTTCACCATAGCAGAAAACTTTATTACCCCTCCACCACCAGGATAATTGTAAAATGTAATACATATTCTTCATTTTGTATAGTTTTTGACATTTTGTTCATAGTTTCTTTAAACAAATATTATATAAGAAGTAAAACTAAAAGTTTTTGAATGGTTAATGTAACAAGTTTCAAAATATAATTCAATCTGAACATTTTTACTAAAAGTTTTATTAAAATAATTAAAAATATTGAATATGTGTTATAATAAAATTTGAAGATGAAGTGTTTCAAATTAACTATAACGTCTTTTTTTATTGCATTTTTCGAAATTTGTTGGTTTTATTGGAGCGTTAAGTTTAAAGTTTTAATTTGTACATTGCATTTAAGATAATTTTAATAATTTCGTTCAAGGATACTTTTATAAAATATTTATTTTTCTTATAACATTTTTATTGTTTTAATATTTATAACTCTTTTTTTAATGCTTACATTAACATACATAAGTGTTATATTTCAAATGTATTTGCTTATTTTGTTTGTTTCAATGAGGTAGTATCATTTGGACTATATACATGAAAGGTAATTAAACAGGTATTTTATTTTTGGAAATGTGTTAAAACTATTCATAAACTTAGGAGAATATTAAGTCTCTTTTCTAAAAACCAAAAATATAAACATGCTTGTAAAAAATTGTTTCAATGCAATAGTAGAAAAAGTTTTATATAATAACTAATATAATTTTTTATCAGAGATTAATTATATTTAAATTCATTTATATTTGTTTTAATGCAGTTTTTTGTGATTTTTGAATTTTGACTTAATGAGTTATTTATACGTATATTCTTTTAGATTATCCACCCATATGATGGTGTTGATAAAATAAATCTTTAAAAATCAATCAATTTAAAAAAATAAAAACACAAAATGAAAATGTACAAAAAATAACCTAAGTTGAAGGAAAGATCTCATATTTCTTTTGTCCAAACTATTAAAAAATCCTTACATTGCAATAAAAGCAATTCACAGCCAAAACTTTTATCAGTCTACCTCACTTGAAAAAATTTAAATTTTAAAAGTGTCTCATTCATTAACTTTTATTTATACAGTTCTAGAAAAAAAGACTGTGAAGATATTCTAAATGCAGCTTTTTGCCCTAAGTTTCAAAATCCTATATTTTTTTTATTAAAACTCGATTCATCTACAGTTTTAAAGATTTTACAAGTAAATGTACAGATTAACTGTCGTATTTATACGCTGCGTAAAGCTTTCCTCTAAACATCAAAAAGATATTATTATAGAAAAATATAAAATGCAATCTATAAAAAAAAAGAAATAAACATATAAATACTTTTGTTTTTATACGAATTTATAAAAAAAGGAGTGACAAAATTGATATTGACATTCAATGAGACACTAAAAGAACAAATACCAGACAATAATTGCTTTTCCAAATTTAATTTGTGTAACAACAATTCAATATTTATAAACTTTGTTTAAATTTAAACATCAGTTACTGCAAATGAAAAATTAATTAAGAAAGTTGACCTGAAATCTAGCAATATGTTCTGTTTCAAAATTTCTTATAAAATGTACTAGATTTTAATTAACTGCGATCTTAAAATGTAACAGAACTTACTGTAGGACAAGGTAAACGCAAATTCAAATATTCAAAAATGTTTGTAAAAATTTGGGTTTGGATAATTAGTTTATATTATATATTTTTTTATATCTGTGACGATTTGGTAGAACACATCTCTAGCCAATCATTACCAGCAACTTCCATCAACACTCTCCATTGAAATAAAAAATAATACGTAATTAAAACAAAATCGGCTTATTTCATGAAAAACAGGATATACATAATATGTACATATGGCTAGAAAATGAGATATGCCTTCATTTAGTTTTGAATAACATAGCTCACAAAAAATTTTAATATCTCTGTTATTTGCCTTAAAACGTAAGTTAAAAATGTCTGTTTCCTTTAAACATTAGGTTCATATCAAAGGTAGAAAGGTCCGTTTTAAGGTAATTAATTTTTCTTCCATACACGTCATTATGATACATTGCTTATTCTTAAATTTCTTTAAGGAAATATAACCACATCTGAAACGAAATGGTTTTGTGTGAGTTTTTAACAGGTTTTTTTTATGACTTTGGTTCAAAAGTTTTTAAGGATTTAAATGAAAAGTTAACGTCAACCGAAGTGAACATTAATGGCATTGTTTGGAGTGTTTGAATTAATTTGAATAATCTTTAAACAAATATATTTGAATTTTTTCAATATCACTTATCCATTGAAAAACAACAGGTCCTTGTATTTGTTTAGATTTGGAAGGTATAATTTTTTGACCCCACAAATCGCATTAGCTGAAGTGTTATTATGTTATACAGTAAGAGTTGTACAAATAAAAACATATATATAAACAAAAGAAACGCCCTTTAGTAAATAATTCACGATGTCGTTTATAAACAAAGCGAACATAAACCGACTCAAAGCACATCCCTGTGGAACACCAGTTGTAAAGCTGGGTGAATTTGCTCATTCTTTAAATTACAATACCTATATGCAGACATTGATATCAAATAACAAATTAATGCTCGTCGTAACTTATGAACTTTGATGCTACTCAGATATATGTACATAGAGTGCAGAGCTCATTGAATTTTAGTTCGGATGTGGTAGTGACTTAAATTTTTAAACTATGGAGCGAGCTGATCAATACTTATACTTAAAGGCACTGGATTGGTGTGCTGAATGAGGTTGTTAGGCTTTTCTAGGGTAAATTTGTTTGTTTTGTCTTCAAAGCTATACTCGTAGCCTTAAAGATTTTCGTTATTTTCATCATTATTTAATTCCCTATATTCAGTTTTTAATTGTCTGCATTCGTTATTGTACCACTTACATTTGTACTAGGGTGAAATACAATTTGTACTACTTTCAGTTGCAGACTGATGCCTCATTTTACAAATCATCTCTTTAATCGGGAATTTCAAAATATGAGGCAAAAATAAACGCTACTCAAAAAGTGTTTGAGTACATCTACACACATTATGCGAATGCTTTCAATGAGCTTTGTCACGATAGTCTGCAGATTTTTGAGTTTCCTACTCTAGCTATTATGTGAATTTCTTTTTTCAAAGTCCATGATCTTCACCGCATTTATTAACTTTCGAGTTATACATGTGCAAAGATTACAAACTTAAAACACATGTTTTTTGCGAAATTGGATAAATATAGGAAACATTCACAAAATAAGTAAAATTATTTATTATACGTATGTATCTCCTTAATAATATGTACATATATAAATACATAATCAAATAATTTTGATAAATTGTTTTATACTTATGTATGTATGTATTTCAAAGCCAGAAATTGTTGAGAATATGTGTATGTATGTATGTATGTATGTACCTCAGCCAACCACTCTATATCGTGGGTCATATATTTTGTTGTACCTCTTACTAATAATTTATACTTCAAATTATCAAACTAAAAAACAATATTTGCTTCAAAATTTGTAAAGAAATTGTTTTCGGAGTTGAAAAAGCATAAACAAAATTCGAGATCGGTATGTTGTCATTGGAAAACACGTTTTGTGATAAAAAAAACATCGTTTAAATTTGCAAGGTATTTAAAACATAAATATGGTCAACGCTCTCTATTTATCTATGTTTGAACTTGTGGAAAAATAAATACATATAGGGTTGTCCACTAAGAGGTTTAATTTGAATATCCTCCTTATTGGGCTGTTGTCACTTTTTAAGCTATGATCTTTTGTTATTAGATAAGTAAAACTACGTCATTGCTATGACAGGAAACGATATGTGTGGTAAAAATGCTCACTAAAATTAACAATTTTGCAAGAAATGCTTCCTGTTATTTCTTGAAGAGTATGACAAAAACCTTAGACATTGTCCTAACGGGTCAAGCCGATAGCCACAATAGATGTGTCAAATAATTCAATAATTGACTTTTCATGAAGTACAGTTCTGCGAATTAATATATTACTTTATTGGCTTTGATATAAAAGGACATCAAAAAGGCGTACGGACGGGGCGAAATTCTTAAAATAGTGCGAAGGATGCTGAAATTTAAATTTGTCAGTGCTGTCTCAAGATAAAAGGTAAGCAATTTAATGGTATACGTTTTTTTTGTCAATTTTACCATCTTCGAAATTTGAAAATGTCGTCCATAATTTTCTACTTTTTTGTAAACTCCAATCTAACACATTAAAATAAGACTTGCTGAATATAAACAAAGTCCAAGAGATAGTTTTCGCATTATCGACGTTTACAAATTTCGAAGATGGGAAAAAGTCAGTGGAAAATTTTTAAAGTTTTCAAATACCAAAAATCATTTAAACATTTCTTTAGGTACACACTAAGACAACTGCCAAGCTGAAGCTATTTTCTTTTTACTAGGAACTTGGTGTTTCAAGACGGAAATTGAAATGTACATATGTCTCCCAAACATCTTGAAAATTTTTGGATTCAATCGTATCTGAGCTTCATGGGAAACAGTTAAGGAAAACAAGACTTTATCATACGATGATGAAAGTGGCAGTGGATTGACAATATGCTTTCAAAAGACGACCGACAACGGGTGCATCGCGGGTTGAGTGATGTAGTGAAATTTGCTCACAAAGGAGGGCAGACAAGTTGTCCGACCTAGAAATAAGGTCAAAAATGTATCAGCACGATTGGAGGAGATTTGAGGAGAGGTGATAGACATCTCCAAATATTGTTCACGGACGTATTAAAAGAAGCTAGCCGGTGAAATGTAGCTCCAATTGAACTTTTAATTAAAAAAATAACGCAATTCTTAAAATAGCTCATTGCACTGAACCTTATTTATTAAAATAAACTTAATTTGTATATGTGTAGAAAAAATTGTATGCCTTTATAATGCGATTGAAAAACAAGGAAATGAGATCTAAACACTTAAGATATGTGCTTTTTTACTAACAGAATAATATTGTTTGTTTTACACGAAATACGTCATAGGTATCAAGTGCCCTGAATGAACGAATGAACACTTAGTACCAGAAAAAAACATCAACCAACAAAATAAGTCTATACTATTGGATCTATATCATCTGATCCCTATGCGATCACATAAAGGTAAGGAGAATAAAGGTAAAAATCACAGAAAAATAAACACGTTGAATAAATTTTAATAAGAATGTAAGTGCAAAATTTTTATTGCAACAAAGTCCACTTCAGAAAAATTTTTTTTTCATTACCTGGCTAAATGAAATTTAGACCAACTGAACTTTATTTTTAATATTGAAATTCTCTAACTTCAAAAAATTGAGTTCTTTTAAATCAAGAAATATTAAGCCAATTAATTTGTTTAACTTAATCTGACAATTAAACTTATAAAACATACAATTGAATAATTGTGGATAGTTCTTAACAAAAAATTTCATTCGTTGTTACGATCTTTTAAATCGTTCTATATATGTATATCATCGATTGTTAAATCAATAAGACTAACACATAATTTAAAAATGTTATTCTTTTATAAAACTATAAGTAGGAAACAACTGAAAACAACGTTTTTAAGAACAAAACAAAAGAAAACACAAAATATTATAATTTTTATTTTTGAATTCATTTTTTTAAGAAAAAATATTCTTTATTTACTAAATAATTTTTTTTCAATACAAGAACAAATAATTCTTAACTAATATAAGTTTTCTTGTCTCTTCACCTTAATAATTATATGTTTTTAATTTATAAATGTGTTTTTTTTTTAAATTATTTGTTATAAAAAAGATTAAAATAAAACGATAATAAAAAACGATTTTCCGCATAATATTTTTAATACACATAAAAAAATAATTTATTTTGATTGCACAGATCAAAAAACTCGTTCCTTCGGTAACGAAACGATGTTTTTACTAAAAGTAATTCTTCAAATTTTTTGAAATTATATGTATAATTTATATATATATTTTTTAAAAGTAGTTTATAAATTTTATCTTTCTTTGTGTATGTAATATTTTTTCTACATATTAACTAAATTTAACTTGTTTACTGTATACATTAAAAAAGGTATAAATGAAATATATAAGGCCCATTTTGTGTTCGTAAAAATTTAATTCTAAGCAGTAAAGAATTAATGTTTTTAAAAACAATATTTTTGAATAATAAAAGTAATTGCATGACAGTGTATAAGCGAACACTTTACACATTAAAAATAAAGTCTTTAGATTAAGGTGTGTTTTCTTAAGAGAAAGAAGGTTATAATATAACATTTATGCAATATTCTTTGAGCTGAAAAGTTTTTTTTGTATGCATAAATAAAAATAAAATTTTTTGTCTAAAATAGGTTATACAAAGTGTAAAAGAAAAGAAGGAAAATTTCACTAAAAAGGTATAAATCAGATACTTTATCAATGCATAGAAAATTTAAACTATTTGATTAAAACAAACAATTTTATAAATATTTTTTTTCTTTTTTATATATCCAAACAATTTTTTCAATTAAAAAATGACGCCAGTATTAAAAAAAAAGTTTATATTATAAATTAGAAGTATTCAACTTGCACACAACCCAACAATTTAGATTTTTAAAGATTTGAAAAAAAAAAAAAAATATTAAAAGAATGACTAATGAATACAAAATTAGATTATTATTAGAATTTGTAAAATTTATTTCATTATTGGTAAGGGAATATTTGTTTCACAAATGAAATGTATATCATTATTGCTTTTACTTCCACAAGAGTATAATGAAAAAGAAAAGGTTTTTCTTTCTGATAAATACGGATTCTATGTCTCGAAGAATGCTCTGAACAGAAACACAAATTCTCAAAAAATGTCCAGTTTTTAAAAAACCTTTTAAAAAGGGAGTTTCTCAATTATCAAGTAGACTGCCATTGAAATTAATTCAATGCCAGTCATTATCAACTAGACACAGAGGAATCCTTAAATCAATAAATCTATACTGGCCTTTTTTACGAAACATACAAATATCAGGTAGTGAGAAAGTAAAATTGAACTTTTTATAATAAGTCAGCAGCTCTGTTTTGCTTGTTTTACTTGCGTAAACACGTCTTTAGTGCATAAAAGTAAGAGTAAGAAATAAATAACTTTAAGGTCTCCTGTTTATAAAATATATCAATTAAAACTAACAACGAAAATCTTTCCTTCGATTTTGTTTTTCTTTTGTTCTTTAGTAAAATTTAAATCAAAGTTTTTTTTTTGTTTTTGCAGAATATACTGATAATAACTATATTTTATTTATTTCCACTTGCATCTTATTTTTCTATATTATTTATTTTTTACAAACTGATTTATATTTTTAATTATTGTATAACGTTGATAATAATGCAGTTTTATTAAATTTTTTATATAGATATATAATTTACATTTTATTTATTTAAAAAACAATCTTTTCTCTCATTCTCTTAATTATTACTGAATATTAATCTAATTTTTCTTTCTTTTTAGCTTTCACTCAAATTAACTCACACTCTTTTCATTTTTTTTTGTATAATATATTTTAAAATTACAATGTTGTATTATAATAAACATATTCATTCTGACATCTCTCACTCTTTCATTATCTTATCCACAAAATTATACAAAACTGCATGTGTTTCAAGTATTAAAAATTTTGTTAATGCCATTCCTTAAAATTATTTTATATTTACAATTCCAGAGTATATAAAAAAACATTGAGAAAAAAAATAGACAATAATTTTTAACTATGTGTCACTGTGTTGCATAAACTATTAAGTAAAAAATGTTCTTGTATATGGTATGTGTCAGTATAAAATGTGATCTGAATAGAAAACTTAACAACAAAATAAAACTACAACAAATTTAAAGTGTGTGTATGTATTGTTTTTTTTTTGCTAAAGCTAAGGTTACAAGAAAAACATAATATAGTATAATTATTTAAAAAAAAAACTGTGTATACAAACATATTTCACTTTGATCGTATACAAGCCCTGCGAAATTAAATGGAGGAATTTGTTTTAAATAATTTTTAAATGTGTTTTTCTATATGAGTAGTACGCATGCATTTCGAGGGTTGAAGTAGGTGAAATGGACGATCCCAAGGTTAACTTAATTTATTACAACTAATCCTGCTATGCAACGGTACTGTGTTCACCAATACCACCGATTCCTACGCCACTAACAACGTCATTGACTGCACCTAGACCACTTCCCAGACTAGTCACGTCCATCATAAGGTCATCACCACTTGTACTACTACTGCCATCCACACCACTGCCTCCGTTTGCTGCTTGTGCAGCTTGCATTGCTTGTGTGGCTTGTATGTGAGACTGAACGGACGGTGGTATCGTATTCACGTCCCAGATTTCTTCGAGGAATTTTGGAAGCTTTCGATTTTTCAGCTTCAAGGAGAAACACATTTCGGCATTTTGATTACCAAGAGTTCGCAATTCAGTGAGAATGGAGAGAAGTTTGGCAAAAAAAACCAAGCACTTTGGATCGCCTCTATGCCGATTTAGGATATAGATTCGTAACGTATCGATGTAGTAACTTTGTATCTGCTCGACTAGTTCGGCTTCTTCGAGACCGGGACGATCGGAAAAGATCACAATGGCAGTGAGTAGGGCATACTCGACATTATCGACTGTCATCGAGTACATTTGCCGACAGAAATGCAATAAATCTTCAATATTATCAGCCATACCGGCCATTTTATATGAATCACGGGTATATGAACGATTATTGGCGAAGAAAATTGAATTTGATGCA